>NC_028453.1:18332992-18689428 GCF_000263155.2 Setaria italica | reverse complement strand
TCCTTTAGCCTCTCCGCGGCCTCCCCTTGCTGCCGGCGAGCCTTGGACGGCCGCCCCAGGCCGGCCGCCCCTCCCTCCCATCTCTCTGTTCCGGTACAGAGAGAAGTGAAGAAGAAACCCCTCCTTTCCGATCTAACCCCCAAGGAATTTGTTACTCGCGAACAGTCCTTCCACCACTCTCATAATGTTGGAGGTATGCCCTAGAGGCAATCATAGAGATGATGATATTCCATTTGTATCCATGATTTTGAATATTGTGTTCATTGAATATCCATTAAAGGCTACTTGAATTGATTTGCAATTATGTGAATTGTATGTGAAACTCTTTACTTGTATGGTTATTCTAAAGTTGTCCCTAGTCGGAGTTCATGTGAGGACACACATGAATATTAGACTAGCACATGTATTAGTTGATGACTATGTTTCACAAGTCATGGACATGGAGATGTTGAACTAATAATGTGGACACATGTGGAGACATGTGCTAGGACTGACCCAACACGAGAAGTAGTTCTCTCTTTAAACAACATATACGCTTTGTCCTTAGACCTGAGATTGTCGCATGTATTCTAGATGTGGATCGACCTACTTAGGGGCTATCAAACGCTACTCCGTAACAGGGTAGTTATAAAGGTAGTTTTCGGGTTTGTAAAGAAGCATGCTATGAGACATGGTCAATCAAGATGGGATTTGCCCCTCTCTGATTGAGAGTGATATCTCTAGGCCCCTTGAGTGATCGGATCCGAAAATGCATGGCCATGCTACGTACGGTTAAGAGTTAACCTACAAAGGGATTCCGAATCACAGGATCGAGAAAGAGCGGTCAGCTTGAAGCAAGACCAAATATCGTGAGGCAAAGGGAATAGCATGTATATTATGTTGTGATGGTTCGTCTGATATGATCTTCGTGTGCGTATAGGAGTTGGCACGTCTTGCTAGAGGCCGCTACCGACTATTGGGCCGAGTAGGAGTACTCGCGCCATGTCTATACGTATCCGAACCCATAGGGTCACACACTTAAGGGGCTGGAAGCCCAATTCGGATCTGATCCGAGTTGGATTAGGTTTAGAAGTACTAATGGGCCTCGGATCCAGAGGCCCGTCAGGAACCTCTATAAATAGAGGGGTGGGGGAGCCCTAGGGTTCACACCTTTTGGCGAAACACACCTGCCGCGCCTCCCACGCCCTCGCCTGTTGCAACTCACGGATCTAGCAGTCCGACTTGCGACACTTCCTCCCTGCACGTGTGGATACCTTGGAGGTGGTGCGCCTGCAGCACTTGGACGAGCCATCGACGAGCCGCCGACGAGCCACGACGAGCTGACGACGAGCCGCGGTACCGGAGATGATCTTGCTGCACGTGGACGAGCTGCTGAGGAGCTGCTGGACGTGATCGACTACGTACGACTACGTTGATCGACTACGTACGACTACGTTGATCGACTACGTACGACTATGTGATCGTCTTCACTGCATCGACGCATATCTACATCTTCCGCACCAGTAGTGCGTCGAGTGGTAATCCCGTGATCCTTATACGGCAGTTCTTCCTGGTTATACGCGGTAGAATTTTTGAACTGCACTAGTGTAGCCTACCTCGTATCCCAACACATAAACCTATTCGCGGATAAGCCCCTCCACCTCCAAAAGTATCTACAAATAGGTCCCTGGCTTATTATAAATCAGTCCTAAACCTCCGTTTAAGCCCCTAATTTATGTTTAACCCGTCATTTCATGCGCCAAACTTCCTCCAATTAATCCCAAATTTTACCACTTCATCCTCCAGAATACTTTCGCCGATCCATATCCAAATTTCCCAAAAATAATCTTTCTACCTATTTACCGTTCACGTTTTCTATTCGGAGCTCACGGTTAAAAATCAATCTTTCTTTTATTTATTTGTGTGTCCGTTTGTGTATGCCGTAGATCGCGGATTGCCCGAGGAGGACCCCGAGGAGGAGTTTGACCGTGAGCCCGAGCCCGAGTATCAGCAGCACGAGCCGGAACTCCCGGAAGGCTTTGAAGACGGCAAGTCCAATCTCACCCTTTGATGCATATTTAATACCTAGTTTTTCAAACACAACCTATTGGCCCATTTTACAAAATGCATATTTTTTCATCGCAAGACATGGTTGGATAGCCACCCCTTGATTGTTATGAACATTCCTTGTTATCCTATGGTTGTCTCTAAATATGATTCGCTCTATTTGGTCGATAGCCACCGCTAGAATGCTTAGGGATTTGCTACTTAAATACAATCACCACTACAATGATGTTTTCGGAAAATAAATGTGTGTGTGTGCAAGTAAGGAAAATGGCTTCTGGGTTCAAAGGAAAAAGGATGTGTAGACAGGATGGATGGGTATTCCTCGTGTGGGATGCCAGGGTGTTGTGCTCGTACCTTGGTGGTTGAGCAATGTCGAGAGATATCCATCTTGTCGGGGTTAAGGACCGAGTTGATGTGTCATCTTGCCTAATTCAACTATCGTGCAACCACTCGACCGTTGTATGGGCAACGGCTTAGCATAAATCCCACTAGCTGAACTGTTAGTCCTCAGGGGTGCTGGTGAGCAACGGGAGCCCATGGAAAAGGAGTAAGATCTTTGTGACTTAGGTCCCGGTTATGGTCTCGTGGATGAGCAGTGAACCCCTTGGGTGCTTTCGTGAGGGCTAGCCAGTCTTAGCTAAGGTGGGTAATGGCTTTGTTAGGATCCGCACCGGCACTAAGGTGATCGTGCTGCGGTACCCTACTTGTGGGAAAAGTGTACAACCTCTGCAAAGTTAAAACCTATCCGGGTAGCCGTGTCCACGGCATTGGACGAGTTACGGCTTGGTCACATAACTAGCACTTGGGCATAGATGGTGTGTGTGTGTGTGGGTGGGTTGAATTTTTGAAGAGTCCGGCAGTTGTGCCGTGTGCTATGGCGGACGGGGAGTCCGATAGTGATAAAAACTTGGATCCTTTGTGTAGGATCAACCCCACTTCTTGTTCGGTTACTAAAGAAAAGCTTTACAAAAATTTGTTTGAAAACGAGCCTATGCATGTGTTGAAAAATCTAGCTTTATTGCAAATAAACCCTAGCCTATCCTTGATATATCCTGTGCATATACTTGCTTGTATCCCCCTCCGTGGATGGGGTTGGACTTGTTGAGTACATTCGTACTCACCCTTGCTTCGTTACTACAGAGGAAGACCCGGACTTCATCGCCGAAGACCTTGAGTAGAGTTTGTGTCCGCACCCAACGCTGCCTGTGGTGTTGGCCTTCCAAGATGCTGCTGCTGCCGTGTAGTCCCGAGTGCTGTCTTTTGGCAGTCGCTTGGTTAGCCGCTGTTGTTTATTTACTTATTATCGCTGCGTGGCTTTCACGCCCGCTCCCTCGGGAGTTGTACGGTAATTGAATTATCTGTCGAATAAATGTGTTATCAGCTTCATGTTGTCTCTACAGAGATAGTTTTCTCTGCATCTCTGCATCAAAATATGTCATTACATGACTTCAATACAACTTAAAACTATACAACAGACATGCAAGCTCACCGGGTTGAGCGTGGCGGAAATCGCTCACGTTTCTTCTCGGCGATAGGCGGCCGAGTACTCGGCGCTGTAGGAACAGCCGTAGGCGCTGTTTTCTTGCCAAGACATGGGAAACAGAAGTCAAGACTACAACACAACTCAGATAAACAACACTAGTCTGGACAGAACGCTTACCACTGGCAATCACACTAGACAACAAAGAGCTAGTAACGACTACTGGCGACACCTCCTTTGCAATACCCGCTACTTCGGCAGGCAACCCCAGGACTGCCTGGTCAGTAACTGGCAGTGTGGTAGCCGATGGAGCCTGTGCGGTCAGCTCGAGGGCTACTCCAGCTTCTGTCGCTGGCACCCTCTCTGGCACCATATCAACAGATACATTACCGACGTCCGGGTCGGTCACGACTACTTCTTCAGAAGCAGCCTCATCATCACCAAGTGCCGTATCAACAGCCTTTTTGAACAAGACAAAGTAGTCACAATGATTGCAAGCTCAACTTCATCAGCTACAATTGAGTACACGACTACATACCTTGGTACCCCGAGACTTCTAAGGGGTTGAAGCAGACTTAGCCGCAGACATTTTGCGGACTACTCTACGTTTCTTCACAGGAGGAGAGGGCTCATCCTCCGACTCCTTGACAACAGTCTCCTCTTCTTCCGACTGCGCTAAGTAGCCAGCAAGAACTCGAGACTACAAGACAACAAGTCGATACTAAACAAATATCACAACAAGTCAAAAAATACAAGTCAAGCGCCGGAACATACCACTTCTGGCTCGTATCAGGCATCATACTGCCGAAGAGTGGCAGGGATCACTGGTACTCCCTGATAGTTCCTGAAGAACTTAGCCAGCAGTGCCTCTACATCATCATCGGATATATCCTCATCGGACATACGCGATGGATCATTAAGACCTGTGTACTCACTCCCCGAGTGAGCATGTTTCTGAAGCGGCTGGACTCTTCTCTTCAGAAAACTGGCCGCCATATTGATCCTAGTAAGACCGAGTGCCTTCAACTCGGTAATCTGCTGCATCAAGTGGTCAAGTTCTGGGGTGTCTTCGGGTTCGCTCACCCAGTTTTCTGCATGCTTGGGCGCGTGACCAGTCACCACAGGCAAGCAAGGCTCATGGTTCCCGATGTAGAACCACCTTTTCTTCCACTCCCCATGGGAGTTAGTCAGGTTATACTCAATATATGCACTCGAGTTCCTGAGTTGGAACCCGGCGCCTCCAAAGACTTCTGTCCTTTGGGCACTTGGCTGAGGTTTACAACGAAACAACTTCCTAAACAACTCGAGGCTTGGAGGAACTCCCAAATAAACTTCACAGATGTGTACGAAAATCGACATATGCAGTACACCATTGGGGTTCAAATGAACAAGTTGAAGCTTATAGTACTCGAGGATACCTCTGAAGAAGTCGGAGGTGGGCACTGCCAACCCCCTCTCCATAAAGTGTGCAAGCATCACCGTCTCGCCTGGATGTTCCTCAAATTGCCACGCATTTGGAAATGCTGGACGCCACTCGAGTATTTCCTTTGGCTGCAGCAGCTTGGCATTGACTAGTGCTTGCACGACCTCCTCCTTCGTCACCGAATGCTGCCATGTCACTCCAGGCGGCGGCAGCGCAGTCTGATTTGTTGGCCCCACCTTCGGCGCTGGCAACACCAGTTCCTTCCCTTTCTTGGACTTCACCTTGCCCGCCGCCGGAGCCTTGCCCACTGCCGGAGCCTTGGCCTGGATCTTCTCGGGTTTCTTGCCCATCTTCTTCGTGCGCATTCGTCGATGTCAACCTCAGCAAAAGGCACTCACTCTCAGATCTCTCTCAAAGGGGAACAATGGCGGCGGTGGCACTTGGCAATTGCGGTGGCGCAAACGTGGAACAGAGGCGCAGGGGAGGAAGAAAAACAGATCTGATTACTGCAGGGGGTAAACCTAACCGAAAGGGGGCCCTCCAGTTTTATCTCCGCCACCTCCGGTTTCCAAGCGTCAGTTATGCAACGGACGGGTTTTAAGTGGATTAATTGCCTTAAACACCCAATGGCTACTCTTTTCAACGGATTGTTGACCACTTCAACGACAGAGATCGCCTAAGTGCTCGGGGGCTACGGGTACCGTACCCGATGGTCAGTTTTTTCTTTTTCAAGATTTTCAAGGGTAAAACAGACAAAAAGCTGCATTTACCCTAAGCCTGACTCTTCGACTCAACCTAAGGCTTGGGGGCTACTCCATATGGAGTGCGATTGACATCGCACTACCATATAAAATTCTCAGAACAGAAACAACTTGAAGGAACAAGAAGAGTACCTTCCAGCCGCACGATAGTACTTGAGCACTTCGGTCCGCAACCTCTACGATGAACTACTCGGATCATACCCGCAGTCCCCAAGGTTGTGGCGCACGACTACAAAGTACTCGGGGGCTTGTCAGGCATGCACCCAAGGCCCACGAGTAGACTTTGGATGGCCCACTGAGGGGCGTACTCGGACAAGATCAGGACAAGGGATAGGCGTATCCCACTCGGACTAGTCAAGTATGTATATGGAAAACTACTCGGGCCATACCGAGTAGAACTTTGTAATAGTACTCGACTAGGACTCATACTTGTAACTCTACCCTCCCGTGTATATAAGGGCGGGCAGGGACCCCCCTCAAGGACAACTCCAGTTCATCCAAGATCAATACAAACCAACACACAGGACGTAGGGTATTACGCGATCTAGCGGCCCGAACCTGTCTAAATCGTGTTCCTTGTGTCACCATTGATTCCTTGATTCTCGACGATCCTTACCGCAGAAAAGACGACCTAGGGTATCCCCTAGGTGGGTTGCCGGTCTAAAACACCGACAGCCGCAAGGTGCCAGCTACCTTCAAGTGGCTTGCTTTAACTCGTTGATAGGTATCGCATTCTGAAACATATCGTGCAATATTTGGTTTCATCCCACTCCACCAGAAATTTTGTTGGAGATCGTGGTACATCTTGGTACTGCCAGGATGAATAAAAAACTTGAAAAGGTGTGCTTCATCCATAATCCATTTCTTAAAATCAGGGTCATTCGGAACAACTAGCCGAGCTTCATAATGTACAACTCCCTTCCAATCCTATCGGAAGTGCTTATATCCCTCATCTTTCTGCGCGAGTTTCTTCTTGATAAGTTTTATTTCTTTATCCTCCAATTGTGCTAGAAAAATTTGGTCATCCAAGGTAGGCTCAATGGAAATATGACTTAAGGTGCCATGTGGGATAGTTTCCAAATGGAGCTTAGCCATCTCATGACATAAGGTCTCAGCATAGTTGGTTGCCGACAAGCAGTTACAATGGATCTTACAGCTGAGAGCATCTGCAACAACATTGGCTTTGCTTGGGTGATAATGCACTTCTAAATCATAGTCCTTGATCAATTCCATCCATCTTCTCCGATGCATGTTGAGATCTTCTTGAGTGAAAATATACTTGAGACTCTTGTGATCCATATAAATATTACAACGAGTCCCCATAAGATAATGTCTCCACATCTTAAAAGCATGAACGACTGCTGCTAATTCAAGATCATGGGTAGGATAATTCAGCTCATGTGGCCATAGCACTCGCGAGGCATAGGCAATGACTCAGCTGTCTTGCATAAGAACACATCCAAGTCCAGTGCCAGAGGCATCGCAATAAATGTCGAACGGCTTAGTGGTGTCTGGCTAAGCTAAAACCGGTGCAGAGCTCAACAATTGCCTTAATGTGTGGAAAGCCTATTCACATTTGTCATTCCACATGAACTTAACTCCTTTTTTTAACAGTTCAATCATTGGCTTAGCTATCTTTGAGAAGTCAGGAATGAATCGACGGTAGTAGCCTGCTAAACCGAGAAAACTTCAAATTTGATGAACTGAAGTGGGCGGCTTCCAGTCCATCACCTCTTGAACTTTGCTTGGGTCTGCTGCTATGCCATCGCTAGATATGGTGTGTCCCAAGAATTTAACACTATCCAACCAGAACTCGCACTTTGAGAATTTGGCATACAGTTGCCCTCAAGCGTTGGAGAACAGTGTGAAGGTGCTCTGCATGTTCTTCCTCATTCTTTGTACTAGGATATCGTCGATGAATACCACGACGAATTTGTCAAGTTTGGGCATGAACACAGAATTCATGAGATACATGAAATAAGCCGGCGCATTAGTAAGGCCAAATGACATGACTAGGTACTCGTAGAGTCCATACTGTGTAGAGAAAGCAGTTTTAGGAATATCGCATAGTCGGATCTTGATCTGATGGTAGCCGGAACGAAGATCAATCTTGGAAAATACTCGGGCTCCAGCTAACTGATCGAACAAAATATCAATGCGGGGTAATGGGTACTTATTCTTTATCGTCACTGAATTGAGAGGTCGGTAGTCCACACACATACACAGACTCTCGTCCTTCTTTTTCACAAACAAAGCTGGACAGCCCCAAGGTGATGTACTTGGGCGAATGAAACCTTTTTCCAACAACTCATGCAACTGAGTTTTCATTACTGCCAGCTCTGCAGGTGGCATTCGGTATGGTCTCTTTGAAATTGGTGCGGTGCCTGGCTGCAACTCAATAGCAAACTCGATATCTCTATCTGGCGGCATAATCGGCAAATCATCTGGGAACACATCAGGATATTTACACACCACTAGATTGTCCTCCAATCGGGCTTCAGTCACGGGATAGGAACAAGAATTTTTGCACTCGCGGTGGGGTAAGTGTATGATTGAGCTACCATATATGAGTGAATTTATATGGACTGCTTTGGCAGGGATGTCTAGTGCCACTCGGTGCCGAGTCATCCAATCCAAGCCCAAGATAATATTTATCCCCTCTAAACCAAGGATAAGTAGGTCTTCCTTAAGAAGGGTTTTTCCTAACTTGATAGGTACATGGTGGGTCAATTGGTATGAGGATACTTTCCCACCCAGGGTAGAGATTATATATGCATCTTTTGTGTGATAGAAACCTAACCCACACTTAGCACTAGTTCTAGTCCCGATGAAACTATGGGATGCTCCCGAATCAAACAAAATAAGGATGGGTTGGTTATGGATAGAGAAGGTACTCGTCATCACAGGTGCGCCTTCCGGAAGTTTGGCAAGGGTGGTGAAGTTCAACCTGCCCTGTTGGACCTGAACTCTGGGCTTCTTCCCTTTGTTGCCTAGTGCATTGCTCTAGCCAAGCTGTTGATTCTTGTTGCGGAGGCAGTCCTTGGCAAAGTGTCCCATATTCCCGCAGGTGAAATAATAGTTTCCAGTGGTAGGGCGCGACGGCATTGGAAGAGTAGGCCGGGGCCCTTCTGGCTGGAATCCTAGGAAACAAGGTGCTGCCTGCGATGGGGGTCGAGCAACCCATCTCCCAGGCTATGTAGGCCTGCGAGACGCCTGTGGGGGAACCATCCTGTATCTCTGTGCAGGCGGGCTGGGTGCCAGCATTGGAGCCTTCCACTTCATGTCAATCTTGAGGGCCTTCATGCAATCTTCCTAGGAAATTTCCAGGTTCACCAGCTCATTGTAGAAATCTACTTTGATGGGATTCAGCCTTTCCTTGAGCTCCAAAGTCAAGCCCCTGCGGAAGCGGTCCCTCTTCTTCTCATCGAAGTCCACATGATAGCCTGCATAGCAACATAGGTCATTGAAAACCTGCGCATATTGCAGGACATCGCGGCTTCCCTGGGTAAGCGCCAGGAACTCATTGAGCTTGCGCTCTAGGAGACCCTCAGGGATATGATGGCCCCTGAACGCCGTCTTGAACTCCTCCCAGCCAACGACGTGGTCGGCCGGCTGCATGGTGTGGTAATGATCCCACCATAGGAGGGCAAAACCACGCAGTTGCTGCATGGCAAACTGAGCCTTGTTCTTGTCTGGGCAATGTGCGGTGAGGAGGGAGAAGTTGGACTCGATGGCACGAATCTAGGCGTCGACGTCGAGCGGATCCTCCGTCTTGTGAAGTAGAGGAGGCTATGTCCCCTGAAAGTCCTGGTAGCGAGCAACACGAGGTTGCTGATGAGCTCTTCCTCCATGGGGTTGCTGCTCCTGCCCCTGGGCTATGTGCCTCAGCAGCTCGGTTTGAGCGGCCAAGATCGCCTCTAGGGTAGGCGGAGGGGGAGGCGGTGGAGGCACCTGCCTCTGCTCACTGCTACTGGGAACAGAGCCGGAGCGTGTGCGGTGCACCATCTGCAAGATTCATCTTTCCATTAGTGACATAATCCCAAAAGCTTGCTTAATCATAAGGAAAAATTATGTGCTGATTCTTAAGTGCTGGTCTTGCTGATAGTGCGAAAACAACAATCATATCTTTTATTGAGTAGGTGCATATCTCTTCTTCGAAGTATACAAGGTTCTCATCCTTATTCGAGGGTTAGGACACGTCGTACATAACCACTTCCATTTTACGCTTGTTGATAGAAAAGGAAGGGAAGGGGGTCGTTTAGCCAATTTAGCAAGTTGTTGTCCGGGCTGATTTTCAGCAAGCTGAGCGGCGGGGTTTTGGTTCTAACGCGCGTTTGACAGATCCAAAGGAGCTGAAATTTTATAAGCACTTAGAACACAAGTTTCCACACAACTTTGGTATTCAAACCTCAGATAAAAACAAGTGGAGACAGGGTTAAAACTGAGGAGAAACAGCCACTGAATTTCTGCCATATTTTTCAGACATTACAACTAATCGGTAGCAATGGCAAGTCCGTACATGGAATCAGTTTTTCAACACCCGGATACTCAACTCAAGCTAACCTATTACATCACTGGCCAAAATATAGGTCACCGAGGAGTAGAACAAAAGAAACTGCTCACAACAACTCGATGCATCTAAAAGTCATCAAGGTTGCCTACGGAGGCAAAGCTAAGTGCAGGAGAGTGAGCATCGCCAACTCGGGGCTGTGGAGCGGCCTCCTCAAAATCCATGCTCGAAAAGCCCTCAATCTCCTCGGGCTCCTCCTCCTCCTAGGCCATAGGCTCATCCTGCTGCATCTCTAAGGTGTGGATAGCATTAAGCTCAGCGTGGTGCTCCTGTAGGTGCTCATTAGCATCCGCCAACTCCATGTTCACATCATAGAACTGGTCGGCCAACATCTCCATATCATGCTCCATGTCTACTATCTCCTCCTCTAAATAAGAAATCTGGTTCTACATATCAGCAATCTGGACATCCTTCTGCACCAACTCAAGCAACAAATCCACCATGCCATTCTGCACGGTGGTGAGGGCAACCTGATTGGCCACTGCCATCCCAATCACGGTGGTCATAGCCCTGCTCTACATCTCAATCATCTAGTAGAACACAATCATGTAGCGGGCTGAAACAAAAATCATGCACTGGGGATCCGAAACGCCTAGCAAGTCCATGTGCTCCATGCGGTCCAACCAATCTGCATCTCTCCTATCCCTGGCAGGAAACAAACCAATCGGGTCTAACACAATCTCAATGGGGTGCTCCCTACAAAACTGTGTCAGCGCCTGCAAAGCTGCAAACTCCCATGTGTCCTGCAACGTGTGTCCCTCAGCCACCACCTCCAAAAGTGGCCACTGGGGCTGGTCAGGGGGTGGGGGCACCTTCACGTGCACGCAGCTCCGAGGAATCCCGTGATCCTAGTACGCGCGTCCTGCATAAGTTGGCGGCGACGGGTACACAAATGAGCGCAGGTTGTCCCACAGTATGGCCGGAAACCCCTTGTAGTGGAGGCACGTCGAGTGTGTGGTGCCATCCACACCAACTGCAGTGTACACAGGGTGAGCCATCTGTAACAAAAGGACAACTGAGAAACGGAATCAATACTAGGAAATCAAAATAGATTTTTGGCAAGTTAGAGAAAAGCTCATAACTCAGCAAGTATTTATCCAAAATTCCTCAAATTTTACCAACATGTTCTTTAGGTAGTGTGTGACAAGTTTGGTATTCAAAGGTAGAGCTAAAACAAAACCTAACAAGGCGATAAGCTCAGGTATCTACTAAGTGGTACATGCTGGAATTTTTCAAAACCGAGATGAAGTAAACTGAGCATAACTCCAAAAACAGAGACCTAGTGAAGCTGAAATTTTACCATAAAGTTTTTCATTAAGTTCTTAGCAACTTTGATTAAAGGATTCCTAGCAGAAAAAGTCCTTAAGGTGGTCGAAAAAGTAAAACTCCAACTGGTGTACACTCAGTGTTATCAGCCAACCAGGGGGTCACAAATCTGATCATAACATTCAACCTAGGGGGTTAAATTTTATGAAAATTTTACAGCACCCTATTTAGGATATTTAACACAACTTTATTATACAAAGTTTCTGGATTTATCATTTGGAACAACCTAAAAGATTTTTAACAAAACTTGCATTGCGGAAAAAGGATAGCTAGAAAATCCTTATCGCGGTGTACTTCTTGTAAGACATATATGAGATCGAAATTTCATTCTTTTAGGTTGCAATTTTTATTTCATAATGCATGCACGTCCTAATTGTCCTCACAACCAAAACAATTTCCAAAAAGCTTTGGACTTACCTAGCTAGTGCCGGTGGCAAGGCAACACTATGGCTCTCACTATAATAACTAGTCGAGTTGCTAAACATCGCTTCGTACGCAATCATGGTTAGTGTACCTACAGAAAATCACATCACACCTTGAACCTTTTGTGCCAGCACTCATGAAAGCGTCCACAACCATTACAATTCACTATAGAAACGGCACCCATGCGTTTAACGCTACATGAACAACGCAACAACTGTGGAAATAGGTTCCTTTGAATAGAACCATATAACCCTTCGCATACTCATGATGCGGAATCTTGCGCATGTATAATAGACGTGGGCGAGCAACCATGATGATAGGTTCATTGGAATCAAACTATACCATCCTTCGTATGAGTTAACATACAGAACCTGCGCACGTATAATAAACATGGATGAAAACAACCGTGATGATAGGCTTGTTGGAATCAAATTCCTATCACCCTTCGCATACTCGCGATGCGGAGCTCTGCACACGTATGATAAACATGGCGACAAGTGCTGGAAGTTAGTATAAATAACCAACAGTTACTAGCCACCTTAAATAACCCAAAAAATTCCCCTAGGGTTTCTCATACTAAACTCATCCTTAACAAACTTACGAATTTTTCACTAGTTTCTTGCAAGTTTTATTCAGAAAAGGTGTTTTAAGGTTTGTTGTTCTCCATACCGTGCTTCAAGCTCTGATGCCAGCTATGGCAGAACCACCCAAATTAACCTGACTAAAATGCACTTAAGTCACCTCACACGCGATCATGCACTTTAAGCAAGTCAACTTGGTCGTCCGTCGGATTTCATCCGATAAACCAATTACATAGGATCGAGAAGCATTGCTCACACGAAGGTGAGTAGCATAGAGATTACAACATTCCCATCACATTAACATGGTTCAACAATTTATTACATCAGAGTTATCGAAATTCAAACAAGTTTGCAAGGTTCAACAAGATGAAAAAGCAACGGAAGCTACACGACGATACATAATACCATGGCGAGGCTGACCATGATATCCCTTCAATGATCCCCGCTGTCTGAGGTGAGTGCCCACTCAACCGACCAACTCGGAGGGAGCTGGGTCCGCTAAGTCAGGCTGGCAACCATTTCCTCATGCTCAGCACTTCCTGAAAACATAGCCACAACAAGGCTGAGCAACTAATACTCAGCAAGACTGACCCAACAGGTGACTACTACACCACCGATACCTAGACATGCAAGGCTTTTGGCTGTGGGTTTGTTTTTGCCAAATGCCTACTGTTGGTCCTTACTTTCAATATTTTAGCTCAAGTTCTAAGTTCATTATCTGTTGGGGGGAAATATTAACGATCCCCTAACAGACTGCTTAAAGAAGCAGACATGAAGGCCCAGGCCCACCAAAGCATGATCTAATCTCCGCCTCGCCCGACCCGGGTGCCAGGATCGGGAGCGCTCGACCCCCCTCCGCAGGGTTTCCGCCTCGCCCGACCGCGATCCCAGGGTCGGGGGCGCCCGACCCCTCGCCACGGAGTTCTCCGCCTCGCCCGACCCTAACTGGAGGGGTCGGGCGCACTGGGGCCCACAAGTACGCGAACCCCCTCGGATGCGGTCCGCATAGACAAAGACAAATCCTGTGGGTCCCCCCGTCAGCCTCGCCGTAAATGCGCCGCAGGTCTGGCAGAGGGCAGGGCGACCGCGCCCCTCACGCAACTCGGCGCAAGTACCCGTGCACGACCGTCCTATGCGGGCTACAGTGCCGGCGGCCGGCTCCCATTCGCCGGCAGGGTACTCATGACCTGCGGCGACCGGAGCAAAGGAGGGAGCGGCCCATCCTCGGGTCCCGCACGCCCTCGGGTCCCGCACAAACGGCAGTACAGAAGTAAAGCTCCTCCTCTCAACAGCCATCACCGGAGCAGCGGCATCCACCGTCCACCCTAACGGACGCTGGGGTAATGACGAAGCCGCCTCATCATGGTCTAACTTGGTACCTACGAGCATCGAGGTAGCTATCCACCGGGAGCAGCAACACTTGGCGTCCGGCGACCTCCCCCTCCGACATGCACGCCGGCACGCGTTTAGGGTCGGCAGGGCATCGGGCGCCTAGGATCTCTCTCCTCCTTCCGGCCATACCTTTTACCATCCTACTCTTTACTCTTTACAGACCTTTGTTACCCGATCCCAATTGTAACTCCGGCCATCCCCTTGTGATATAAAAGGAGGAACCTAGAGCCAGAGAAGGGGGATCGGATCGATCAGCTTTTTCTCCCGTACACCATAGTACACTACCACTCTACCTAAGAGCACGAAAACCGAAGAGACTTGGGACCGGTCCCTCTCTCGCTAATCTGTAACCCCCTACTACAGAACCCCCGCGTGGGCAACACGAGCATCCTCGATACTGGACGTAGGGCTTCCCTTGCCTGAACCAGTCTAAATCCGTGTCTCCCGCGCAACCATCTGAGGCTCACGCGCATAAAAGAAATTTACTAGTCTAAGTCTTGATCCGCTGATCTTGACAATGACAGTTGGCGCGCCAGGTAGGGGACCTTTGCGCGTGCATCTCCAAGTCTCAGATGGCCAATCGCGATAGCAGCTTTGCTCCGGGCTCCCTGATCCGTTTCGGGAGCCTGGACTTCCTGGCCACCGGGAAAGGGATTGAGCTGATCCCTGTCCACGTCCTGCCCGCTCGTCCCGCTACCCTCGGCCCCGCCGCCAGGACGGCGGCGAGTGGCCGGACGCCTTCCAGAAGGGCCTCACCAGAAGGATTGCTCTTCGGGCTACGCAACGCCACGGGGGCTCATGGTCGCCTCCTAGCGCGGTCCTTGACCACGTCGCCCGCAAGCAACGAGCTCGTGGGCGTGGCGAGGACAATCTCCGACACTGGCTCCAGTAACGAGAGCCCCCGCCCCTCGCGCGAGTGCCTTATGGTTGACGCGCACTCCGAGGGGTCCAACGGCGATGGTGTCGAGGGGAGGCAACGGGCCCCCCCCTCGCGCGCCGCAGCTACAACTGGGGCCTTACCCAGGGCCCCAGAGTGCTCTCGGCAACTGGAAGCGCACATGGGCGCTCGCCAGGAAGCGGAGCACCCCCACCACGAGGGGGGAGCACGACAACGGGCGCGCAACGTCCAGGAACGCATCTGTGCGGATGGAGAGCGTCCGCCGTTCTTTGCCCGTGCTAGCCAGAATGTCACCGCCGCGGCGGTGTTGCTCCGACAGCTCCCCGAGCCAGCGACGCCCAAGGAGCGACAGGCACGCCAAGAAATGCGCAACCTGCTTGAATGCGCCGCCGTCCAGCAGGCGGAAAGTTCAGCGTCTCGGCGACGCGAGCGGAACACCAGCCGGGCAATGCATGGCGCACCCCAGGAACGGCGGGGGGAATCGATCCATCAGCCCCCTCCGGGGGCAAATCAGGCCGCGTCCGCCCGACGAACTTCGCCACCCGCGGCAGGCGAGGCTCGATCCGTCCATCAACGCGTTGGTCTCGTCCAAGACGCCCGCGACACCCTGAACGCGCGGAGACGCTCCCACGCGGACAGGGAGGACGGGGCAGATCGAGGCTACCACGTCCACCGAGGCGGGCGCTACGACAGCGAGGAGGACCGCAGTCCGAGCCCCGGAGCGGCGGGGCCTCGGGCCTTCTCCACGCGCATCCTAAATGCGCCCTTTCCACCGCGCTTCAGGCAACCCACGAGTGTAGCCAAATACCGGCTTGCATGCCAAGCTGGCGGGGCGGACGACGACTTGTTCATCATCCGCAACCTACCCCTTTTTCTGGCAGACTCCACGCGAGCCTGGTTGGAACACATCCCTTCAGGGCACATTCGCAACTGGAACGACCTGAAGGAGGTTTTCGTAGGAAACTTCCAAGGGACGTACACACGCCCTGGCAACTCCTGGGATCTCCGGAGCTGCCGCCAGGGGGCTGACGAGTCCCTCCGGGATTACATTCGGCGCTTCTCCAGAAAGCGCACCGAGCTCTCCAATGTCGCCGACGCCGACGTTATAGGGGCCTTCCTAGCAGGGACCTCTTGCCGGCCCCTCATCCACGAGCTAGGGCGCCGAGGCCCGTGAACCACGGAAGAGCTCCTCAACATCGCCACTAGCTACGCTTCTGGTGAAGAGGCTGTCGGAGCGATCTTCGACCGTTCCAAAGGCAAGGCGAAGTGGGAGGAGGACGCCGACGAAGGCACCTCCAACCGCCAGCAGCAGAAGAAGAAGGGCAAGCGACGACGCGAGGCTCCACTCATAGCCGCAGTCGAGCGCAAGCGGGGGCTACCGCCCCCCGACGACGCTCCTGGCTTCTTCGACAAGCTGCTCGAGGGGCCGTGCCCGAACCACGAGTTCCCCGTCAAGCACGCCTACAAAGATTGTAACCTCATGAAGAGGTTCTTTGTGGGCAATCCGGTGAAAGGTGACCGGAAGCGGAAACCTGACGAGGAAAGGAAGGGTGACGAGGAGAAAGAAGATGGCTTTCCTAATGTTGACAGCTGCTTCATGATCTTCGGGGGCTCTGCAGCATACGACACCAGGCGCCAGCAAAAGCTAGAGTGCCGGGAGGTCTACGCAGCCGAGCCTGCGACCCCGGCATTCCTCGATTGGTCCGGACCGGCCATCACCTTTGATAGGTCCGACCACCCGGGACGCGTCCGGCATCCGGGGCGCTACCCTCTCGTCGTCGATCCCATCGTTGGCACACGCCTCACCAAGGTACTCATGGATGGGGGCAGCGGCCTCAACCTCCTCTACGCCAAGACCCTCGACGCCATGGGGATCGATCGCTCCCGTCTCCGTCCTAGCAAGGCTCCCTTCCATGGCGTCGTGCCAGGGAAGCAGGCCACGCCTCTCGGGCAGATCGACCTGCCCGTCACGTTTGGGACCCCTTCTAACTATTGGAAGGAGGTCCTCACCTTCGAGGTGGTAGGGTTTCGCGGAACCTACCACGCCATCTTGGGACGGCCATGCTACGCGAAGTTCATGGCAATCCCCAACTATACCTACCTCAAGCTCAAGCTGCAAGGGCCTAACGGGGTCATCACCGTTGGCACAACCTTCCAGAAGGCATACGAGTGCGACGTAGAGTGCTGCGAGTACGCCGCGGCCATCACCGTCTTGGACGACATGGCGGCCCAGCTTGAGGAGACGATCGAGGACCAGCCCGACGCCAAGCAGTCAGGTACCTCCTTTGAGCCCACCGAAGGCATCAAGGAAGTCCCTCTCGACCCCGGCAGTTCCGGTGGTGGGGTCGTGCGGATCAGCGCAGCCCTATCCCCCAAATAGGAAAGCGCGCTCGTCAACTTCCTCCGCGCGAACAGCGACGTCTTCGCGTGGAAGCCCTCGGATATGCCAAGCATCCCGAGGGAAGTCGCCGAGCATTCCTTGAACATCAGGGCCGGCTCTAAGCCGATGAAGCAGGGCTTGCACCGTTTCGACGAAGAAAGACGCAGGGCCATGGGTGAAGAACTCCAGAAGCTCCTGACGGCCGGGTTCATCAAGGAGGTACACCACCCCGAGTGGTTGGCTAATCCTATTCTTGTACCGAAAAAGAACGGGAAATGGAGGATGTGTGTCGATTATACCGGTCTCAACAAAGCGTGTCCAAAGGATCCGTTCCCTTTGCCGCGCATAGATCAAATAGTCGACTCAACCGCCGGGTGCGAAACACTCAGCTTCCTCGATGCGTACTCCGGCTATCACCAGATCGCGATGAAAGAGGCCGACCAGCTCGCTACCTCCTTCATCACCCCCTTTGGCCCCTACTGCTACGTTAAGATGCCGTTCGGTCTCAAAAACGCGGGGGCTACCTTCCAGCGGTGTATGCTTAAGTGCTTCGGAGATCTCATCGGGCGGACCGTTGAGGCCTACGTCGACGACATCGTAGTCAAATCCGGGAAGGGCGATCAGCTTGTTCCCAACCTGGAGTAAGCCTTCGAAAGGCTAAGGGATAAGCGTATCAAGCTTAACCCCGAGAAATGCGTGTTCGGTGTCCCAAGGGGCATGCTGCTAGGCTTCATCGTCTCCGTGCGCGGCATCGAGGCGAACCCGGAGAAGATAGCGGCCATCAACGACATAGGGCCGATCCGGAACATGAAGGGAGTACAACGCGTCATGGGATGCTTAGCATCCCTAAGCCGCTTCATCTCGCGCCTCGGCGAGCGAGGACTTCCTCTCTATCGGCTCCTGAAAAAATCCGACCGCTTTGAGTGGACCGGCGAGGCGCAGGAGGCACTTGACAGGCTCAAGGATCTCCTGACGAAAGCCCCAATTCTAGTTCCGCCGGCCGACGGCGAGACCCTTCTACTCTACGTCGTGGTGACCACCCAGGTGGTCAGCGCGGCCCTAGTAGTGGAGCGGGAGGAGGAGGGGCACGCTCTTAAGGTGCAACGCCCGGTGTACTTCATCAGCGAAGTATTGTCCGAGTCCAAGTCGCGATATCCGCAGATCCAGAAGCTCGTCTACGCCGTCCTCATCACGAAGAGGAAGCTGCGTCACTAGTTCACCTCCCATCCGGTAACGGTCGTCTCTTCATTCCCGCTTGGTGAAGTAATCCGGAACCCAAATGCAACAGGAAGGATCGCGAAGTGGGCGCTTGAGCTTATGGATCAGAGTATCACTTACGTCCCCCGCACCGCCATCAAATCCCAGGTACTTGCCAATTTCGTGGCCGAGTGGATAGAGGTACAAACACCGTCGGTGACAGAGGAGCAGGAGTATTGGACGATGTACTTTGACGGGTCATTGATGAGGGCCCGCGCCGGAGCAGGCCTCGTTTTCGTCTCTCCGTTGGGCGTACGCATAAGGTACATGATCCGCCTCCATTTTCCTGCATCCAATAATGTCGCTGAGTATGAAGCCCTGCTCAACGGGCTCCGCATTGCCATCGAGCTTGGCATCCGTCGACTAGACGTCCGAGGCGATTCCCAGTTGGTCGTCGAGCAAGTCATGAAAGAATGGAGCTGCCATGACCCCAAAATGGCCGCCTAGTGCAGCGAGGTACGTAAGCTCGAGGACAAGTTCGACGGGTTGGAGCTCAACCACGTCGCAAGGCGCTTCAACGAAGCCGCTGACGAGCTCGCAAAAGCGGCGTCCGGCCGGATGCCCGTCCCCGACGGCGTTTTCGTTAGCGACCAGCTGACGCCTTCGATCCGTTACCTGGAGCCAGCAGGGATCGGCAGGGCATGCCCAGCCTTGGGGTTGGGATCCGAGCCAGGGGAGGTCGGCAGCACGCCACCTGTCCTGGACCCAAGCACCGATCCCGAGGGAATCAACGCTGCCCCACCCGACCCGGCCCCGGAAGCCAAGCCTTCCGACCCCGTGGTTATGGAAATCGAGGCGGGCCCCGCGGTGGCGGCCGACCCCATGCCCGACTGGAGAACCCCGTACTTCGACTACCTTGTCCACGACGCGCTCCCGACAGACAAAACCGAAGCCCGCAGGATCGCGCGCCGTGCAAAATCCTTCGCCATCATCAACCGGGAGCTTTACAAGCGAAGTCACACGGGGATCCTACAGCGCTGCATCCCGATCGAGCAGGGAAAGGCGCTGATCCAGGATATCCATGTCGGAGCTTGCGGTCACCACGCTGCGCCAAGGACGCTTGTGGGCAACGCCTTCCGACAAGGTTTCTACTGGCCAACCGCGGTCGCCGATGCTACCCAGGTAGTCCGCACCTGCGAGGGATGCCAGTTCTTTGCCCGCCAAACCCACCTGCCCGCGCAGGCGTTACAAACCATCCCCATCACGTGGCCGTTCACGGTCTGGGGGCTGGATCTCGTCGGACCCTTCAAAAGGGTGCCCGGGGGCTTCACCCATCTACTCGTCGCTGTCGACAAGTTCTCCAAATGGATCGAAGCAAGGCCTGTGGCGCAAATCAGGTCCGAGCAGGCGGTGCAGTTCTTCACCAACATCACCCACCGCTTCGGCATCCCAAACTCCATCATCACCGACAATGGCACGCAGTTCACCGGAAAAAGATTCCTCCAGTTTTGCGACGACCACCACATTCGAGTGGATTGGGCGGCAGTTGCGCACCCCCGCACGAACGGGCAAGTCGAGCGAGCCAATGGCATGATACTTCAGGGTCTCAAGCCACGGATCTTCGACCGCCTTAAAAAGTTCGGTGGATGATGGGTTGCGGAGCTCCCAGCAGTCCTCTGGTGCCTGAGGACAACCCCCAGCTGGGCGACAGGGTTCACCCCATTCTTCATGGTTTACGGGTCAGAGGCCATTTTGCCCACCGACTTGGAATATGGGTCGCCGAGGGTCAAAGCATACGACGAACAGGGAAACCAGGCGTCACTCGAGGACGCACAAGACCAACTCGACGAGGCGCGAGATGTAGCCCTGCTACACTCAGCTAAGTACCAGCAAGCCCTACGGCGTTACCACAGCCGCAGGATACAAGGCCGCGCCTTCAACGTCGGAGATCTAGTGCTCCGCCTCGTCCAAGATAACAGGGGTCGGCACAAGTTGACTCCCCCATGGGAAGGCCCATTCATCGTCGCACAGGTGCTACGGCCAGGCACCTACAAGATGGCAACTCCCGACGGGCAAATCTTCAGCAATGCCTGGAACATAGAACAGCTAAGGCGCTTCTACCCATAGCTCTCACTTCCAAGTTATGTATAGTCTTGCCGTCTTTTCCGTTCTTTCGTCTAAGCTCAGGGGTATCTGACCCTGGCCTCGTTCCAGGATCGCATACCCCTCGGGGGCTACCAGTTTTGTTCTTCTGCGTAAAAAGAAACCCTGAGCCACTTTGGCTCAGGTCCTTTTGTTTAAGCTCAGGGGTATCCGACCTTGGCCTCGTTCCAAGATCGCACACCCCTCGGGGGCTACCAGTTTTGTTCTTCTGCGTAAAAAGAAACCCTGAGCCACTTTGGCTCAGGTCCTTTCGTTTAAGCTCAGGGGTATCCGACCCTGGCCTCGTTCCAGGATCGCACACCCCTCGGGGGCTACCAGTTTTGATCTTCTACGAAAAAAGAGGGCCTTTTTCCTTTTTAGCTCAGGGGTATCCGACCCTGGCCTGGCTCTAGGGCCGCATACCCCTCAGGGGCTATCAGGGGTCCCGACCCCAGCCGCTGGGCGCCGTCTAAAAAGAAAAACGTTCTTTCTTTTTTCAAAACCGAACACTCCCTTTTGAAAACCTTTGGACGCAAAAAGATAAGGGTGCGTGAACGGTACTCAGGCAAGTTGCGATCGGACTGCGAAAAAGCCTACGTCCCAGCAGCTACGGTACCTTCGCTCATCAAAAACTTACTGACGCACCCGGCAACGCATCCTAAAGCTTTCAAGACCAAAGGAATAACAAAGGGAAACGGTTTCCTTTGCGCAAAGTAAAAAGTCATAGGAACAGGCCCGTATGGCCAACACAAACAAGTTCAAAACGACTGACTTAAGTACAAACTTTTTCGGGCGCAAGCCCGGTACAGCTAATTGGCAGGAGGGTCGGCTGGAGCAGTGGTTCCGGGGTCGGCTGAAGCAGCGGCTTCGGGGTCGACAGGAGCGGCGGCTTCAGGGTCGGCGGCGGCGGCGGCCTCAGGGCCGGCAGGAGCGGCCTCAGGGTCGGCAGGGGGGACGGCTTCATCCTCCAGGAGCTTCGCGAGGGCCTCCGCCGGCGCGGTTACCACGGCGTCGATCTCATCCAGCTCGGCGTCGGTGTAGCCAGCGCAGTACCCCTCACTCATCCCGACAAAATTAATGTCGGCGTAGTGAGAGCCAAAAACCCCGAAGGCGCGCCGCACACCAAGGCGAAGCGCGTCCACGGCAATCTCACGGCGGCGACGGCGCACCTCGAGGACACGAGCCGGCAGCAAGCTCGACCCCTCCTCCGGAGCAACGCCGAAGTCCTCGCAGATGACGCGGACCGCATCCCGCAGGGCGCTATGCTCGCCACGCTCCTCGTCGAGCAGAGCCCGCAACCTGGCGATGTCACCTGCAGGAGCCACTCGAAAAATCCCACCAAGTCAGAAGAAGCAAAACACCAATGACATAAAAACGCAGGAGCAGAAAGAGCCTCACCGTCGGCCTCGGCCTTCAGCTCGCGCTCCCAGTCGACGCTACGGGACAGGGCGGACTGGAGCCCCTGCACCTGCAAACGGAGTTGCTCGTGCTCCACGTGGAGGGCTCCACTCTCCCCCCTCAGCCGCGCCAGCTCCTTAGCGTCTCGGCGGGCCCGCTCAGTAGCAGCGGCTTTTAGCCCCTCGGCATCGCGGCGGGCCCTGTCCATGGCGGCCTGGAACTCCTCGAGGTCGAGGCGGGCCTTCTCCGCGACGGCCTGGAGCTTGGCCTCGGCACGCCGCGCCCCCTCTAGCGCCGCCTGCTCACGCCCCTCCAGGTCACGAACAGCCCCCTGGGCGGCGCCAAGCTGCAGGGTCAGATCCCTGGTGCGCTCCCTCTCGGTGTTGTAGTGCTCCCAGAGGTTCCGCTGCCGCCGGAGGAAGTCAGATTTCTCCTGGCTGCCCTCTTGGAGAGCTTGCAAAGCAGCACGCCGTTAAAACAAAAAAGTAAAGAGAAGGAACTCATCGCCGAGCGACAGGAACAACATACCTGGCTACCAGGGACCACGGTGTTGGCCAAAACTCCCAACGCCGAGGTCAGAGCCGCCTGAACCTGGGCGATGCCGCCGTGCATCGCATGCCACCTATGCCACTCGGCGGCGTTATCCAGCGCATAGAGGCGCCTCGGTGGGTCGTCGCGGGATGTCCAGCGGATAACGGGTCCCCTCCACGCCCCCGGGACGGAGGAAGCCGAGGGCGGAACAGGGGTCGACTCTGACGTCGCCGTCAGAGACGGCATCAAGATGCCGGAGACCCCTGGATCCGCCGACGGCTCCGGCGCCTGCGCGCTCGTCGCCACCGCGGCCGCTAACGGCACCCCCGCGGGCACCTCCGTCTCAGCCACCGGAGTTATCCCCGCGAGAGTGACCGGGGCGGAGGCCCCTGCCTCTGTCACCGCCGCCTCTGTCGCCGCCGCGTCTCCAGGAGCGAGCGCTCCCTCCGCCTCCGACCCCACCATGGCAGCAGGGGCATCCGCCCTGCCCTCCGTCGTCTCCGCCTCCTCCGCCTCATCGGCGTCAAGGTCGATCACCTCCCCGGCTTGAGGGCCCGGGGGGATCAAGGCCCGCGCCGGAGGGGCGATCGGTGGAGCCGCAGGCGGAGTGGAGTCCGCTCCCCCTCCTGCGCCTGACGCCGCCGCCGCTCCGATAGCCGCCTCCGCAGGGGCCACCCCCGTGGCGGAACCCGTGGCCACACCAGGAACCCCGCCAATCGCCGCTGGCGGGGCTGCGGCCCGCCCCCCGGAGGAGGACGACGTCAGCAGCGCCTTCTTGGGTGCCAGCCGCAGGGTGACGCCGTGGGGAGAAGTACTGCACGTCGACGGCCGGGCATCAGCAGAAACGAACGGAAAAAGAAAGGAAGGATGACACGAAGGAAGAGTCAACTTACGCCCTCGAAGCGCAGGGGCGGCGCGCGCGCTTTGACTCGGAGCCGGACGCCGACCCCGGGGCATCTGGCAGTGGCCGCTTGTCGCCACCCCGTTGCCCTCCACCAACAGGCACGGCGGCGGCAGGGGCGGACTCTGAAGGCCCCTGAGGGGCGCTCCGTGTCGACACCGGGGTGGCATCCCTTGCCGGCCCCGAGGGAGCATCCCGCGCCCGCTCCTGGGGGACGCCCCGTGCCGACCCCAGGGGAGCGGCCCGCACCCGCTCCTGGGGAACGCCCTGGGACGACCCCGAGGGGGCGCCCCGTGCCCCTTCCTGGGGGAGGCCCTGCGCCGACCCCCGGGGAACGTCCTGCGCCGCCCCCTAAGGAGCAGTCCGCACCGGCTCTTGAGGCGCGTGCTGCGCCGACCCCTGAGGGGTGGCCCGCCCCAGCTCCTGCCGGATCCCAGGACCCAGGGGAGCCGGATCCTGGGGGGACGCTCCCGCCGCTGCACCCCCTGCAGCCGTCTGCGGGGGTGCGTCACGAATCACCAAAGCCCCCGAACGGGGGGCAAACAGCTCTTCCTCCTCCTCCTCTTCCTCTTCTTCTTCTTCTTCTTCTTCTTCTTCTTCTTCTTCTTCTTCTTCTTCCTCGTCGTCATCGTCGTCAGACACGACCGCCCCTCTCCGCCGCCGTTGGAACTCCTTGGCGGCCTTCTTCCGCCGCTTCTCTGTCTCCCTGTCCTTGCGGCGCTTCTGCTCCTCGGCCCGGAGACGATTGCGAGCCCTCCGCTCGGCATCCTCCGGCACCGACGGGAGGGAGTCCGCAACCCGGGTCAGCATGCCCTGCAAAACGTAAAAGAGGATCCGTATTAGAACAAAACAGCGGGACATCAGGAGGGAGAAGCGGTGACCCAAACGCCTTACCAGGTCTACGAAGCCCGGCTCCGGGCGCATCGGCGGATGCCCGGGGATCGGGTAGTCGACGTCCTTGTCCTCCAGCGCCTCCCGAAGCCGTTGCCGGATCTCAGAGGCAGCGAGCGCGCTTGTCGCCAGGACGGTGCCCTCGGGCGACATGTCAGGGGACATAACGCCAAGCGGCCGGGCCCGGAGCATCAGCGGCACCACCCGCCGGGCGTGGTATGCGCCGATGACCCTGGCGCCGGTGAGCCCCTCCCGCTTCAGCTGCCCAATGGCCTGCAGCAGGTCGGAGATCTTCCTCTTCTCCTTCTCCACCGGCCCGTACGCCCACGCGTCGGGAGCCGCGTCGATGGTGCGGCCGGTGGACGCCGGCAGGGGGGAGTTCGGGTAGTTCTTCACGTAGAACCACTGATTATGCCACCCCTTGTGGGACACCGAGGTCTTCACCGTCATGTACTCCTTGGAGCGAGTATGACGGAGATGGATCCTGGCGCACCCAATCGGCACCGAAGGCGACCGCTGTTGGCTCCCGGCCTTCCCCGCCTTCTGGTACAGGCTCACGGTGAAGAAATACTTCCATAGCTCGAAGTGGGGCTCGATACCCAGGAATGCCTCGCACAGCGCGACGAACGCCGCGATGTGCTGGATCCCGTTGGGATTGAGGTGCTGGAGCTCGAGCCCGTAGTAGTAGAGGAGCCCGCGGAAGAAGCGGCTTGGAGGGGAGGCGAATCCCCGCTCGTGGAAGTGGGCGAAGGAGACGACGTAGCTGGCGGGCGGCGACGGAACCTGTTCCGGCCCCGGCAGCATCCACTCGTCCGCTGCCGTCTTCTCGCACAGGAGCCCCTTTCGCACCAGGCCCTCGGCGCGGTTGGCGGTGAAGTGGGAAACTCCCCAGGAAGCCATCGCCAAGGAAGGAAGGGGACCGACGGAGGCGAAGACGAAAGCACGCGGCGTGAAGCGGCAAGAACAAGGCGAGCGAGGCGAGCACAAGTGAACTAGGAAGGCAAGGAGGCTCGAGTGCGAAAGGAGAGGAACCGGCGCGGCGTGCTTCTGCTTTTATAGGAAAGGTACCGGGGAAGCCAAATCGACGCCCCGGCCGCCATAAATGCGGCGCAAGGTACGCCCCTGCCACGCTCGTTTCCTTTTCGAAACCCGCGCGCACGATCGGCCGCGAAAAAACATCCTATCTTCCTCGATCCGCGAGACGGCGCTTCCATAACTCCGCTTCCCGGGAAACGCACCCACGACGCCCCCCACGTTCGGCCCAGGAACGCCAACCGCTTCGCTCCAGTCCAAGGCCCACAGGGAGGTAAGAAAGGGATACGGGGCTGAAAACGCCCCTACGGCCCAGTATGGTCCAGAGGTTCGAAAGCTGGCCCAACACGGGTTCGATAGCTGCCTCAGGATATCCCCGAGCAAGGGGGTGAGAAGGGGCGGGCCCGCTAGCGGCCAACACCCAGGCGAGCGAACGCCAAGGGCGCCCCAACCTCACGTTCGAGTCCCGCTCGGTGTAAAGTTCATGGTTTTTCCACGAGGAAAGGCAACGAGCCCTCAGAACCGGTCGAACGGATCTGAGAACTATATGAACTAACCGGCGGGAAATTGGAGTACGCCACCAGCTTGGCCCGAGCCGGACCCCCCCGAACGGGGACCGGGACTTCACTCGAACTTGCCCGTTTGCAGCACAAACGAGCACCACGGTTCGTCCAACGCGGATAACGTGGCCCGGCTCAACCCCTCCGTCCTAGCGAACGGACGCGTGAGAGGCAACGATCAAAAAGTCGACCTAGCCTCCCGATCGGTTTCCGGCAACGAGCAGGAGCTCGGGGGCTAGCCTCGCAACCAACTACCACGCATGTGGTCACAACTTGCAGGTTCTCTCGAGCATGACGGAGATAAAACAAAGCGTGCCATAACACAGAACCCGCAGCAAAAGGGAGCCTCCGGAGGAGCACTCCTGCTCCACCATAGGCTCGGGGGCTACTGTTAGGGGGAAATATTAACGATCCCCTAACAGACTGCTTAAAGAAGCAGACATGAAGGCCCAGGCCCACCAAAGCATGATCTAATCTCCGCCTCGCCCGACCCGGGTGCTAGGATCGGGAGCGCCCGACCCCCCTCCGCAGGGTTTCCGCCTTGCCCGACCGCGATCCCAGGGTCGGGGGCGCCCGACCCCTCGCCACGGAGTTCTCCGCCTCGCCCGACCCTAACTGGAGGGGTCGGGCACACTGGGGCCCACAAGTACGCGAACCCCCTCGGATGCGGTCCTCATAGACAAAGACAAATCCTGTGGGTCCCCCCGTCGGCCTCGCCGTCAATGCGCCGCAGGTCTGGCAGAGGGCAGGGCGACCGCGCCCCTCACGCAACCCGGCGCAAGTACCCGTGCACGACCGTCCTATGCGGGCTACAGTGCCGGCGGCCGGCTCCCATTCGCCAGCAGGGTACTCATGACCTGCGGCGACCGGAGCAAAGGAGGGAGCGGCCCATCCTCGGGTCCCGCACGCCCTCGGGTCCCGCGCAAACGGCAGTACAGAAGTAAAGCTCCTCCTCTCAACAGCCATCACCGGAGCAGCGGCATCCACCGTCCACCCTAACGGACGCTGGGGTAACGACGAAGCCGCCTCATCATGGTCTAACCTGGTACCTACGAGCATCGAGGTAGCTATCCACCGGGAGCAGCAACACTTGGCGTCCGGTGACCTCCCCCTCCGACATGCACGCCGGCACGCGTTTAGGGTCGGCAGGGCATCGGGCGCCTAGGATCTCTCTCCTCCTTCCGGCCATACCTTTTACCATCCTACTCTTTACTCTTTACAGACCTTTGTTACCCGATCCCAATTGTAACTCCGGTCGTCCCCTTGTGATATAAAAGGAGGAACCTAGAGCCAGAGAAGGGGGATCGGATCGATCAGCTTCTTCTCCCGTACACCATAGTACACTACCACTCTTCCTAAGAGCACGAAAACCGAAGAGACTTGGGACCGGTCCCTCTCTCGCTAATCTGTAACCCCCTACTACAGAACCCCCGCGTGGGCAACACGAGCATCCTCGATACTGGACGTAGGGCTTCCCTTGCCCGAACCAGTCTAAATCCGTGTCTCCCGCGCAACCATCTGAGGCTCACGCGCATAAAAGAAATTTACTAGTCTAAGTCTTGATCCGCTGATCTTGACAACGACATTATCCAATCTAGATTAGTAGCTTATACTAAGCAAGCATTGTTTCCAAACAATTAAGAACAAGCATCAAGATTAATATCCTCATGTTCCATCTTTACTCAGTGCAGAATAGCGATCAAGTAGTCCCAAACTGTGAGAGGCAGACGAATCGATTCGAATTTATTAACCAGGCATGGCAAACCTAACCTCACAACATCCGCGCACCACGAAGGGTCGCTTCATTTGTCAGCCGTCCCCATCGATCCCTTAGGCACGTGTCAGGGCCAACTTCCTTTGGCATGCAATGCTCCATAATCCCGGCCTCTGCCGTACTATGACCGCACTTGCACTGACATGATGCACCATGGGAACGACATTCCAAGGATAGCCGGAGGGTATGCCACGCCTAGTTCAATCAGGTACTAGGCTTCCCTATCCCATACTAGATATGAAATTAGTACTTTCAAACACTTGATCATGAACGCCGACATGTTTCGACCTTAGCAAGTTCATTGCTAGACAGACAGGGCAAATCACCACATTGGAACCATTCCCAGTCCCGTCTGTCATCCTTATGGTTGTAGTATGAGTAAACAAACAACTTCTATAACTCGCGAGTGACACGCAATCACTCGACTTTTACCGAGTCCTATTTAGCATTGCATCTACGTGACTTATCATGCTAGTGTTCAGATCAAAAGGGTACTAAGTTCATGCATCTAAGGTGTCACTCAACTCTTATAACGTAAATGCACAATCATAAGCATGAACATATTGCATAATTTAATAATAGGGAAGCATGCACTGGGGCTTGCCTTCAGGAAAAGTTAGCGGTTCCTCGGGGTCTTGATCTAGCTTGGGCTCAACTTCAGCATGATGTAGCTTCATGACGGTTTCCTCTTCCAACGTAGAGTGGAGCTCGTAGGTTCCGTCGGTGATATTAGCTTCTACACGATATGCACATGCAAGAGTTTAGAATTATCCATGCTTTTACACGAGCGATGCAAGGCATGGCTTATTGGTAGAAAGAAAGTCGTATTTAGGCCACATTCACCTAAACAAGGTTTTAACTTCCATATACTTTATAAAGTAAGGTGGGGGTCAGTTTAAACTTGAGGTTGACTTTGATGGTGATTGTGTACATATATTGATTCTTACAACTTAGAGTTGCATAAGGAAGGTGGGAGGTCCTGTTTGGGGTGGTTCGAGTGCATTAGGACTCATATTTCTTTTATTCCTTTAACCCAATTTCTTAGCCAAAAAGTGGTTCCTCAAGTAAACAGCAGCAAAAGGCACTAAGAAAATTATAGCACCTTACCAAAGTCGTTAATAAGCAATTGTAAAATTTTGGGAGCCATTGGATTACCACACAAAGAATTACACGTATTTTACTACCAAGGGTAGCATGCACTTAACTATTTTTATCTCAAAACTTACAGTGATTCTGAGAGTGAAATTTTATCAATAGGTTGAAGGTGTGTTACCGATGCTTTAGTGAATTTTTCATGATTTTTGGTGAAGGAAATCTATTTCCCATATTTATCTCCTATTTAATCATGTTCCACCAGGAAGGTGGGTTTCTTTCTGAGTCTAACCACAAACCACATTTTGATTACAAACTAAGCTACTCCAAGTGGTTTCATATTTTTCTCAGCTCTGGATTAAAACTTATACAAAAAGGAAGATTTTAACCCTAGATTTCAAATATAAGGTTAAAATACTGAGTTTAAGTTCTATTCCAGGGCCCTAAGTATTTTTCTAAGCTTCTACTCACTGAAGCAGGCGAAGAGGTCGTCGGAGCAAGGGACGGCACGGAGGTGGGAGCTCCACGGGAGCTTTGGCGACGGCATGATGGAAATAGGGGCGCGGCGTGCGGGAGGTGGCGAAGGGTGGCGCAGACGGCATGCTTGGCCCTTTTATGGGGTAGAGGTGGAGTGGAGGATCGAGGTAGGGCTCCGGGCGTGAGAGGATAAGGCCGAGGAGGGCTGGTGTGTGGGCGAGGCAACCATTGGCCGGGGGCACCATTGGCCGGAGAAGCGGAGCTCCGGGGATAGGATCCTTAGCGCATTGGGTGTAGGAGATAGGGTCGGGCAGGCGCGGTTTTGTTGGGTGGATGGATTGGCCAGGTCGAGCACGCATCTTCTCGTGTCAAGCATCAGATTGGGGGGGGGCGGCACGGTCGGTGCTCGGTAGTAGCGTGGCGTGCGCCAATGAGACGGCGCGAGTGCTGGTTAGGCGGAGCAGATCGTGCGTAGGGGGGATGGTCTCGGCGGCGATTGGCCAGCACGGCGCTCGTCTTGTCTTGTTGTGGGCGCGGGTAGGACGACGACGAGCTCACTAGTGGACGGCGGCCATGCGGCGGGCGGCGCGCAGGCGAACATGCTAGGGCACGCTGGCGTCGAGGCAAAGAAGGGCAGCAACAGGGTCGACTTTGGGGGCCTCTCACTCAAAATTTTCAAACTAAACGTTCGAATATCCCTTTAACAAACTTGTAGTCCTATGGTCGGAGTTCAAACTTTACTAAAGGTGTTTGTCCAGATTTTGAACGAATTTGGAGATAACTCGAGCCAAAGTTTGCCAAAAACTAGAAATTCCAGACTTAGCATATTTCGGCCGATTTTGGGGAAATTTCTGGAATTTGGCTGTCTTTGACTCCAATTTTGGACAGCTTCTGAGTCGAATTAGGCCAAGGTGCTATTGATGGAATTGTTCTTGGGTCTTAGGACTTTACTTCTATTAAGGACTGTTCTTGAGTTCAGTTCAAAAATTTGGAGGAACAAGCTCGCCAAGAGGCGCGCTCTGGATGGTTTCCAGACTTAACGCTGGAATGCCAAGAAGGTCGAGTTGACTGTTTTACCCAAGTTTGACCAAGTTTTTGAGCAGGTTCGGTTGCGATTTGGATCTAGGTCAGTGTAACAAAGTTGGAACACACTCAAGGGACTACAACTTTTATTAAAGGTCTGACTTGAGGTGAGATTTAAAATGCTGAGATAACAGGTTGCAAAATTGAGGAAAAACTTGAATTCCAGGACAAGTCATTTGCAGGGTTTTATTATACTCCTGGTTCGATTCTAGTTTTTGACCTTCTCCCACTCCGAATTAACCAAAGTGTTATTAACAAAAGTTGTTTGAAATTAAAAGTTTTACAACTCTTATTTGTTCAAAAATTTAAGTTTCTATAAAAACTCAAATTTTATATTTAACTCCAAAAGGAGCTTTTTAGGGGCAAAATGGACATTTCACCTCTTTTGCTTAGTGACTAATGACTTGTTTAAGTTTAATTTCACCTAACTAAGGTAGAGTTCTTACAGGAACACTTCATGATTCACATGTCAATCAGAAAATGGGAACTGGGTCCACTTTACCTGCACGAAATATGCACATATGAGTGGTTCATGTCAATTGTAAACCAGTATGTACTGAATTGTGCTTACCCGAGGGATCCATGATAGAGGGATACAATACTGAGGAAATCATCAAGTCTTGCCTAGGTTGCCTAACTTGTAAGAAAGAGGCCAAATCTCAAGGAGGTTGGCTGGCTGAGGACTCCGCACCAGTTGGACGCCAAACTGGTATGAAAGAGGCCAAATCTCAAAAGCCAAGCGACAAGAGAAAGAAGGCGGCTGGTAAGAAAGAGAAGGCTGCCCTGAGCACAGCCTTCGCGGGCGGATCAGCCAGCGAAGCAGACAAGGAGTTGGACGTGCCGAGCTTGGCCGCTAAGAAGAAGAAGGCCGAGCTCCTTGAGATGACCGCGGCCGATGCGGAGTCGATCAAGGAGACGTTGAAGGAAAAAATCTGCGGGGAGTTGAGTGAAGATGTGTTGTCACCACCACCACCCTTGCATCCCAAGTTCTGGGTAAAGCAGAGCACCATGTAAGTGCAATCTGGTTATATTATCTGTCTTGTGGTTCTTTTGCTGCCTATCTTGCTTAAGTTGCCTCTCGCACTGACGATACAGGAAGGTCGTGCTAGATGATGAATCTAGTACGCAGCTGACTGTTGGCTCATCCCATGTCGAATTGGCGAGCAGCCACATCCTTAAACAGTCCTCTCCACCGGAGGTCGGGGGGATCAAGATAGTCGAACCGGAGGAGAAGCTGTAGCAATCCTGGTGTCGCAACAAGGCGTAGTCGAGGATATTGCAGCTTTGAGAGCAGTTGCTGCGGACGCTACTGTAGTCGGCTCCGAGACCGAGCAGGTGTCTAGTGAGAGAGGCAGGATCGAGCCTCACCTGGAAGAGTTTCCCAAGGATGATCTGCTGCTAGAGAAGTCTGCTGGGGATGCTGATGTGGACATGCGAGGAGGAGATGATCCTGATACCCTGGACTTTTTCGGAACTAACCTTGCTGGGGACATGGCGGAGGACAAGAAAGATCTTGCCGAACTGCGGTAGTCATCCTCTAGGATTTTTCCACATTGTTATTTGCAAGTATGTCGACCAACTCGGAGAACCTACTTCTTAAATCCCATTTCTTTGCAGTGCTATGATTTTTAAAGTGTAAAAAGAATTTGGCCGTGCGTGCTCATAAGAGGGCTGGCGTGATTCAGCAAGCCGAAGAATATCACCTTAAGGCAAAACAACTTGAGGCCAACCTCAAGAAGGCCAAAGAGGACATTGTGGAGCAACTTAAGCAAAAAGACTTGGAGCATGCCGAGCAGAAACAGACCATTGCTGCACAATTGAAAGGTACATTTTGCCGACCTGTCGACTTGGTTTTGTCCTTGAAGTCTTGGTGCTAATGTGTGCTAGTTCGAATGAGCAAATGCTGAATCAAGGGAGTAGAGGCTAAAGTGACACATCAAACAATGCAAGGCTGCAAATGCTCATCTCCAGGAAGATCACGATGTGGCAGTTCACCATGAGTATGCTGTGTCACAGAAGCTGGCTTACGAGACCAGCTTGCGTAAGGATACTGACCGTTGCTTAGTAGCTGCATTGCAAAGTCTTCAGTGTGACCAATTGATGATTGCAAGGCTGGAGGTGGAGCTGGAAGATCTGCGCATGGCAGCTAGCTATGTGATGGACATTGTCCAAACAGAAACTAACCCAATCGCACTGACGCCACTTCTCGATCGCCTTAAGAGTGTCTAGTCAACTGAAAGAGCTACTGAAGGACACCACGGTGGAGTGCAACAGGAATGTCTTGGCAGTGTTAAAGATGCACTTCCCACAGATTCCTTTGGAGCATGCTGGTGCAGGGGTCATGTCAAACTTCGACGTAGAGATGCTTCCAGAACTGGCTGAAGAAGTTAATGGTGTAGTGGAAAACATCGTTAAAGAGCTGGACCTGTAAAATAAAACTTACAATCTATCAAACTATGTGATAAGACAAGTGATCTAATTGATTTAGTGTGTGAGGAAAGAAAGGGCTCCATCCCTCCCTTGGTGTATATGATGGGACAACATGTAGCTGAGACCTGTAGCCGCCAAGCTCCCAGCCTTGCCTGACCAACATTCTGCTGAGAACAGATCTCGAGCTTGTAGAAGGGGTGAACGTAAGGTTGTCTAGGTTTCACGAGCTAGGATGCCGACCACACGAGTTAGTCGTATTTCCTTGAGAGGAGGAGGAGGAGGAGGATGAGAGACCCAGAGGTCAGCGCCTGGGGGAAGCCCCTAAGCTTGAAAGCGAGTGGTCTGTTGAACAAGTCGGACAGCCCTCGAGTTTTAAGAATAGCTCGGGCAACGGAATAAGAAGGAAGTAGGTACGCAAAGAACCTCAAAGGTTTTATTCATTCAATAAAAAGGGAAATAAGAATACATAGCTTTTAAGTCCTAAGGGTAGAAGCGCCGTAGGTGCTCGATGTTCAACAGATTGGGGATGCCTAAGCCTCTGCCCATTGGAGTCGATAGGTGCCTTGTTGGATGACTTCTTTGACGGTGAAGGGGCCCTCCCAAGGGGCTGCCAGCTTCTGCATGCCTTTGGTGGACTGGATCCGATCAAGCACCAAATTGCTAACGTTGAAGGATCGTTCTTTAATATTCTGATCATGGTAGCGCCGTATCTGCTGCTTGTGGTGTGCATGCTGGATGAGAATTGCCACTCGATGCTCCTCAAGGCTATCAATGTCAATCGGCCGGCTTTTTTTTTGCTTCGCCTTCCTCGTAGTATTGGATGTGTGGGGTGCTGAAAGCTACTTCAGAGGGCAAGACAGCCTCAAAGTCAAACACCATGAAGAAAGGTGTGTAGCCGGTAGCCTAGCTTTTTTGGGTCCAAAGGCCCTAGATGACATGGGGTAGCTCGTGTAGCCACTTGGTGGTGTACTTGTTCGTGTCTTCGAAGATGCGAGACTTGAGGGACTGGAGGACCATCCCATTCGCACGTTCGACCTGTCCATTGCAGCACAGGTGCGCTACTGAGGAGTAGTACACATCGATGAGGTTATCCTAGCAAAAGTCCTAGAACTCGGAGTCTATGAACTGTTTACCAAGGTCAGTGATAATCTTGTTTGAGATTCCGAAGTGGTGTGTGATCTCCTCAGTGAATTGAGCAGCTTTAGCTGACTTGATGCTGGTGACAGCCTTGACCTCAATCCAATTGGTGAATTTATCAACAACCACAAAGATATAAGTGTAGCTGCCCGGGGCGGTCTTGAAGGGTCTGACCATATCCAGCCCCCAGCATGCGAAGGGCTAGGATGGTGGGATGGTGCGCACGGCTTGGGCTAGTAGGTGTTGTTGCTTGGAGAAGAACTGACACCGTTTCCACCTTTGGACGAGCTCCTTTGTGTCGGCTATCGCTGTTGGCCAATAGAAGCAAGAGTGAAACACCTTGCTGACCAAAGTACTTGAAGTTGTGTGGTTCCCTCATGTGCCCGAGTGGATCTTGTGAAGGAGGTCAATGCCCTCACTTCGCAGAATGCACTTAATCAAGATTCCTGTAGATGCGGCCTTTCTGAAGAGCTCCTTCCCAATGACGATGTAGTTTGCACTGCACCGTGCTAGTTTCTCATGTTCTATCTTGTCCCCATGCATTAGTTGCTCAGTGATCAAGGCTATGAACGGAGGACGCCAGTATTCTTCTACCTTAATCATCATGACATCAGTGGGAGCTGGGTCGGTTGGAGCCTTAGTACTATCGCTGACCTGGTCCGGGTCTAGAATTTTGATGGAGGGTCTTCAAATGTCCTGGACAAAGACGTCGACCGGGACTTGAGCGCGCTTGGAATCGATCTTGGATAAGACATCGGCTGTGACGTTATGCTCCCTGGGGACATGTTGAAACTCGAGGCCATTGAAGTGGGCCTCAAGTTTGCAGACTTCTGTGCAGTAAGCGTCCATTATCTCCTTAGTGCAGTCCCAGTTCTTATTGACTTGCTCGATGATGACCTTGGAGTCGCCGTACGAGAGGATGCGCTAGATTCCAACAAAAACGGCAATGCGTAGGCCATGGATGAGTGCCTCGTACTCGGCGCCGTTGTTCGTGGTCTTGTAATGGATCTTGAGGACATACTTGAGCTGCTCACCTTTGGGGGATATGAAGAGGACCCCCATGCCAGCTCCTTCGAGGTTGAGGGCGCTGTCAAAATACATTGTCCAGTGTTTCGGCCTCTCTAGGGAGGACGGCTTCTGGATCTCTGTCCACTCGGCCATGAAGTCAGCTAGGATCTGTGACTTGATCGCATGACGTGGGTAGAAATCGAGGTCAAACTCACCGATCTCTACAGATCATATAACAACTCGGCCATTGACATCCCTGTTGTGGAGGATTTTGCCGATTGGGTACAAGAATACTACCCAGATCTTATGCACCCGAAAATCATGGCGCAGCTTTCTAGACGAGATCAGGATTGCGTAGAGCAATTTCTACACATGTGTGTTATGAACCTTGGAGTCGCTGAGGACCTCGCTAATGTAGTACACCAGTCTTTGCACCATGTGTGCATGGCTGGGCTCTTTGCGTTCCACAACTAGCACAGTGCTAACACAACGTGCGTTGTTGCGAAGATGTAGAGTTGTAGCATTTTTTGGTCGGCCGATCCTGAAACTAGATTTGAAGAGACTACACGAGTTTCGTGGAAAACATGGTAGCTGAGTTCCTCAGACCAAAGGGGGCACTGGAAGAACCCTACACCGACCTTGTTGGGTGTAGCGCCGTCTCGGAGATGTTGATGATCGCAGCAGTGGTGTTGCTGGTGCGATCTAGCCCCGCAATTAGGTCAGAGGGTGTGGGTAGGTGGGTTGTAGCAAGGATGTTAGGAATCCTCTCGGAGAGTGAGAGGTCACCGATCTACTGGGCGAGTAGCACAAAGGTCTTCGGGTGGAGGTCTTGTTCTACTGGTGCAGATCAAACGGATGCCGAGCTAGCAATGGATGCCAAGTCGATGAAGGAAGCGGCAGAATCAGGATCCGCTGGCATGGTCCTGAATCGAAGCTAGATTAGGTTGGCGTGGGTGTCCTTCATGCTCTCGGGGAAGATGACACCAGGGTGAGATGCCATCAAGCTCGCTGGGGAGGATCTCACAATCGCCCCCTACCTGGCGTGCCAACTGTCGGATTGAGTAGCCCAACAGTCCACCAGGGGGTTACCCAAGTGGTATATCTATAGGAAGCAAGAATTACGAGATCAAGAACTCGAAGGTAATCACGAGAACATGAATGTTTAGAAAGGTTCAGGCCTCCGGAGAGTAATACCCTGCGTCCAGTGTTTTGTTGGTTTGTATTACTTTGTGTGGGTGCGAAGAATAGATAGGATGCCCTCGGGAGGTGCCCTTGGCCACCTTATATAGGCTGACGACCTAGAGTTACAAGTCAGTTTGAATCTAATCTAGTCGGTTGTTACATGGAAAGCAACTCGAGTCAGATTACAACAAGCACACAATATCCAGGCTGATTTGAATCGCCCGGCCTCTCTGACTTGCGCTACAAGTATCTTCACATCCTTGGCCCGCACGTTCTGATCGGGCGCATCCACTTGTCAGGGTCGACCAGTATCCTGGTCGGTGGGGATCGATGGGGTACCCATATCCCTCACCAACCATCCTGACTATTGTGACAATGGCTGAAGTCGCCATGGAAATGACCATTGAACCGATGCCGTAGTATAGATCAACTAGCCTATACATGATATGTATGCACACAAGGTATAACATGTAACAAGGTCTATAAGCACACATGTGAGTATACAAGCCTATACTATGATAGCAAGGGTATACGACTAGAATACGAGCGTATAAGACTAACATATCACTATAGTAAGGGTATATAACAAAAATCATGTATAGAAGAACTAAGCACAACACTATATAATGAACATGAATGTTTTGAATAGAATAAAGTTAACCTAGGAATGTAAGATATAAGAGCCATACCTAGACTTAAAGGAGATCTAGCCTAGCTCCACTAACTTGGAAACTAAGAGGGAGAGAGCGAGTCAACTTGTGGTGTGTGTGTTCTAAATGGAGTCCCTCCCCTCTTATTTATAGGCTCCAAGAGGCGGTTCTGCAAGGGAATCTTTATAGAATATCCTATAACCGACGTAAACCGTTGCCACGTGGAGGCTGGAGACGAGGGAAGGCAAGGGTGATTCAGCCAAACCCCTAGTTTGGCAGACCCCTTGTGGGCCCGCCTCGCAACCGCCTTTCTCCGGGTGACTGCTTAGGGGGTCCCAATGGCAGTTGTGTGTTATCCGGTGGATTGAGGCGGTTGTGGTACTTTTTGGGCCATTCAATCCATGGGATGCACACGTGGCAACCTCCCATTGGTCAGAAGTGTGTTTCTTGGATCCATAGAGGGTGTTTTCTCCATCCTTTTGTGCTATTTCACCTATGACCAAATAATCTCCAAGGAAAAGTGGAACTACATTATTCAAAACCACATATGCATGTAAGAAATACCAATCCTCCTTTATTCTTGAGTATATTGATGGTCATATTTGGTATTTAACGACCGTCAACATATGTGCTCCTGCAAATAGCGATTTGCAGGGGCGAGCCGTGGTGTCACCCATACCTGGGAATGTGTTTCTAGGGGTGGGTGATGGCGTGACCTACCCTTAGAAATGGCTTTACAAGGGCGGACATGTTACCCGTTCCTGCAAACAGCTATTTGTAAATGCAAAAAGTAGAAGCGGGTAATGCACCCGCCCATGCAAATATGTTTTCAACCAGCCCTATGAACCATTTTTATAGTAGTGAATCCCTCCAATTGCCGAGGAAACCATTGAGTATGTAAAGAACCATGGCTGCATTGTCCAGACATACATGATCCCGCCACACATCTCATTGTATGCTGCTATGGTCCGAGTTGAAGCTTCCTTAAAAGGATTTGGTCAAAGATGTATTGCCCTTTCTATCCGAAGCATAAATTCTAGGGGACAGGCTCCATTTCTATTCTACAGAAAGTTCGTTATGAGAAAGTTTTTGGCCATGCTTATTTCCAATTGGGATTATGAATGTAAGAACCACACAATTTGTACCTTATTTAAGTGAATTGATGGTTATGCCAATAGGATAAGAGCCAACACTTACTGGCCTTGCGATGTGTCAAGTGACAACTCACATCTAGAGCTACATGACTCGGTGCAATTCAACATAAAAAGAGAACAAATCTGGTAGTCTCGGTAGGTGTTTCACAACATGCCCAACATCGAGCAACACCAACCATAGAAATTGCACATCACCATATGAACCATAAAGAGCAATTTTAAGCATTGCACAAGTTCAACAATTAATATTACAAGTTCATGACATACATGGTTCAAATTTGTCAGTTAAATAAATGGGATCCAAAATACAAGTCTTGGACCCATGACAACAACAACATGAGATTAAATATTATGGTTCAACTTTTCCTGACATCTAACTCAAGAAAGAGCACATCTATGCAGTGGATACGATATATTAACGCAAAAGAATGATGGTGTCATTGCCCAAGAACACCACCGAAGCAACAATGACCGCTCTAGTCACTCATCGCCCACCCTCAGGTCAGCGGGGTAAAAGTGACAAAACACGGCTTCTTTACCCACACGACTCGAGAACCTTGCGGCTCGCACACCTGATCAATGGTGCACAAGGGGGTACTCATGCCAATCCTTTCCAAACCGCCCTGAACTATGAGTAAAACACACCTAGCTTGTGTGGAGGACAATCTAGGTCTACTGGGGACACCCCTAGGCTCCTTTACATAGTCCAAAGACCACACATCTAGGACTGTGCCTCATAGAGTGACACAAGTAAGGTATTAGGCTTATCCTTCTCATTAGGGGATGTGTGGTAGCACGAAAAAGGTGCTGAAACCTACGTCAACAATAGACGGTCCTTAATCGACTCAAGCAGTCTATGTCACAAAGACTCCATTCTCGTGACCCTATACACCGCTCAAATCTCATACCCATTTAACCATCATGTTCAATTACTCAACAATATTAAAGATCCATACTAGGAACAGTGTTGATTAACCTGTAACCATTTCCTTATCAAAGTGATCATTCTATGTCTAAACATGACTAAGCAATTAACAAGATTAATTTAACATTACCCATACTACTGGAGCGACAAGGGATACGCTAACAAAGCGAGGAAGGCCATAATAACAAAGACATAGGTTCTAATAATGCAATAAGATAACCCACATGGAACCCATAGCGATACATAGTAACAATTTCATTTTGAAAAGTAGGAGACAAATATGCTTAGTTGCTTGCCTTGGTTTTCCTCGGGTTCTAAAAAACTTCTACGTCGGCCTCGGCTTCGGCTCAATCGACTCGTTCTCCAGCAACTCGCTCTCTAAAATGAATGAAATGCGTGCATGAATTAGAGATGATGCCATGTGGCAAATGCTCAAGAAATGCATGGAGAAATAATAGAAACAGTAGCGAATGAATTGTTAATAGAACAATCACACCCATAGCAGTAACCAATGAACAAGATTAAATGGGAAGATCACCTTAATTGATTAACTCACTAGCAAGCATGATTTGCAAGATTAAAATCAATAGTTGAGCAACAATTATGAAATAATTGCATTGATAGAAAGAAACAATACAAAACCATGAGAGTTGGATTCACATCAAAAGCAATTTTCAATAATGACATATAAATTAAGCAAGATAAACTACTATTAAGCACATTAAATCAAAAAAGGTTTGTCAATCATGCATAAAAACATGAACATCATTTTTCCTAAATTCTATACAGAAAACATAGCCTAACAGAAGTGGTTTCAACATGTTATCATTTTTATGCAAAATTACCATACAAATAACAAGAATAAGACGGCAAACAAGAAACAGATCTAAAACAGTACGGAACCCATATACTCCACTTATACAAGTTGCAGATTGAAATGTACATGATGCATGGAAACTAACAAAATTGGTTTCACAATGTTTGGATCATCACAAGATTTATAAAGCGTTTAACATATCTAGAGCAAAATAAATCATAGATCAAAATATACAACAGTAGCATGCACATAATCAATTTTGAAAAAAAAGTCTCCCTCTGTATGAATCTATAAAATCCAAAACGACTTATAATTTGGGAAGAGGGGAGTAGATATCAACAGGAACCTACCAAAATAATAAGAGATAATTCCCTATTTGACACCAGAAAAACCACTAGTTCCTTTCTTGGCCCTCAAAAAATTTTAGTTCCCTATTTGACACCGAGTTCAACTTTCATTCCTTATACGACACTTTGTTGGATTTTCCATCTGGGAATCGTTAAATGCCCAGTGAAAAGACAATTCTACCCCTATGGGCCCCACCACCCTTCTCCCTCCTCTCCTCCCCTTCATCTTGTGCATGCCTCCCATAGCTAGCACCTGTCACCGTCGAGGGGATGGCTCGCCGCCACAACCACTCCTAGCCAGCTGATCTCTCGCCCTGACTTGTCATATGGCTCTGATGGAGTCATGTGGATGTGCATGATCTCTAGTGCTAGCACGGCCATCAAGAGGACCCGTGTCCACATCACATCCCATGACGATGGCACGTCAGCGATGAGGAGCTTCCTCAAGCCCTTCAGCTTCATGGCTAGCGGCCACGGCACGATCCACCACTTCGGCCCGGTAAGCCGGATGGTGAGGATGGTGATGGTGGCGTGTGTGTCTTTGAGGAAGCAGCTGAGCTCATCGTGGCCCCTGCGCACTCCATCGAAGAAGGAGAGGTTAACGTGCCCCAGCCGTGGGACGCTAGCACTGAACTGGAGCTCCACATAGTTGGTCAAGCATGCCAGGCACTCCAGTATCAGAAGCATGAGGAGCTTGATGGCTAGGAACAAGCAACAGTCGACGATGAGCTCCTTTAGCCACGAGCCCGACACGCTGATCACCAGCCACTTGTCTTCCCCGCGCAGCTTCATGACACGAGGTGCAGCGTCTCCAGTGGCGAGCACGGTGAAGAGTCTATGGTAAGTTGCCACCGGTGCGGATGCCGGCTTGTCCTGCAGGATCAGCAGGGCGAGCGCGCTGTACTAGTACAACGGTGACACCATGCAGTTCACTAGCATCAGGCTGCGAGAATGATGGAGCTCATCGTCGAGGTAGTGGTGCGAGAAGTCGTAGGTGGGCCCATTGTCGTCGTTGAGGTCGAGCTCCAGAACGTTGGCGGCGGTGGCGAAGAGGTTGCCCGGGGCGATGCTGCTCTATTCCAGCCGCGGCAGCTATCCCCGCACCTCCCCACGTCCGTCGATGAATCTCGGTGGATGCGGCCGAGCTGCGGTTCAGGCCCCTTCCTCGCGCCACCCCGCCTTGTGCCTGTCTCCCCCTCGTCCCGTGCGGTTTGGAGCAGAGGAGGGAGAAGGGTAGTGGGGCCCATAGGGGTAAAATCATCTTTTCGCAGGGCATTTAACGTTCCCAGACGGAAAATCCAACAGAGTGTCGTATAAGGAATGAAAGTTGAACTTGGTGTCAAATAGGGAACTAAAACTTTTTGAGGGCTAAGAATGGAACTAAAAGTTTTTCTAGTGTCACATAGGGAATTGCCTCAAACAACAATCACAATTTTTGGATCTGCACATCTTTTACTATAAATAAACAAGATTCAATGTTTTCCAATCAACAAATAAACCATTCATCTTTTTTCTCTTTCTCAAAAGCCTGGCCAAACCTTTCATATTCCACCTAGATCCACCCCAGGGATTGACATGCGGGGCTGCAGGGGGGTCAGCACGGCCTGGCCAAAGATGGCCCCAGCTACGGCCGCGGCTCAGCGCACGCGCGAGGCATGGTGGAGCAGTGCCGGCGAGGGGAAACGGCACGGAGCGTGGGCTGTGGTAGGGAGCTGTGGTCTGCGCCCCAAGGCCGCGAGGCATACCAGCAGCAGCAGGACGATGAGGAGGGGGCACGTAGCGTGGCATCACGGACAGCAGCGGAAGGGTCGGGTGGAGCTCTCTAGGGAGAGCCTGCATGGCGAGGGAGAGCGACGGGTGAGTAGCAAAATGGGTACGTGAGCTCGAGGAGGTGCTATGGCTGCGAGGAATCGAGGCTGGAGCTCACATGGTGGCGAATCAAACCGGCGAACAGCGGCGGCGCTTGGAGGTGGTGGCGGCAGCAATGGAGGAGGAAGGGGATAAGGGTTCCGGGGAGGCCGGCGGGGCCTTAAATAGGCGTCGAACGGTGAGGGCAATGGGGGAATTTCACGTGGGCAGGGCCTCGACGACCGGTGAGTGGCCGCGACCTGGTGCAGAGCTTCTGTGCTTCCCAATCAGTGCAGGAGAGGGAGCGGGCAAGGCGGAAGAAGCCGCTGAGGAGTGGGCCCGACAAAATTTTTCAACGTTCAAACTTCCCCATCAACCGAGCGGGCTATAGGTGTCCGAAAATTCCCAAAAATACTCATTTCAAAGATAAAATCACAAAAAAGATAATGGAACTTTAATCACCTCCAAAACTACTCAAGTTTGCACACAATTGACAAAGCAAAACTGCTAAAATAGAAACTTAAACTAATTTTTAACACAAGGAAACATCACTAAAAAGATTCAGCAAAATATTGGAACTTCATGATATTGCATCTAGTATTTAAATAAAATCACAGGAGGCACAATTGCACGGCACAAATTTGAGTTGCTTCACAAAGTTGAATTTAAACAATAACAACAATGTATGAACTCCAAACAAATGCTATTGCATTGATGCTCAATTATGCCCAAATGATGCTCAGAATGCTTATGATGACATGTTAAGCATGTTTTGAAACTTCAAGTCGTGACAATAACCAGCTTATAACCTATAAGCTGTAACAACAGGCCGCAAATTATAACAATCCGTAGACTAAAGCTTCTCTCCTATCTCCTAAAGATTATAAGCTTATTTTTATAATCCCGAGTGGTAAGAAACAGTGCCTTAAAACTTCAGTTGAGAAACCCAACCCAATATTATCAGTTTAAGTGCCAAGTTCTGATTTGCCAAATGTAATCTTGGTGCAGATAAAACAAACTTAGCGGATCCTGTGTAGAACCATGCACTTCTCCGTAGTAAGACATACATGTCTGGAAGCTTTTGTCAATTCACAGTATAAAAGGTTAGTGACGACATAAAACTTGCATGTAACAATAATGTGGGTCAAAGTCCCATCGTCTTAACTTAAGCGAGCTAATCAACGAAGCAGAACTCTTCAACTTACAGGCTCCAAACAGCAAACATGTACAGACCTTCAACATCAAAGTTAGTCCTGTCAAAGTCTGACGGCTTGCCTAACCATCTTCATGTCAGGGCAGAACACGCTATCTCCAACGCATCTAAATTTTCCATAGTTTGGCGGTGTCATGCCGCAAATTAACCAATTTTACTGCCTAATTTCTGACCATTCGGTACATTGAAGTTTCTACTGTCTGGAAAATCAAGTTTCTGAATGGTCCTGATCAGATGAGCAGCCTACCCATGCAACAGAGGTGACGGCCGGGGGCCCTGCCGCCTAGGGGCCCACAGCTACCACGTACAGTAAGTTTCTGTTTGGTAGGGTTTCTCAAAATGTTTCTCCTCCAATTTTTAGTGGAACCCTACCAAAGGAGCAATTTCAATACGGCTCCACCACCGAAGCTAGGGAGAAGCCGCAAAATGGCTTACACTAGAGAGGAGGCGGTAAAAAAAAAGTTTCACCGGCTTCTCCTCTCTTTCCAAATATTAAGTGATCATAAAATTACACATATTACCATTAAGAAGCCGTTTTACCAACATTTTGCAAAACGGTTTCAGATCTACAAGAGAAGCCACTCTACCAAAGAAGCTGAAGTCAAAGCTATTTTAGGAGGAGCTAGAGCTCTACCAAACAGGACCCTAGGAGCTCTGCGCTCACGGCGCTTCGGCAGGTCTTCACCCGTGCGCAGCATGCAGGCACGTGATGCGACATGGTGACCATCTGGCTGAAATTCTAGCAATTAGTTCATACACAATTAACTACAAGATCCACCAAATCGCGCTGACAGCAAACATGCGCTCGTAATAAGCATGATACGTACCGTTGATTGAGACCCTTCTACATTCGCGACCTGGCAGCAGAAGAGTGCGCCTTTACGGTGGACGGTGTCAACGATTGGCTTCCACGCCGTGACTTGCTCCGACGTCCATATGCTGCGGACAACGCCCATGCCCTTCGAGACAAGGAGGTTGACCCTAGTCGCGCGCTGCGAGTAGTACACGGTGACGTGCAGTTGCGGCACAGGTACGGCATGGCGTCATCAGCGTGAGAACCACACGGTGCGACTGAGACCCTAGACGGGCAAACCCTCGACGCTCTGCGCAACTTCGACATCATTGATTACCCATCATGTCTCATCCTTGACTCCACCCCGCCACACCGGCAACAGCATCCTCGAGGGCCCATAAAGTTTGACTCGCTCGAGGGCCCTTAAAATTATAGAGCCCGAACATTAATCATACTAGAGGATCTTACTTTCAGCCCATCACTACGGTTCTATGGCTCTAAAGACTAATCAATCATGGAGCAAAATCACCTACCTTCTCATATCATAGTTTCAAACTAAACCAATCCACAGCACTACTCACTTCTGCTGTGTGCGCTGCAGCTGCACCAGCAAGCCAGAAGCGGGCATGTGCAGGCTGAATGAATACACGAACATCAAAATCATGGATAGATATATAAATTAAAAAAAAGTGAAACAATGGGCAAGTCCCGGGAAAAAAATAAAAATATAAAACTGCCACTTTAGTTACATCCCTATATAATACCACAAAAATATTGTAAATAACTGTTTTCAGTGCAATAGCGTGGTTGAGCAGGCTAGCTAAATAGTCTAGAGCCACATATATGATATTTGTAAAGGTTTAGCAGTACTGGAGTACTGTTAGAATCCGTTCTTTGAGCGTCTAAGCCCTTACGTAAGTAAGAACGACGAATCTGTTCTTCGGTCGTTCTTGACACAAGTCTTGTGATCTGGTGGCTGTAGGTGTTACGATCTGTTCAAATAAGAAGCACTACTGCGAATCGACCTTTATACCAGTTAGTAACCCCCCTTTAGTACTGGGAGTCTGACCGGTATCACTTGTTCGGTACTAAATGTCACACCATTCAGTATTCGGCAAAAATGCTCAGTACTAAATGCGTCATTTAGTACTGGTCGGTAGTACCAATCGGTACTAAATAGCGAGCCACGTCCCGCTGTTGCGGACGACAGTGTTGGTTGGTTTCTTTTCTTTTTTTTCCTTTCATTTTAATTCGTATTGGTATTTGTATTCACTAAATGGTTATTCCTTTTCTTTTTTTCCTTTCATTTTAATTCATATTTTTATTCGTATTGGTACTAGTATTCACGTACAGTATCCATTTGCGTATAGTAGATACTAAAGGTTACCTATATTATATTTATATACAATTTACATACACTTCAAATATTATGAGTATTCCGAATATATACTGATACACGTCATCATCCGAGTCCAACATTGTTTTGAAGTTGATCCAAACTTTTTCCATAGTAAAAAAGTCTCCCTTTGAATTTACGACGCCCTGCAAAAGGAATCCACATAGTTGTTCTTGAATTGCCCTTAGTCATTCTAGGGCGAGGAGTTCTGCTCTCATGTCAAAAATCTGTCACATGCAAACATTAACATTTTAAATCAATACATGCGCAGAATGATAAATAATGAATTGTGTTTACGTACTTCCCATTCTCAGGCCGTCAATTGCTTTGGACCTACAAAGTTATGGATGATCTCACATGTGTAGTATCCACATATGTTGTTTCCATCCTCTTGTCTCAAACATTATATATGAAAAAAGGAATTATGAAATATTCAAGTAGTCGTGGTGTTTAAAGCAGATGTCCAAATTGAATTCATACCGGAAAGTTATCCCTAATATGAAGTTGTTCCTTGAACAGTCCTGGGTGTGTTTTTTATAAAGCAAACCCATACCTTGTTAACCATGTCTATGACACTTTGGTACTCTTCTTTTGGTTTCCTCTTCGGATCCAGCACCGTGACGTGGCTTCGATCAATCTTGATAACAAGTAGTGTTGGAGGTATGCCCTAGAGGCAATCATAGAGATGACGATATTCTATTTGTATCCATGATTTATATTGTGTTCCTTGAATACCCATTAAAGGCTACTTGAATTGATTTGCAATTCTGTGAATTGTGTGTGAAACTCTTTACTTGTATGGTTATTCTAAAGTTGTCCCTAGTCGGAGTTCATGTGAGGACACATATGAATATTAGACTAGCACATGTGTTAGTTGATTACTATGTTTCACAAGTTATGGACATGGAGATGTTGAACTAATAATGTGGGCACATGTGGAGACATGTGCTAGGACTGACCCAACACGAGAAGTAGTTCTCTCTTTAAACAACATATACGCTTTGTCCTTAGACCTGAGATTGTCGCATGTATTCAAGATGTGGATCGACCTACTTAGGGGCTATCAAACGCTACGCCGTAACAGGGTAGTTATAAAGGTAGCTTTCGGGTTTGTCAAGAAGCATGCTGTGAGACATGGTCAATCAAGATGGGATTTGCCCCTCTCTGATTGAGAGTGATATCTCTGGGCCCCTCGAGTGATCGGATCCGAAAATGCATGGCCATACTACGTACGGTTAAGAGTTAACCTACAAAGGCATTCCAAATCACAGGATCGAGAAAGAGCGGCCGGCTTGAAGCTAGACCAAATATCGTGAGGCAAAGGGAATAGCATGTATATTATGTTGTGATGGTTCGTCTGATATGATCTTCATGTGCGTATAGGAGTTGGCACGTCTTGCTAGAGGCCGCTACCGACTATTGGGCCGAGTAGGAGTACTCGGGCTATGTCTTTACGTATCCGAACCCATAGGGTCACACACTTAAGGGGCTGGAAGTCCAATTCGGATGTGATCCGAGTTGGATTAGGTTTAGAAGTACTAATGGGCCTTGGACCCAGAGGCCCTTTAGGAACCTCTATAAATAGAGGGGTGGGGGCGCCCTAGGGTTTACACCTTTTTGGCAAAACACATCTCCCGCGCCTCCCACGCCCTCGCCTGTTGCAACTCGCAGATCTAGCAGTCCGGCTTGCGACGCTTCCTCCCTGCACATGTGGATACCTTGGAGGTGTTGCGCCTGCAGCACTTGGACGAGTCGCCGACGAGCCACGACGAGCCACCGACGAGCCACGACGAGCTGCCGACGAGCCGCGACACGAGGGAGATCTTGCTGCACGTTGACGAGTTGCTGAGGAGCTGCTGGACGTCGACGTGATCGACTACGTACGACTACACTGATCCACTTTGCTGCATCGACGCGAATCTACATCTTCCGCACCAATAGTGCGTTGAGTGGTAATCCGTGATCCTTATACGACAGTTTTTCTGGTTTACACGGTAGAAAATTTTGTTTTGCGCTAGTGTAGCCTACCTCGTATCCCATCAAGTAGTATCCAGTGGAACCTTTTCATATTCATATAAATAGGCAATGTTAAGTATACTTATTATTAACTTTGAATGGATGAAAAAAGGGACGAATGACTTATTGAAAGTTATATGACAAAAGTATGAATTGCATGTGACGCTGCTTATCGATGAAGTTGAAAATAGTCTTCATGGTTTGATTTGGCCATTTCATTAAGCACTCCTCGTTTATAACGTGCGGGTCCATGAATTTGACATTATAGTATTGTTTTCTCTAGCAATGTTGAATCTCCATTCTGCATGGCACAAAATAAAATATGGGATGAGACGACATGCAATTAATGCAGGAGCTAGAATTTAGAAATGAGAGCAATCACTTACAGAACCCATGCACTAATGAGGGACTTGTCAAGGGTGTCTTGATGGTACAAGTAATAAAGACTGTGAAACTCAATACACATGTTATCTGGCCCTCAAAAGTAATCATGATCTTGAACCCGAGCAGCGAACATGATCCATCCATCTGCAGCTGCCTCCATGTACCATTTATGAAATGCATACATTCTCGTTGGTAAGTGATCCACCAACTATGGCCACAAAAGAGGTTCCCCTAGTGTAAACTCCCATTTACCAGCCCTTGGGTGATTTGGGATAATGTCCTCCTAGGATTTGAGCTTTTGTGAGATTGGTCGAGGCAATAAATTTAGCTATAACCTCATCTTCTTTTGGAAGCACTTTGAGTGGATCGACCGATTGTAAGGATTGTTCTCCGAGCTAGGGAATGGTAAACCCAAACACCAGGGTTTTAAAGTATTTCTTCATTGCTTCATCCATTGGTGGTTCCTCAGGCTTCTTCTTTCGCCCGAAGTGAGTAGCAACCTCAGCCATAGATATCCATTGACATCCTCATCTATTAGTTAATATGGCAACTTTGAAGGTGCCAGCTTTGCTTTCTTAGGACATGGGTTATTCTTCTGTTTAGGAGGTGGTGGGATCCAAGCCTTCTGCTTAGGGTTTTCATTTTAGGAAGTCGAGGCTGAGACAACAGTGGACTCATGCGTTGGTCCCTTGTAGCTTGTGGGGATGATGGACTCAGGCTTTGGTCCCTTATAGCTGGTGCATCCTTGGATGGTGGCGTTGGTGATCTATGCCTTGATCTCTGAGGGGATGATGCGGGAAGTGTGTTTGCTTGCGGAAATCTTATGTAGCGCTTGGCCCAACAAATCAAAGTGTGGCTGGCGTGTCCCAGTTCCGTTTCACCATCGCCTCCTGGGATCTCGAGGTCCAAGTCTTTCCATCCTGTTTCCACTTGGTCAACATTTACTCTAGCATATCCTTCAGGAATCTGCACCCCATGAATTGTCCCATCTGGTACCAGTACTTCAGCAAAACCATGAGATACTAATTTGACCATTTTCCTCACTGGAGTAAGAAGCTCACATGGGGTCCTCATAGTGATGTCGTCCATGGGGTAGTGTTGGTTGTTGCCCACAACTATGTTAGACAATTCTTCTATTTGGAACTCCGTGGAAGCGACACTACTACGACGCTGGGAAGCGGGGCTTTTTTGTCCACATTAACACCTGATGCAGCTCCTACTTGGCTAAGTGCTAACGCCTCTTGTAGCTGATCCATTATTTTATTAGTCCAAGCTACTTGTTCTTCTAGGATACACAGCTTCTCTTCTGTTGCGGCCTTGCTTCTTCTTCGACTTCTGTAAGACTCGATATCTTCACTAAAGCCTTACTTTCATGGAACTACACTCATGCCTCAAACATGTCTAGTGTGTTCTAGATTCCCAATTGCATAAATCAGCTCCTCTTTCTCTTTGTCAGGCTTGAAAGTTCCTTGCCGTTTAGCCTTTGGAGCAACTTCCAACATGGTGAGTTCTGCTATTAATTAATCACTAGTAATAAATGATCCATCTTCCCTATTTAGTGTGCCGCCATGAGCGTAGAAAAAGTTCTTTGCTCGCAATGGCCGATCGAGAGTTGCCATCATGATTCCTCTTGCCATTAGGTCATGTTCCATCCTATGCCATTTGGGCATCGTCGTCTTGTAACCTCTTTGGCCAAGACAATGAAAGTGTTTCTTTTTGCTCGCATTATCTTTGGCTTTTTGAGCTTTCCTTTTGGCATCTTCCGACAACTTGTATTTCTTGAATGCTTCCCAATAAGGTCGTAGCTTCTGGAACTTGTTCTCCAAATCTGGTTTGATTCCCTTCCTGATAAAATATTTGTGCAAGTTTTTCTTGAACAACTGGAAAGTAATTACCATCTTCTTAAAGGCATATTATTTTAGTTCTTTTTATTTCCCTTCTGGATATGTGAAGTGCAGTATTAACTATTGCCAACACATTCCCCTTCTGGATATGTGAAGTGCATTAGTAAGTGCGGTTGCTCTCTATTTTTTAATGCTTATGGGAATGTTTTGCCGAACAACAAACCCACATTGATTGACAAATACCGTACACACACCGGGGGGAGCAATTGGTGTGCCTTCATCATCCACTTCTGTGATGATGGTATGCCCCTCCAACATTTTTTTCCCGCCTTGTTTCCATTTAGGCCTCGTCGAGGATCCAGATGGCTAAAAAAGATGCATTAATTATACCCATTGTTGATAGGTAGAGAATTCAAATCATGTTTATGTATATAGGGATTCATATACCTCGGCAATTTCTTCCTCCTCTTCAGCTAGAGCATCATCACCGTCATCTCTAGTCATATTTAGGTACCGGCTGCCGTCATCCTCTTCGCCTACAACATCATCTACTTCTGCGTTGTAGTTGCTACCTTCATTAATAATATTTTGCAGGAACTCCCATTTTAACTAGTACAAGAAAAACAAGGAATTTAGAAAGTAATTCAGAATAAATGAAACTAAAAGAAATAATTCTATCCATTAATGAAAGAAATAATTCTAGGCATTGTCAATAATGTAAGCAAGTCTCAATGATTTCTAGCAATTTCCTATATTTTGTAATAGTTTCTATATTTTTATCCTCCATATTAACAATTAATTCTAACCATTACTAAAAGAAACAATTAATAAAGTAATTATAAATAGAATGTAACAAAATGAAAGAAAAGAAATAAATCTAGGCAGCATGTCTGTACGTTTCTAGCCATTTTGCAGTAATCTCATTGATTTCTAGCAATTTCCTATATGTTCTAATAGTGTTCTACATTTTTATCTTCCATATTAACAAGTAATTCTAACCATTACTAAAAATAAAAAATTAAGAAAGTAATTGTAAATAGAATGTAACTAAATGAAACAAAAGAAATAATTATAAGCGTCACGTAAGTAAATTTCCTAGCCATTATGTAGTAATCATAATGATTTCTACCAATTTATTATATTTTCTATTTTGTAGTTGCTGATGTCATAATGGGGCTTACTAATGTCAGCGATCAGGGTGGGGGGTTGGGGGCTTACATACTGTTGGTGCTAGAAATCGGTCAACCGAATCCCAGCGACCGACACACGACCCGGGAGAATCTGCTTAGGTCCTGTTCGGGTGAATGCCCTGGTGCAGTTCGCGCGGCGTGCCAGCCAATCTGACGTGTTGATTGGCAAGGAAGAATACGTATCAGGTCCAGAAATCACGATCGGCTAAGTTTCCGATCTCGAGAGAGTTTATCAGCGAATCGGCCGATTTACTGTAGTAATGAAATCGGCTATAAAACAGCCTGATCTCTGTAGCCTTGCAGACAGGGAATTACTAAAGTAATTGATACAAAGCTTATGATAACAACACTAGGAACAGATCTAATCGGCAATAGAGGAATTTAATAGCAGAATATAGAAAGAGCCGAAACTACCGATTCCTAGCTAGATAACTGGTGATAAAGACTAGAAAAATAGGTAAAACCTATGGATCTAGCAAATATCGATAACTAGTGAATAAATCTAAACGAAACAACAGCGATACACCCGAAGTTAAAGCTTAGATATTACTCGATAAACGGAACTTACAGAATCGGCCGGAGATCAAGATGATGCAGCCCTGCCAACCCGCACGAACTCGTGAGAAGAGAAAAGTAATGGCGAAGTCGCCTGCTTGAAAGTAAGTACGAAGAAAAAGTAGCTTGTTGTATTGATTGGTTGATAATTACAGATTTACAAAGGCAGCCATTTATAGCCCCGTACAGATATCTTCTTAACCGACTAGAATTCTATCCCTAATTCAAACAGAAAACGAATATCTACAAGCACGATTCGTGCTAGGTTGGTTACTCCACGCTTCGTGGGCTGATTTCCACTTCATCCTTCTATTCCTTTCTAAGCCCATACAGGCCCAATTAGCCCATCCTCCTAATCGGCCGATCTCTCATCGGCAAAAGATTACCGATTGGGACTCTGGTATATTCGACCCGAAGCAAGATAGAAGCCTCCGGCCGATCTCACACTGTAGCACCATTTGGCCGATTCCCAACTGTGCTTCTCCGATTCCCCCTCTTCTTGGCGCCGATTCTACTAGTGACGAAATCTGGCGTCAACACATGCCCCCCAGTTTCGGAGTAAAACATAGTCTTTTACTTTGAAATTCTTTATAACTTCCCCTCCGAAACGGCCGCAGTGAAAATATCCTTCCGTTTCGCGGTCTTCCAGCCGATCATTGCAATTTTTCGAAACGGGCGCCCACGACAGCCACTACTCCCGAAAAACTCGAAGCGCCGGCGTGGTGAAAATTCCATTTTTACCCCCCCTTCAGGCATCCTTTAAATAGCGCTTCACCCGCACCTCATCTTCAAGCTCACGTCTCTTTCCCAGCGCGCGCGCCTTCTTCCTCCTTCAGCATCTTTCCCTTGCCGCCGAAGCTTTCTAGCTCCACCTCCTGTTACTTTTCCCTCTTCTCTTTCAATGGCGGCTCCTTCCGGCAGCTCTCCCGCACGCGACGCCCCAGAGGTAGCACCTCCGTGGTGGTGGCGACAACTGTCACTCCATCCACAGATGAAGGAGCTTCATCGGAGATCCCAATGGCGATCCCCATCGCGGCCCCGTCGTCCGCATCCGCACCGGCGACTACGCCGATCACTCAGAACTTCATCCCAGAGGTAAATACCGAATCCTTTTCCTATCGGCAATATATTCACCTTAGATCTGTTTCTTACTTTTCTACACTCCCCTTCTTTTTTTAGGCAGTTAGGCATCGAATTACCATTCACTTCACGGGAAATCCCGGCCTTGTTTGTCTCGGTCCCATGGGAAACCCAGATCCAATAGATCTCATAAATTTGGAAAACGACCGGATACCCTTCAAACTGTCTGATATGAACTTAGATCACTAGCTGGGCACTTTTAGATCCTGGCCGAATGAAACCCCAGGTTGGAGGGAGTGATACCAACGGGTGGCCGCATCAAAGAGCGTCTCATGGGAAGAGCTCAAAATCGGCCAGTGCATCAACCTTTCCTTATCTCAGATGGAGAAAAATGAGCCGTTAGTGATGGCGGCTTCTTATTTTTGGTCTGATGCACTTAATGCCTTATTATTTGGACACGGTCCTATGACCCCAACACTGGCCGATGTGGTCCTGTTGACCGGCCTCGACATATCCTCCCCGGACACACCCTATCATCTTTTAACCAAAACGTCACATCGGCTGGACACAAGGGGAATCGGTGGGTGGAAGGGTTTCATCAGAAGTAATAAGAGGACCGGGACTGTTGAGAATAGGGAGCACACAGCTTTCCTGATGATGTGGCTAGAAAAGCACTTCTTTTGTGGAAGAGCCGCCAGCCCGACAACCAATACCCAGGCCTTAGCTGAAGCACTGTCCAGGGGAAACCATGTCCCTCTTGGGAAACATCTGCTAGGGGCCGCGTACCACATGCTACATCAAATCGGCATAAGACTATCCAAGGGAGAGCCGATCGGCAATCAAGGCGGGCCCTGGTGGTTCATCAACTTGTGGCTGAACCTTTATATGAGCAGAATTACTCAGCAGCCGGTGGATCGCATGACGTTCCCCAACATCGAATCGGCAGAAGACCCTACCGAACATTGCCGATGTATGTCCTTTGGTGAAGCGGCATCGGCTTTTCCGGGTTGCATGTATTCTGCTACAAAGGTAGCCGAGTACTTTCGATGTTTCTATAATGGCTTCAGTGAAGATGCAACCATTTGGTTTCCGTATCAGCGAGATGACCCGGTCTTTGAACTCCCCACTTGCTTCGATTCGGCTTCCGGCCGATTTGATGAAGACCTCTATGGTGAGTTGATCAAGCCAGGACTCCTGCCAGCCAATTTCTTCTCGGGGAAGGATGCCCCTACATATGAATTCTACAACCCCTCCGCTGCAGCACGTCAATTCGGCATGGGTCAGCTGCCGATTCAAGTGTACTTTGCTGGCCGAATCAAGTTTAGAGACGAGCTCACATCTGGTCTGGATTATAGTCGGTTACGAGACCGAATTCCGGACTCCAGTACAATTAACTTGAACGACTGGCTAGTGGCTCCCTTTGCTGTCCAGCCGTTCAAACTCTGGTGGGCCGATTGGAAGCAATTTCTTTTCTGCAACTCGGCATCGGCATACTGCAACCTTCTGGACCTAGCCAACATTGACCCGAACGCCGAGGTACTTCACTTAACCGATTTTTTATTCCTCTTAACCTGACTGAGTACTAATGATTTTATTATTTCTTCAGGCCGAGAATCGGACTCCTCCAACACACAGCCGCAGCGGACGGCTAATAGAGAGTCACCCATACACCACTTATCCCCTTATCGGCTATGACGCTCCGTCCGTTGACGTAATTGTTGGCTGATCAAAACAAGTCCATAAGAGGACCACCAAGAAGACCAGTCGCCGAGTCCGAGCTCGTACAGAATCGGCGGATCCCCCTGTGCTCGTATCGGCAGAGACTCCGGCCGCGCCACTTTCTCAGGTCACCCAAGATGTCGATACCCAAGTTGACGCACAAGCTGGAGCAGCCGCCGCGTCATTGCTTTTGGAAGCCGTTTAGGTAACCTTAAGTTTTATTGCTTCCGATTGTTCTTTCTGATATTAACCCTTCCTATCCTTAGACTGCACAGAGCACCCCTATGGAAATACAACAATCGGCAGCAACTCAACCAGCCATCGGCGCACCCCCACTTCCATCCATTGAGGTATAGCGCTATTTTACCGATTTCCTTTGGTATTTGCACAATGTACTTATTCAGTCCTCTGTCACAGGCCATCGGCACACCAAGCGCTCCTCGACCACCGATATCTTCTCAGGGAGCTGGTCCAAGCACCGCGCCGATTATTGTGGAATCTTCTTCATCTGATGAACCTATGGCGCAGGCCCCTGAGCAAGGCGTAACGACTTCGCAAGTACAGCATGAAGAAATCCGCTTCAAAGCAATAAGTTTTGTTTCGGCTTCTATTCAGCCGATTTGCTTTTACTCCCCGCCGATTTATTCTTTCTCTTTATTTTCTCCAGGAACAAGACACCCCCAACAACAGCCTCTTTTCTTTTGCGGTTGCCCTCTCCGACGACGAAGAAGTTGCTTCTCGCCAAGTCGCCTTGAGCTCCGTTCCTGATGACGTCCGAGCCAAACTTTCCAGCATCCAATCCCTCCTTCAAGGGGACATCGGCCGACTAGTAGAAGACGCTTCACCGATTCGGCAGCTCTTCAATGATGTCAGCGGATGAGTACCAGAAGAGGTGGAGGAGGCCTTGGCACCGGCGGCCTTCATCGAGTCCATGAGGATCCCAGTCTTCAGAGCCCTTCGTCATATGGCCGATCGCGCCAAGCTGGCCAAGACTCGCGAAGAGGAAGACGCTTTCAAGCGTCAGGCTCAAGAGGCACATCGGCGCATCCATGTTCTGGAAGATTCCCGCCCGGCGATCATCGGCGAGATAGACCGCCTCAAGCGTCGGAGGGCGGAGCTTGCCAAGGAGATGGAGCAAGTGACCAAGGCAATCAGTGCCGAAGAGAAAAAGCTCCAAGAGCTACCTTCTGTCATTGCCGATTTAACACGGGAGAGGCAGCGCTTTGCTCACGAGGACCTAAAGCTCCATCGCAGTACATCAGAAGTCCCTGGATCAGCAGATGAAGACCAACGGGTTCTTGACTCTGCCGATCAGATCCGGCGTCGGGCTATCATGGCTATCGATACCCTTCTGGGTAATCTGTAAAACACTGACCGTTTTGTACGAACATTTACTATCTTCTTTGACCGTCTCTCGCGACGCCCTTTCTATTTATTGCCTTTCTTATTACCGATGGGACGTGGCCTTACCAAATTTCCACGCATCTTTTTCCATAAATACTGACCTCGGCGCTTGCTCCCGATAGTACCAATTTGGCTTTCGGTTTACTCTCTTCATCCTCTCATCGGTGCGACTCTCCGTTATGGCTTCGTCGGCTTCTTCTTCCTCTGTTAACCAGGTGAAGTCTTGACCTCTTCCCTTCTTTTTTTGATCCTAGGAAGAGAATGTCCCTTCTTATTCCTTCTTTGTTTCAGCCTCAACATCTTAGCCCCGAGCTCGCGCGCGCCATTGAGCGCATTCACTCCGAGGACCCGCTGACGTCGGAGGACAAGGCGCTGATCATGGCTCACCGAGAGGAACTCCGGGACCACATTACTGCGGAGGCTCATGTGGTCTTGGATTTCGTGGTGAGTGAAAGTAGTCGTCGATCTCCAACCGTCAGGAACCATCATTGTGACGACCTTGAAGACGATGTCGCCACAGCAGCCCGTACGATCTTGGATTTCGTGGAGAGGAACGGCAGCCGACGACCTCCCACCGACAGGAGCCATCCGCTTCCTCGGCAAGTCGTTCTCGAAGACGCGGCGGCAGGGACTTCGCGCCCTCCCATGGATCGGAGTCATTTTCTTCCTCGTCAAGTTGAAGCGGAGACCTCAATGAAGGCAATAGAAGAAGAATACTTCCGCGTCATGAGCGAGTTGGAGCGGAACGGGAAGGCGCCCAAGAAGAAGAATAATTAGTTTTTTGTATTTTTTGTTCTAAGGGCGACTAATGTTTTGTCGGCCATGTAACCCATCGCCCGTACCGAATGAATGCAATCGGCCGATCCGGTCGACTATGTGTTTGAACCGATTTGCATCGGTTATGCGTTTGAACCGATTTGTATCGGCTAAGTGTTCGAACTGATTTGTATCGGCTATGTGTGGTCGTGTCATGGTTAATTTCCTACGCCCCGACCCATATACTGGGGTAGTATCTTTTTAAGTACCTTCCGTTCAGAGCTCTAGTAAATTCCTCTCCTTCTATTGTTTCCAAAATGTAAGCATTCCCTGGAGCGCATCTGCCGATTTTATACGGCCCTTCCCAGGTAGGGGACCATTTTCCGAATTTAGGATCTTTGGACCCAATCGGCAATACTAACTTCCATACCAAGTCCCCAGGGGAGAATTGTTTGACTTTGACCTTCTTATCGTACCACCTGGCTACTTTCTTTTTGTTTTCTTCAATGCTTATCAGAGCCCTCAATCGTTGGCCAGCCAAATCGTCAAGTTCCCTTTTCATAAGTGATGAGTAGTCGTCGGCCGATAACTGGTCCTGGAGCGAAATACGCCTCGATCCTGCCCTTGATTCCCACGGTAGTACTGCATCGTGACCGTACACCAACTGGTAGGGAGACAACTTGGTAGCCCCATGACAAGCCATCCTGTATGCCCACAGGGCCTCAGTCAAACATAAATGCCACTTCTTTGGCTGTTCCTCGATTTTCCTTTTGATCAACTTGATTATCCCTTTGTTAGAGGATTCCGCCTGACCATTGGCTTGAGCGTAATATGGAGAAGAATTTAACAATTTGATTCCCATATCGGTCGTAAATTCTTCAAACTCTCCTGATGTGAACATTGTTCCTTGATCGGTTGTTATAGTCTGAGGGATGCCGAATCGGTAGACGATGTGGTCCCTTACGAAGTCGGCCATGATAGCCGATGTCACGGCTCTCAACGGGATTGCCTCTACCCATTTGGTAAAGTAGTCAGTAGCCACCAGAATAAATTTGTGCCCTTTGCTTGATGGTGGGTAAATCTGGCCGATAAGGTCTATTCCCCATCCCCTGAACGGCCATGGCTTGATGATGGGATTCATGGCCGATGCGGGTGCACGCTGGACATTTCCAAATTTTTGACAATCCTGACAACCTTTATAATATTTGAAACAGTCTTCGAGGATCGTTGGCCAGTAGTACCCATTATTCCTGATCATCCACTTCATCTTATGGGCCGATTGGTGCGCCCCGCATACCCCTTCATCGATTTCTCCCATTAGAGTCTTGGCCTCCTCTGTCCCAAGGCACTTGAGAAGGACTCCGTCGATCGTTCGGTAGAACAGGTCATCTTCGAGTAGTACGTACTTGGTGGCATGAAAACGTACTCATCGCTCCACCTTTTTAGACGGATCCTTCAGGTAGTCGGCAATTTCTTTACGCCAGTCGTCGACCGCGAGTTCTAAAGCCATAGTGCCCAGAATCGGCCGATACCCAGATGCGTGCTGGGCGAGCTTGTTTGCATCTTCGTTGCGGTCCCTTGGGATGTGCTCGATTACTGCCGATCTGAATTCTTTTAAGAGCTGTAAGCAATCTTCGTAATAAATTCTTAATACGTCATCTTTGCATTCAGACCTTCCGGTCAGTTGATCCACAATAAGCATAGAATCTCCGAAGATTTCAACGAAAATGGCCTTCACTTCCCTTAATAGTTGTAGGCCCTTTAATACAGCTCGGTACTCCACTTGATTATTAGTAGCGGCGGTTTCTATCGGCAGAGAAAAATCATAGCTTGCCCCCCGAGGCGATATGAGAACGATGCCAATTCCTGATCCGACCCACATGATGATCCATCGAAATATAATGTCCAGGACGCCGGCTCTACGAGGGCAATCTCCGGTCCGCAGTGTTGTGCGACGAAATCGGCCATGACTTGACCTTTGACGGCTTTTGCTAACTCATACCGCAGGTCAAACTCCGATAAAGCTAAGATCCATTTGCCGATTCGACCCGACATCATCGATGTAGATTTCTACCAGAAGGCCAATGAGTTTGTGAAATATGTAATTCATAGCTCTCTGATATGTAGCGCCAGCGTTCTTCAAGCCGAAAGTCATCACCACCCACTCGAACAAACCAAGGTGGCCTGGACATCTGAAGGCCGTTTTGGGTATATCCTCTTCAGCCATAAGTATTTGATTGTATCCGGTGTTTCCGTCCATGACGCTAATGATTTTATGCCCCGCGGCAGCGTCGATCAGTACATCTGCCGTTGGCATGGGGTAACCATCCATCGGTGTGGTCTGATTAAGATTCCTGAAGTCAACGCAAACGCGTAGCTTCCCATTTTTCTTGTATACTGGTACGATGTTAGAAATCCACTCGGCATAACGACATTGCCGAATAAATTTTGCTTCGATTAGCCGAGTTATTTCAGCTTTTATGTCTAGTAGAATTTTAGGATTGCAGCGCCGTGCGGGTTGTTGGTACGGCCGATACCCTGGTTTTATGGGTAGCCGATGTTCAACAATGGATCGGTCTAAACCGGGCATCTCGTGATACTCCCAAGCAAAACAATCCTTGAATTCCTTTAATAAATTTGTCAATTTACACTTGTATTCTGGATCTAAATTTCCACTAATAAAAGTTGGCCTTGGTTTGGTACCATCACCTAAATCTATCATCTCCAATGAATCGGCCGACGTGAACCCGTGCCCTAGCTTCCCATCTTCTCGGGCGAACTGATCCATCTATTCTGAATCTTCGGAGCCGACTGCTTGGATCGGCTGTAGGCCAAAATCGGTGACCTTCAGGAAATCGGTCTCCCATACCCTACCTGATATGCACCTGACGGTTTCGCAGCTCCACTGCTGCGTGTCGGCTGCCGCAATGCTGTACGCGGAGTCGGCTTTGACCACCTCGATGTTGTCGCCGACCCATTGTACGAGGCACTGATGCATTGTTGATGGGATGCAGCAGTTTGCGTGTATCCAGTCTCGGCCAAGTAGCATATTGTAGGATCCCTTGCCATTAATAATAAAGAAGGTGGTAGGAAGGGTCTTACTGCCGATGGTGAGGTCGACGCAGAGAGCACCGCGAGCGTTTGACACCTTGCCTTCGAAGTCCTTGAGCATCATGTCTGTCTTTGTCAAGTCGTCGTCGCTTTTCCCAAGTTTCCAGAGTACGGCGTACGGCATGATGTTGACTGCAGCTCCTCCGTCTACCATCAATCTAGTGAGGGGGCCGCCGTCAACATGCCCCTTAAGGAACAGCGCCTTCATATGTTGTCGTTCGTCATCTTCGGGCTTCTCGAACGTGGCCATCATTGGCTCCAAAGCCAACTGCGTTGTCTGTTCTACTATCGCCGATACGTCCTGTTGATCGGCGGGAGTCATGAACTCCATCGGCAGTATGAAAACCATGCCGATCTCGGCTGCCGATTCGTCACCCGCCGATTCATCGTCCCTTTTATCGTTTCTTTTGGGGCGCCACACCTGAGGCCTTCCTTCCTTCTTATCTGCCGTGCTCTGTTGTTCCTCTTCTTGCTGTTCCCATTGGCGGAGACGTTGGATTCTTCGTTTTTGAGACTTGGTCAATCCGTCGGGGCACCACCTGGGGTTTATTGGTCTTCCCTCTGACTTGACGTGTTCCCACTCCGGTTCGCGTCCTAACGGGTTTTCATCCGTCACCCGAGCATCGGCCATTTCTTCGAGCCGGCTGTGAACGCTGGCTTTGTTGTCCGACTGGTCATGTCGATCAGTCCTACCCCCTGCCTATCATGGCATCTATCTTCTGACCGATCATATCGGTCACTTCTGCCCCCCAGCCGATCACGCACGGGAGGGCGCTGGTCACTTTGGTTGCGCCAATTCCTGCTGATCGGTTCTGGCCTTCCGTCTCTGGAGCGAGACCTGTTGAACGGCCGATTGCCACGATAAGGACCGTTGCATTCTGGGCAAGTATCGGCCGAAGGTAGCCTGAGGTTATTTTCCCAACAATGAATGAAGAACGGGCATCTCCAGTGCTCCTCGTGCCGACGCATCGCTTCTTCTCGGGACCTTGAGCGTTCATGCTGACGTTGGTACTTCTGGAGCAGGAACTGGGAAGTAATGCGTGGCCCTTCTGACTCACCATCGTTGTCCTCTATCCGCCGCTTCCCCTTGACATCTTCAGGCGTAGCTTGATTTCTGGGATCGACGGCGCCACTCTTTTTGGCCGACTCGGACGTTAGCACTTTTGTTTGGAGTGAATTCTTCCCCGTATCAACCATGTTGGTAGGAAAGGGGTGTTGGTCAATCTTCATTGGCTTGGCCGATTTTGCCGGCACTTCAAATTTAAGTCTGCCTTGCTCAATGGCCGACTGTATCTGTTGCCTGAAGATCTTGCACTCGTTGGTATCATGGGATGTGGCATTGTGCCACTTGCAATACTTCATCTTTTTTAATTGTTCGGCAGAAGGTATTGTATGGTACGGCAAGAGTTTAATCTGCCCTTCCTGGAGGAGAAGGTCGAAGATTTTATCGGCCTTAGTTGTGTCAAAACCGAACACTTCCGGATCCTTTTTGCCGAATGGGCATGATATCGGCTTCTTCCCCTTGATCCACTCCGCAAGTCCGACTTCAACATCTTCCTCATCCTCTAACTCTTCCAGGAACGCCACTTTCTTTTGGAAATTCCTCCGTGGATCGAAAGGACGTACCTCCTGTCCAGACAATCGGTGAACAATTTGGCTCAGACTCTCGAACTCTTGTGAAGCATATCTTTCTTTGATGTGGGCCAGAAGGCCTTGAAAAGCTATATCGGCCAACTGCGCATCGGTTAGAGCCAGGGAGTAGCACTTGTTTCTGATTTCCCGAAACCTCTGTATATACGAGGATATCGGCTCATCACTTCTTTGCCTGAGGCTGGTCAAATCGGACAGCTTCATCTCATGCACCCCGGCATAGAAGTATTTGTGGAACTGTCTTTCTAAATCGGCCCATGTGATAATTGAGTTTGGCGGCAATGTCGTGAACCATTGAAAGGCCGAACCAGACAGAGATGACGAGAACAACCGTACTCGTAGGGCGTCTTGCGTAGCTGCTTCTCCGCATTGAATGATGAATCTATTCACATGCTCTACGGTCGAAGTATCATCCATCCCCGAAAATTTAGTGAAATCAGGAACTTTATACCGATGGGGGAACGGCAATAGGTCATATGTAGACGGGTATGGTGTTCTGTAGGTATAAGTTTGCACTTTCGGCTTCAAGCTGAATTGTTCTTGCATCACCTCCGCAATACGTGCCGACCAATCTAGCTATTGCTGGTGAATTGTTGGCTGAGGTATCGGCACGTGCTGGTAAATCGGAGGCTGAATAAACGGAGGCTGATGAAAAGGTGGTATCGGAGTGTAAGCCAGCTGTGTAGTAAAGGCTGGCTGTTTGAATGAGCCACTCGTTTCATCGTACAGCATAATCTCTGCTGTCTTATTGATCTCCGGAGCGACAGGCTGGTATGGCGGCACGGTTGGCCGGATAGCAGCCTGGAAGGATGTCTGGAATGGAGGGTTCAATTGACTGGCCGATTGATTCTGACCGGCCGTGACTGAAGGTGCCCCCCAGGGTGATGGGTTAATTGGGCTGACTGGAGGGAATGGCGCAGAGGACAGCTGGATGGAGCCATATCCCATAGGAGCTGATGATGAGGAAGCACCTGATCCCCCGACAGAAAATTGAATCGGCTGCGGAGCCGAATTTGAATAAGTCTGATTTGGTGGAATCGGCTGAAAATATGCCGGTCCCCTGTACCCTTGAGGTATCCCGCCAGCGAAGGAGTTGACAACAGCGTTGTGCACCATGTTGGAAAGTACCGGGGACTGATCAATGAAGGCGTGATGAATAGACTGTTGAATCATATCGGACATTTTATTCGAATCCTCAGAAATCGTGATCTGGCGGGGAGCAGGGAATGGAGTCTTCTTGATGGTCTCCCCGCTTTTGGAGCGACTGAAAGACTTCAGGCAAGCTTTCCGGAACTGTGCCGTATACTTGTCCAGCTCTTCCTTCTGGTCGTCCTTCAGATCTGCTTCCGTCACCTCGATGACGTTATCTTCGGAGACTTCAGCAGCTTTCGACATGATGGCGGTTGTATTGGTCCCACCAGGTGTGCCAAAAGTGTGTTGGCGCTAGAAATCGGTCAACCGAATCCCAGCGACCGACACACGACCTGGGAGAATCTGCTTAGGTCCTGTTCGGGTGAATGCCCTGGTGCAGTTCGCGCGGCGTGCCAGCCAATCTGACGTGTTGATTGGCAAGGAAGAATACGTATCAGGTCCAGAAATCACGATCGGCTAAGTTTCCGATCTCGAGAGAGTTTATCAGCGAATCGGCCGATTTACTGTAGTAATGAAATCGGCTATAAAACAGCCTGATCTCTGTAGCCTTGCAGACAGGGAATTACTAAAGTAATTGATACAAAGCTTATGATAACAACACTAGGAACAGATCTAATCGGCAATAGAGGAATTTAATAGCAGAATATAGAAAGAGCCGAAACTACCGATTCCTAGCTGGATAACTGGTGATAAAGACTAGAAAAATAGGTAAAACCTATGGATCTAGCAAATATCGATAACTAGTGAATAAATCTAAACGAAACAACAGCGATACACCCGAAGTTAAAGCTTAGATATTACTCGATAAACGGAACTTACAGAATCGGCCGGAGATCAAGATGATGCAGCCCTGCCAACCCGCATGAACTCGTGAGAAGAGAAAAGTAATGGCGAAGTCGCCTGCTTGAAAGTAAGTACGAAGAAAAAGTAGCTTGTTGTATTGATTGGTTGATAATTACAGATTTACAAAGGCAGCTATTTATAGCCCCGTACAGATATCTTCTTAACCGACTAGAATTCTATCCCTAATTCAAACAGAAAACGAATATCTACAAGCACGATTCGTGCTAGGTTGGTTACTCCACGCTTCGTGGGCTGATTTCCACTTCATCCTTCTATTCCTTTCTAAGCCCATACAGGCCCAATTAGCCCATCCTCCTAATCGGCCGATCTCTTATCGGCAAAAGATTACCGATTGGGACTCTGGTATATTCGACCCGAAGCAAGACAGAAGCCTCCGGCCGATCTCACACTGTAGCACCATTTGGCCGATTCCCAACTGTGCTTCTCCGATTCCTCCTTTTCTTGGCGCCGATTCTACTAGTGACGAAATCTGGCATCAACACATACGCACGTCGAAGGGCCGAGGGTGCGGTGGCGGCGGCGGATGCCGAAGTGTGGGGTCCTGGCGGTGGCCAGCGTGACCTCCTAGTGATGGAGGCCGCGACGAGGGCAGAGGCACTTCGGGGCGGCCGGCACATGGCGAGCACGGGGGCGAGGCGCGGCGAAGCACGACGAGCATGGGAGGTGTGACACCCGGTCCAATTTGGTAGGCCTAGTAGTGACCCATGAGCACATGTGCGCATATTTAGTACCACCTTACTAGTTGAGCAAGGGTGGAGCCAACTTATAAGGCTTTGTCTACCGATCATAGCATCTTTGGGTTAATCTTTTTACACGAAGCAAGGATAAAAGTGTAAAAAGGGTGCTATGTGTATGTGTGCCTACCCCTCGGAAGGGCTGGGTGGTGTGGCTTTGTATGACGGAGTGTTACAAGTGGTGTCAAAGCTGACCCTCTCTGTTGTGCATACGGGTCAGTGTGAGGGCATATGGCGCATGGTGTGTGTGCGCTCTGGATGGGACACACAACATGGCATATGATGCCGGCACTAGACGTACGGTCGTGCACTAAGAGGGAACGTTCCTAGACATTGTCCAAGTATGGGTGAGTTGGACCGACGAGGACGTCGGGTTCTTTGAGGGGGGAGGGTGGGACACCTTGTCCAATTTGGTTGGCCTAGTAGTGGCCCATGAGCGCAGGTGCGTATGTTTAGTACCACCTTGCTAGTTGAGCAAGAGTGGAGCCAACTTATAAGCCTTTGTCGACCAGCCATAGCACCTTCGAGTTAACACTTTTACACAAAGCAAGGATGAAAGTGTAAGTAGGGTGCTATGTGTACATGTGCTTGCCCCTCGGAAGGGTTGGGCAGTGCAGCTTTGGATGACGGGGTGCTACAGGGGGCTGACTGAGGTAGGCTAGCATCAAGGAGCATGGAATCCTACTGGTAGGACACGTGTCGCAGTTCCAGGGGAGCACTAGGCGTGGCCGGACGTCGAGGAAGTCAAGGAGGAGAAGGGTCACAGCGGGCAAGGAAGAGGGCTGGTTCGCTAGGGTGGTGGGTAGCACGGACATCGAGGAGGAGCGCAGAGTGTGGGGGTGGAGGGTGCCGTGATACCGGGGAGGGCTGGGTGTGGCCGGACGTCGAGGAAGTCGAGGAGGAGGCAGGGCTATGGCTGGGGAGGAAAGGGGCCAGTTGGCCGGGACGGCGGGCGGTGGGGACGTTGAGGAGGAGCGCAGAGTGCGCCGTGATGCCGGGGTGCGCCAGGCCTGGACAGATGTCGAGGAGGAGCCGGGGCGGCAGGAGATAGTGGACGACCACGTCGGGGATGGAGGAGTGGTGGTGGGATTGGGAGACGGAATGACTGCATGGCTAAGTGTTGGAGAAGAAGAGGGGTGAGGTTTTTGTTGGTTTGGGCAGATTAGTACTTGGTAGAGGCCTTGCCCAGTACAAAATAGCCTTTAGTACTGGTGCTAGCTACTGTCTGGTACTAAATGGTGCCATTTAGTACCAGGCAAGGCCTTTGCCTGGTACTAATCTCGCCAAAAAGGCAAGAGGTGAAAGTGAGGGAATTTAGTACCAGGCAAGGCCTCCGCCCGGTACTAATCTACCTCTAGCGTTTCATTTCCCGCGCGCACTCTATTTTCTTTTCTTATTTCTAAAATTTCTGCTATATTTTTTATGCTTAAGAAATGGAGTAAACTTAGGAAAATAATTTAAAAAAGTTTCATACCTTATAGTTGACTATCTCTACACCATACAATAGTTTATTTATATAGTAAAATTAGAATTTTTTAATTACTAATAGGATATTAAATGTTTCCATACTGCTATTAATTCAAAAAAAACTACTATTTTGAACATGCAAAAATATTAAGAAATATTAGGTATCATAAATTTGACAATTATGCCATCAGTATGCAATGTGCCTGTATAATTGCCTCCAATTTAATGTTTCAAGACTTATGATTATGCAAAATAATGCAAATATTTATATTTTGACCATGCAAAATAATTTATGAATTTGTTTATTTTATTTGATCCAAATTGTACTAATAGTATCGTTAATCGAGAGAAATACGACATAATTGTTTGAATTGTACAAAATACATTACAATAGTTCTAGACATGACCACATAATACCATGTAATGGTTCTAAACCTACTCATCATGATTCAATGGAACATTGTTAATCTTCTTCTTGACAAACGTCCCTTGGTCATGATCACGTCGTAAGTATAGAGCGTCTTCTTTGGATAATAGGATGCTAGGGTCAACCTCAACTGAGAATGGAGAAAGGTCATCAAACTGATGAAAATCTTCTGACTTGTGCGAAATGTCCTCAACTCCAATGATTCTACTTTTCCCTGGTAGAACTATGTGGTGTTTTGGCTCATCTTCTGACTTTTTACTGCCCTTCATCTTGGGTTTGCTTGACATGTCCTTAACATAGAAAACCTGACTCGCATCCTTGGCTAGGACGAAGGTTCATCTCTATATCCACTCTTGTTAAGGTCCACTATTGTCATACCATAACAGTCTTTCATTACACCTCCTCCAGCCACCCATTCGCAGCGAAACGGAGGGACCTTCAAAGGCCCATAATCAAGCTTCCATATCTCCTCTATGACACCGTAGTAGCTGTCCTTATTCCCATTATTTTCTGTTGCAACTATACGAACACCACTAATTTGGTTGGTACTCTTTTGATCTTGGGCTCTCGCATAAAATGTATACCTATCTATCTTGTACCCTTGATATTGCAATATAGAGACAGATGGTCCCCTATCCAACCATTGAAGTTGTTCATCAATCATCTTGTTACCCATGAGGTGTCATCGGATCCATGATGCAAAAGTATCTATGTGATGCCATGTAATCCAGGCATTAGACTTCCCCATGTTTTCAGACCATACAATATCCTTGTACTCCTCCATATATGAAGTCACCAAGGATGAATTCTGCATCACTGTAAAGTTTATTTTATGGATTTCAGCCTCATGTATGTTCATATTAGCTTTCTTCCTAAGTGTGCCCTTTCCCTTCACATGACCCTCATGGCGTGACATGGGGAATCCTACCAAACTAAGTTCATCAATAAAGTCAATACAAAACTCAATGAACTCCTCTATTCCATATCCCTTGGTGATGCTTCCTTCTGGACGGGCACGATTATGAATGTACTTCATTAGGACTGACATGAACCTCTCAAAAGGCCACATATTGTGCAGGAATACTAGACCCAGAATGGTTATCTCTTTAACAAGGTGAACTAAGAGATGAGTCATAATATTAAAGAAGGAAGGTGGAAAGACCATCTCAAAACTAACAAGATATTGGACCACATCATTCTGTAGCTTTATTAGATTGTTTGGATCGATTGCCTTCTACAAAATTTTATTGAGGAACGCACATAGCTTTATGATTGCCAATTTCATATTATCTGATAGAATACCCCTCAGTGCAACAGGAAGCAACTGTGTCATCAGGATGTGGCAGTCATGTGACTTTAGATTTGTGAATTTCTTCTCTTTCACATTTATTATTCCCTGCATATTAGAGGAGTACGCGGATGGGACCTTCATACTATTCAAGCAAACAAACATGCTTTCTTTCTCCTCTTTGCTAAGAGTGTAGCCTGCAGGATATTAGTAGTGTTGTCCATTCTCTCTCTTTTCTGGATGTATGTCCTCTTTTTGTTCCGTACGTTTCAAGTCCTGCCTTGCTTTCAATGTATCCTTTGGTGCCCATAAAGACCAACGAAGCCAAGCAGGTTCACGCAAAGATTCTTCGTCAGGTACATCATGTCAATTGCATTGTGGACCTCTAGAACTTCCAAATCGCCGTCAACTTGAGCTCAACTATATTATTTATGTAAAGCAACAAAATTAGTTGATTGCTTTTGTTCAACATGGTAATAAAAGTAATTAACTCAACACATATTTCACAACATCCAATACGAATTTCTCAATATCAAACACACTTTCATAAGTAAAAAATCAAAATTCTCCATGCATGTATAAATGAAAAAAATCTCCATTCATCCTCACTCTAAAAAAGCACAAAATTCTCTAGCTACAAAGCATAAAACATTGAATACTAATCATGAGAGGAGGGAGGATAAATTTGCTAACCTTTAGAACTGTTGAAAGAGTGAAATCCCCACAAATCATGGAAAAAATGGGCAGCACCTCCCCTAGGCCGCTCATGGAGTGAAGAAGCCTGAGCTATCGGTCATATGGCTGAGCTCAGGCTCGGGGAGGAAGAAGGAGCTCATTTTATAGGGTGTACGCTAGTGCCAGCTGGTGGCTCTAGCTAGTACTAAATTGTAACATTTAGTACCAGTTGAAGTTTCCAATGCAACCAGTACACACATGCGTGATCATCATTTAGTACCGGTTGAAGCTACTGACCGATACTAAATGGCTTTCAGGGGAATCTATCAGTTGGCCACCCAGTCCCCATGACGCCATTTAGTACCGACTGGGACTCCAAATTAGTACTATAGGGGCTCCGGTGGTACTATGCGTGACGACCGGTACTAACGTGCGCGGACAAAAAGCCATTCACTACTAATGCTTTGGATGAATACTCAGTTTTCCAGTAGTGAAGCAAACCCATTATAAGAGAGTTGTGCAGATTGATAGCTCAAATCATTCTCATACAAGCAATAATTAGCATGGCCTCATGCTACACAAATAACATTTAGTAAAGTTCCACAGGCTAGCACATAGCTCATCTCATTCTTTATGTCCATATCCAGATGGCCCATACAGAATTCTATGTAACAAATAGGGCTGGACAAAAAACTTGCAGCTCACTAGCTCGCTCGACTAGACTCGTTACTGGCTTGGCTCATTTATATTTGTGGACAAGATGAGCTATCATTGCAGCTTGTTACGATAACGAGCTGGCCCGTGAGGCAAATGAGCTGAAGCAGAGGAGCCGAAGCCCAACAAACAAACCATCAGGCCTACTAGAGTCCACTCGGCCACTCCACAACAACACCTCGCATACGAACAAAGACACAGGTAGCTGCCCAGCCTGCACGGCCACCCCGTATTCACCGAGTCGCTGCCACCCGCTGCCCCATGAGCCTCCCCTTTGTGCACCTCCCCATCGAGCTCCTGTAGTGTAGTCCCACATCAGCAGCAGGTGCTGTCATGCGGATGAGCGTGGAGTCGAGGAGGCCACTGAAGACCACTGGTAGTGCTGCAGACAGCTAGCGCAGCCGCACTCATGCACCATCGCCAATTGTTCTTCCATCAACGCACAAGCCACCAACTCCCCTGCTGCTTGGATTCGAGTTTTCTATTCTATTTGAGTTGTCATCATCTAATTCAATTCTTTATACAACATCAATTTGGGATTTTCTATTCGATTGTTAGCTTGACTACATTTTGATTTGGGGAACTGTAGCCTATTACTGTTTGATTTATGCTTGATTTTTGTTCTATTCTATTTCTTGTGGTGTATTAGTGTGCTATTCGATCTGTTCGAAGATTTATCTGGAATGTCAGTGTTAATTTGAGATGTGATTCCATTTGCGTTCCTCCGGTTCATGTTTTTTTATCCCCTTCTATTTTGTCTGCCTCGGTATCCTATCGAAGCTGGCTCGCGAGCTAAATGTGCCAGCTTAAGCTGGCCAATGAGCTGAACCAAGCTGGACCTCTAGCTCATTAAGATATTGAGCCGAGCCGAGCTGGCTCGTTATCTTAACGAGCCAGCTCGAGCTGAGCCGAGCCGAGTTGATGAGCTAGCTCCATATCCACCCCTCCACCCCTAATAACAAATTGTATATAGCATGCAGAGTTGCACTCAACTTTAAGAACAAAAAACATGAAATAGATCACAATAGGAGAGATGCTACTTAAAACTTTGTTAAAAATAGGAAAATGAGTAACAAAAACAACTGAGCTGTCACCAACATGGCAACATACCTCATAACTATGAAAATATAAACATAAGTTAACTCATCAGAAACCAACCTTTTTAGCAACCTGGCCAAAGTAAAAAAAAATAGTACACTTCATAATTGGGTGAAGGGTCCACGACGCTTGGAGGGGTTTGAACTGGGTGTTCTTAAAAACTATGGCTCCAAGCATATATAAAAACCCACCCATTTAATGATTATGAAGGCCTTCTTCTCGCTTGCCTTTCTCTCCTTCTTTCTTTCTTTTCTCTCTTTCTTTCTTTTGCTTGCGTCTCCCCTCCATGAACGGACAATATTTAATATAGTTCCCTCCTCACCACAACCAAGGTATTTCTTATTCTTTTTTCTTTGGTTGTGGCAGACCAATTGTCCCATAGCAGTGGGGACACCAATTATTCCATAGCGGTAAAGCCAAGGGTCCAAACATGAGCCACCGGCTCTGGTACCAATTGAATGGGGTGAATTGGGTATTCTTAAAACTAAGGCTTCAAGCTGAGAGACCAAGTTGAGATGTGCCTTAGTCTATATGTGATGAGTGATTGACAAGATGATTTGAGGCTTTACCGGTTGAGTCAATGTTTCATATGTGCATGATTATGCTAACGGCTAACCGGATGTGTTGTGTTTTGGTGTTTGTACAAGACATATCTTGTGGGTTGTGTCTCTTGGCTTGTGATATGCAGGTGTAGGATGCGACATGGTGGTCGATGGCATGAGGTGAAGGTCAAGCACGAAAGGTTCATGCCGATGTACTAGGGTTGTGAAGGGTGGACACGAGTAGGCTTGGACCAAGGGACTCGAGGAGTTCGGGCAGAGTCATGGGCGATCCACATGGTGCACGGAAGAGCAAGAGTACATGGACGGGATGGAGATGGCGTCGGTTGAGTCAAGCGGGACGAAGGCAAGTCAAGTAGGCAGCTCGGGAGCCGGGAACGAAAGACTTGGAGGCGTCAAAGGCTTGGCGGAGGCTGGACACGCATCAACATCGGTGAGTCATGCCTTGCGGGGCGTGCAAGAGGGTTTGACCTCAGAACCAGGGGTGAGTCACGCCAGGAGGGTGTGTAGAGGGTTTGACCTCAAAACCATGGGTGAGTCACGCCAGGTGGGTGTGTAGAGGGTTTAGGTGTTTTGGGACTCAAAACCATCGCGCAGGCAGGATTGCCGGTTTGGGCCTCGAAACTGGGGGCGAGTTTGGTGTAGCTGGTTGGCGTCGAGTCGGAGGACATGTGGCACCATCGCAAAGCTTGCGTGGAGACGAAGCTAAGTCGTGAAGGTGTTGGGTCCGTCCGATGTACGAAGAAAATATTGGATGGTTTTACCCCTAGGGGGTATTTGTGTTGTATACTTAATGTAAGGGCATTTTGTACATTGGCTAAATGCCTATATATGTGTAGGAGGGCTGTTGGGGCAGCCACTTCTTGGGCTTGTTCTGGTGGTTGCTACTCATTTGTTTGTGAAAGCTTTGGGACAGAGGAGAGGGGAGAGAGGTGTTGATCTTTGTTTGATCTTTTCGCCATCTTAGCTTTGATTGTGCTAAAGAGTGGCTTCTAACTGGACATGGTAAAGTAATGCAAAGATCTATTTCGTGCCATCTTGTTCCATCCCATTTGGATTTGCAATTTCCGTTTGTGTTCTTCGCGTTCTTGTTTTCTCCCTTTTATTCCCTCTCACTTTTTTGGTCGATTCGTGTTTTGTGGGGAGTTTTGAGTCAATCCGGTTATTTGAAAATGAACTAGGACATGAGTTGAACCTTTCCACTGAAGGGATTTAATTGGAACCTCACGAGTTCATAGATCGGGTCGATTCAAGTTCTAGGGTTGAAAAAGCAATGTTCTTCACAAGATTTTTAATTCCCTTTGTTTGGGTAATGTTTTTTGAGGAGATATTTTTCTTCCACCTTCACGCATGCTGTTTTGAAATTTCGGAAATCTCCGGACATAATTCAAGAAATCTCTGGATCCCTGAAAATTTCCGAAGGTTTCCCCAAAAATTTTTGCACTTCTGGAATTTTCCGAACGTTCCTCCGGATTTTTGCGCACAGAGGTGTTGGTTTTCAAAGTTACTCTTCCGGAGCTTGTTTGGAGCCTTTCTTGCTTCCGCTATTCTCAAATTGGGTTCCTGGCATCATTCCGAGGTCCATTAGCTCGTGGGTAGCTAAGTGGGCTTGATTTTGCTAGAAGAGAGGCTTGTGTATTTTTAGCCAAAGTTGTTGGAGAAAATTTGAATCGGCTCCCATTCACCCCCCCTCTAGTCACCTTTCCGGTCCTTCAATTGGTATCAGAGCTTGGTTAAGGATCACACAACCTTAATCGGCTTTGTGATCCTTGGAGCAACAAGTTAAAGAGGGTTTTTGCTTGCGGATTTGGTTTTCGAGAGTTGAGCTTACTTTCAGCTAATCCTAACCGGTGCTTTGAGTTATGGCACCAAGCTCTTCTTCTTGTGTTTCAATATCCTCAGGTAGGAGGAGTTCAGAGATTGAGTTGGAACCTGAAGTGGAGGTGGTGATAGATCTCTTCGAGAATTACCAGGATGGTGACCTCATGAAGGGCGAGTTCTACCGCGAACTAAGAGACATGAGCCAAGGTACGCTTGTAAAATGCATCATGGTTCTATGCAATCGTGTTGATGATTGTTAAGATGAGAATGAGAGGAACATAGAGCTTTGTGATGCTTTGCGTAGGAAGAATGAGAAGATGAAATATTCTTTTGCTAGGTTGAAATGTGGAATTGCTCATTGGAAGTCACGTGCTTTAAATCCTTGCATTTCTTGTGATGCCTTGCTTAGTAAGAATGATGAATTGAACTCTTCTCTTAATTGCTTGAAATCTGAGAATGAAATGTTGAAATCCAATACCTCTATACCATGTAATTCATGTGTTGCTTTGAATAATGATTTTGATAAGGCTAGAGATGAAATTACTTTGTTGAAGTTAAATGCTTCTTTACCGTGTGTTTGATGTGAGTCTTTGCTTACTGAAATTAATGAACTAAAATTGACTCACACCACATGTGTAGATCAACTTGAGCATGCTAGGGCTAAAATTTGTGAAATGAAGTCTATGCCTTGTAGCATGTGCTCTTTGGTTCTTGATGATGATACTTGCCTTACTTCTTGTGATAATCATGATGCTTTGGTTGCTGTGAATGATGATGTTTCTTCATGCGGTCTTATTTGCACATCATGCATTGAATTGGAAAGTGAAGTTTTGGCTTTGAAGCAAATGCGTGATGATATGAGCGCCCAGTTGGTTGAGCACAATGAGATGAGTGCCAACCTTGAGAAAGAAAATGAACTCTTGCGTACCACATATGCTAAGTGCATTGAAAAGGAGATGGATAATTTGAGAAATGCTCCATGTGGTACTTGTGATTGCCTCAAACACGAAAATGTGGTTTTGGCCACAAGATGCAAGAGTCTTTGTGCTAAGTCTTTTGATTCTCACAATTCTTATCACTCCAATGTTGGTGTTTCCAAAATTGCTTCTTCTCAGTCGGAGTTGGCTTCTTTCGTTGAGCGTGAGTCATTGGACGGTAGTACTTGTGCTAGTGCTTTGGATAGCTCTTTTATAGCTACACCTAAGCTTGTTTCTTCTTCCGGTAGTGCCCAAGACAATTCAAGTGGCAAGGGTGCTTCTCACATTTTTGGAACTCATACTCCCAAATTGAAGTTCCATTGCACCTTTTATAAGAAAGATGGGCATACCATTGAGTTTTGCTTTCGCCGTGTCAAGCACGAGCGATGTGTGCGTGCCAAAGCTTTTAGGAAGCCACGTAGCCTTTCCCATGATACGTGTGAACCTAATGTGGGCACCAAGTCAAATGGTATTGTTGATGCTTCTTGTTGTAAGTCCCAAGGGACTTCTCACTTGAATGAGAATGATGATTCGTCCTCTCAGACCATGCCTACAAAAAGGCCTTTGTACCATTGCTCTTATTATGAGAAAGATGGGCATCAAGAGAGTTTTTGTTATTGTCGGGCAAGACAAAAGTGGCGAACTCGTGCTTCTAGGCCTTTGGTTGTTCATAGCTTGTCTCATGGCATGAGCACTTGTGATCCTACTAAGAAGCCACATTTCATTGATGGGTTTTATGACTCCTTTTCTAGTGAGTTAGGTCATGTTCGTGGACATGCTTCTAATTATTCTTATGTTGGTCCACGACATGGTTCTCATAGTGCTTGTGTTAGTTCTTATCTTAAGACCTCGAGGGATCATTGCCTTTTTGCTAGTGGTAGCACTCGTTCTTCTTCTCGAGTTGCTCCTTTGAGGCATGGTTCCAAGGGTGTTTCAAAATCATCTCATTTGAATCGGCATTTGCATCATGCTAACCTACATGATAGGTTGAGTGCATCTTTTACCCTTGTGTAAGTTTTGGATTCCCAAGTATATGCTTGCTAACCCTTTGGGATCCAAGACTCGGTCTTCTTTGTCTCCTCATGTGTAGGTACGGGGATGCAGGTGGAGAACATGAGCTCAAAGTGACTTGATCTTTTGCTTGAGGTGATCAAGACTTGATGGTTCTCCACACCGTTTTGATGGTCCTCAAGAGGCCTTTGTACACTTGTATAGTGAGCTTTCCCTTCCACACTCTTGGGCTCATTTGTAGACTATCTGCATATTTTATCCTTGTATCATGTTGTGAATATAACATGGTAGGCTAGCCACCTTTACATGTTAGCATGTGTGATCTTCATGTATATCTTGTCATGCCAGATTTGTAATATATCTTGGTGGATGATCCACATGAACATCGTGCCATGCTTTAGCTTAGTCTTTGTATTGGGTATGGCATATTATTCATTTGGTATCATTTTAGCTTAGTATCTTTGTATAATCCTTTGCACCTTGTTGACATGTTTGCTTGCCCAATCTTTTATTCGTAAATGTAGAATCATGTTGCAATGCTTTAATTCCTCTCATTGGTATCATCATTACATTGTGTGACATGAATTGAGCTTTATCTTGCTTTTGGGCTTTCCTTGTCGTTGTGTTGCATTTTCTCTTCTTTTTGATTGGAGTTAGAGCTTTTCTTTTGCCCTTTCTTTTTCTAGCTTTTCTTTGCTAGGCATCTTTGATTGAGAGGGAGTTCGGCTTCATTCAAGGGGGAGTTTGGACCAAGACTTGCTTTGGTTTTTGATTTCCGCTTTTGATCTTTTAAATGGTATCACATTTGATCTTTCAATTGGATTTTATTTTCTTCAATTGATATCAATTTTTTATCCTTCAATTGGTATCTTTTCTATGGTACTCAATTGGGATCCTTGGCGGTTCTTCTTTTGCCACGGAGCTTTCCCTTTTCCCTTGATTGGTTTGACCCCTCATGAGCTTTCTTGATTTTGAGTTGAATCCAGTCTTTCTTAGCATTGCATTGCATTTGTATCATATTGCACCTTGTACACTTTGCACTAGATGAGCTTCTACTCTATATCCTTAGCATTTCCTTATGCTATTTGTGAGCTAGTGCATTGGTTGGTGATTGTGTAGCAATGTGCATCATATGCTCTTGATGATATTGTTACATAACCATGTTGAGCTAAATGCTTTTCTGAATCAAATGTTAATCTTGAATAATGAATTCTGAAATGCTTATCACCCATGACTAGCTACCTATTTATGCATTGATTTTGCTTGAATGCTAGTTCCATGTTTAGCTTTTGCTTGGAATTCATATTCTTTTCAATTGGATCAAAGATCTAGGTATCATTGCAAATGTTTAGCCCCATGATGCATTCCTTGGGGAAGCATGGCTTCTTTGTGCCGCAAAGGCACTTCATGTAATTTGTTTAATGTGAATGATGAAAAATGATGATAAAAAATAATTTAGTAATTCACCAAGTTATTGTGCTTAATGTTGATATCCTTGCTTGCTCTTTGTCTCGGTTGTGTCGAGCCGTTGCCCATGTCCTTGGGGACCGAGACTTTTCCAAATTGATTTGGCCTTTGTGATGATTCTCATGCCAAGTGACTCCAATATTTGCCTTTACATGGCTTTCAAGCACTTGGATGAGAGTTTTGCCTAATTGGTTTCACAACTTGGCTTTTACGGCTCTTCTCATCTCGAGTGACTTTGATCTTAGCTTTTACTTCGCTTTTGATAACTTGGATGAGATTTTCAGCTTTTGCCTCTCAAACCATTTCGTTGTGCTTGAATGTTGTCAACACACTCATCAAGGGGGAGATTGAGAAAATCAAGTTGATATGAACCTTGATTTTATAGTGATGAGCGTTTGACAAATGTTGAAATGGCTTTGATGACGTTTTGGGATTCATGAAGCTCTTGTGTCTTTCGCTTGACTCTTTGGTTTTCTTGTGGGATTCATCAAAGGGGAGATTGAAAAATGATTTTGATGCAACCTATTGTTTGGTGCTTGCATGATCCTTTCTCATATCAAGTTGCCTTGTGTTTGCTTTACATGGCTTTTGGGCACTTGAATGAGTTATCCTTTACTTTCAAATCATCTTTTATCAATGCACTTATCAAGGGGAAGATTGAGAGACCAAGTTGAGATGTGCCTTGGTCTATATGTGATGAGTGATTGACAAGATGATTTGAGGCTTTACCGGTTGAGTCAATGTTTTATATGTGCATGATTATGCTAACGGCTAACCGGATGTGTTGTGTTTTGGTGTTTGTACAAGACATATCTTGTGGGTTGTGTCTCTTGGCTTTTGATGTGCAGGTGTAGGATGCGACATGGCGGTCGATGGCATGAGGTGAAGGTCAAGCGCGAAAGGTTCATGCCGATGTACTAGGGTTGTGAAGGGTGGACACGAGTAGGCTTGGACCGAGGAGTCCGGGTGGAGTCATGGGCGATCCACATGGTGCACGGAAGAGCAAGAGTACATGGATTAGATGGAGACGTCGTTGGTCGAGTCAAGCGGGATGGAGGCAAGTCGAGTAGGCGGTCTAGGAGTTGGGAGCGAAAGACTTGGAGGCGTCAAAGGCTTGGCGGAGGCTGGACATGCGTCGACATTAGTGAGTCACGCCTTGCGGGGGGTGCAAGAGGATTTGACCAATTTGACCTCAAAACCGGGGGTGAGTCACGCCAGGAGGGTGTGCAGAGGGTTTGACTGGTTTGACCTCAAAACCGGGGGTGAGTCACGCCACGTGGGTGTGCAGAGGGTTTGGGTGGTTTGGGCCTCAAAACAACCGCGCAGGCAGGTTTGCTGGTTTGGGCCATGAAACCGAGGGCGAGTTTGGTGCAGCCGGACGACGTCAAGTCGAAGGACACGTGGCACCATCGCGAAGCTTGCGTTGAGACGAAGCTAAGTCGTGAAGGTGTCGGGTCCGCCTGATGTACCAAGAAAATATTGGATGGTTTTACCCCTAGGGGATATTTGGGTTGTATGCTTAATGTAAGGGCATTTTGGACATTGGCTAAATGCCTATATATGTGTAGGAGGGCTGTTGGGGTAGCCACCTTTTGGGCTTTTTTGGTGGTCGCTACTCATTTGTTTGTGAGAGCTTTGGGAGAGAGGAGAGGGGAGAGAGGTGTGGATCTTTGTTTGATCTTTTTTCCATCCTAGCTTTGATTGTGCTAAGGAGTGGCTTGTAACCGTACATGGTGAAGTAATCCAAAGATCTATTTCGTGCCATCTTGTTCCATCCCATTTGGATTTGCAATTTCCGTTTGTGTTCTTCACGTTCTTGTTTTCTCCCTTTTCTTCCCTCTCACGTTTTTGGTCGATTCGTGTTTTGTGGGGAGTTTTGAGTCAATCCAGTTGTTTGAAAATGAACTAGGACGTGAGTTGAACCTTTCCACTGAAGGGATTTAATTGGACCCTCACGAGTTCATAGATCGGGTCGATTCAAGTTGTAGGGTTGAAAAAGCGGTGGTCTTCACAAGATTTTTAATTCCCTTTGTTTGGGTAATCTTTTTGAGAAGATATTTTGGGAATATGTTTTTTATGTTGTTGGGAAGATATGGTTAAAATTTCATGATTTTTGGAGGTTGTTTGATCAAGTTTCGGATTTTTCTTCCACCTTCACGTAGGCTGTTTTGGAATTTCGGAAATCTTCGGACATAATTCCGGAAATCTCCGCACGTCCGGAATTTTCCGCACGTCCGGAATTTTCCGAATGTTCCTCTGGATTTTTCCACAAAGAGGTGTTGGTTTTCAAAGTTACTGTTCTGGAGCTTGTTTGGAGCCTTTCTTACTTCCGCTATTCTCAAATTGGGTTCCTAGCATCATTCCGAGGTCCATGAGCTCGTGCTTAGCTAAGTGGGCTTGATTTTTCTAGAAGAGAGGCTTGTGGATTTTTAGCCAAAGTTGTTGGAGAAAATTTGAATCGGCTCCAATTCAGCCCCCCTCTGGTCGCCTTTCCGGTCCTTCACAAGCACGTATAAAAACATTTTTGAATTTCTATCTAGATGTGCGCTAGGTTTTTCTATATGTTTCTATCTCTAATGTAAAAGAGTTGTACACCCAAGGTTTCAATCCTATAAACTACACATGGCCATTCTAGGAAAGGTAGACGCGGAATGTAAAGTGCAATATGAAATGCAGAAGGTAAGTGAGGTAGAGAAGGCAAACTCCCATCACGATGATTTTAACCCAAGTATCGGAAAGCAAAGCTTTCCACTAGTCCTTATTATTGGAGCCCCTCACGAGGGGATGCCCATGCAAGGGTATAAGCTCCCCGGCCAAGTAATTCTATAGGATGTGGTGCTCCGCCTAGCCTCTCCTGGATGCTCCTCGTCCTCTTCACTTGGTAGAGCTTGGATCACTCCACAAACGTGGTTGGAGGGTCTCTCAAAACTTACAAGCCCCAGATTTATAACACTTGGTGCAGGCAAGAAACGATAACAAGGAGGTGTGCAAACCTCACCTATCTCTAGGCTAATCCCTAAAGCAATGCACTAATAGATCTAAACTAGATATAATCAAAACCTAAGCCTTATGCTAATTGCCTTAATCTTCTTTTAAGAACTTTGGTTAATAGAGCACTTGTGTATATGTGAGAACCAAGCCTATGGCTTCTCCAACTTTAACCCAAGCACATGTGCCTATGGGAGATGAAGCACTCGAAGAGGAGCTTGAACTGCCACGTGGATCTCCTGTTGGTTAGATGGATTAGATTCCTCAACATAATCCAGTTGCTCAGCCAGTCTAATTGCTCTCTAATGATTTGATTATGAAACTAAGCAAAGAAAGTCATGTTGATCTTCTGGAGCACACCAAAAAACCTCTCGCTAGTATCTAAGGATTGATCATGAAGCTTACCACTGATAACAATGATGAAGCTCTGAACATGCCTATAGTTCAAGCCCACTTTGATCATGTCCACACTATTCGGAGGCCTACCTGATGTACTGATCCGGTCCCCCCTCCCTCCCCCCCTCCCACTATGTTGGACAAGGTCTCCAAATTTCTCTGTAGAATCTCTCAGCCTGAGCAAGAACCGCCCATGGATTTAAATATTAGGCAAGCATCCCACCACTCCCTCTCATCGTTCGTCGAGTTAGTCCCATCCACCACAGACTGTTGGTTGCCATGGACAACTTCTTGATTGACCCCCGGCCTCATCTCCCCCGGGGTTTCACCCAAGCCCGTCGAGTGCTCCCCTACGTCCCTCCCCCATTCCCTTGTGCGAGCCTCACCCTCAATATTGAGAAAACCAATGAGGATCTTGCCACCACCTTTTTGGCTCCATTGGTGGCAAAAGTTGTACTACATACCGATGGAGCGCGCACTCCACCAATATCTGAAAGATGAATGTGTACATGTTCTATTGATTAGCCATGCCCAATTGGAGATGCCTATGCTTTCTTGAGCAAGCCTCTCGAATGGGAGCAATTCCACCAAGGGCCACCTCATCAATTCAGCCAGTACAGACTCTTAGTTGCTTTTTGGAAAAAAAAGCCACTAGCCAATACCACTAGTAAGGTAAGCCTTGATAAGTGCTAGTTACTCAGAGTTTGTTGCTAAACTTATTTCAAGTGAAAATGACATAGACTTCTTCCCTTGTTGATGTAAGTTTGTTCGTCAGGATGTGGAGGGTTGGGTTGTTGTCAAATTTGATTCTCAATGTCCTCAAGGTGATTCGGTTGCACACTTGTGGGCTGAAGTGTGTGACCTTTCGTTCGAGAGTCTCATGTACCATCATTGTTGGACTTTTACTTGTTGAACTTTATTTCAATTATCAGTTTAACACTATGTAATATTTATGCCTTTAATTTATGTAAAACTCTATCACGATTGTACCATCCGCGCTCATATTCATGGAATGTGTGCATCCAACATGGCCCATGTCATGGGTCTCTGGTTGCCATTTCTACTATGCTTCGAGTTGGTTATATGCTTGGGACATTCTTGGCCGAATTTGCATAGCAATCCTGTTAAAACACGACATGGACAAAAAATATGATGATATGCAAATATGGATGATTGTCATGTATGATCAATATTAGTGAAATTCTTTATATGCAAATATAGATGTGAAATAGGGGTAAAAATTAAAGGTTATAAGAAGCACCAACAACTTCAAAATTATGTGAACTTGACGAGAGGTAGTAATCTCATCATTTGCATTATACTCCTACTCATGTATAAAGATATTCATGTCATCATTTTGCATTGCAACTACAATGTTTATTGCTACAAGATGGAACCATTACCAATAAGCATGCAATTCCATTTCCATGAATTAAACCATATACACAAGTCCAATATCAACACAAATTTTATCATATAATAAGGTAGTCATCATGAACACTAAGTTTAATATATTCGAGGTAATATAGAAATAATCATGACAGATAGTTACTAAGTTAACATAGATGTAAACAATACTATGTTCATTATCATAAACACTAGGTTAAACATAATTTTAACAAATATTAAATTCTGCATTGTCAATAAATAATTTTAGAAGTTCCTATGATTGTAACTTCTAGCATAAAATCCTGATCAATACTTTAGCACTATTACACACATTACTTTTTGCAGCTAAAATATATGTCTAGCAAATATATATTGCTACCATAAAATACTTGTATGTTTTGCCAAAGGAATCACTGGTCTATCATCATCACAAATAGTAACTAAGTTCACATAGTTCTAATTGTTCATTATAATAAAAAGTAAATGAAACATCAATTTAACTAATACTAAATTCCATATTACTAATTAAGTAAATCTATAAATGTCTATGATCTACTATAAAATTGGTGTTAATACTTTAGTGACATTGTGTATGTTACCGGTTACTACCTGAATATATGTCTGGCAATTATATATTGCTACCAAAACATAGCTATAATTTTTTTTAAAATATAAAACTTGCTAAAGGAATCACTAGCTATATAAAAACAAACCATTGCTCAGTTCCCCCATCAAGTTGAATCATTCTGAATAGGTTCACGATGGCCTCCCAATTAGAAATAGAAAATCATGATGTAGTGAACAACCGGAGCAATGCAGGTGTGACTACCGTGCACACAAACTCTGAGGCGTCACATGGCAATCTCCCATCTCTTTTCAATGAGGTGAGTTCACATTTTAGCCTTTTTGTTTTGTTTCTCTACATAAATATCATGTAGTGCATATGCAGGTGGCATAGTTCATTTGTTTTGTGTCAAGTTTCTGTTCCTGCTCAAAAATGGTGTTTCCATTTCATTCATCTAGAGGCCAGTAAATATAAAAAGACATATTTGAATCGGTTCGACAAACAATCATTTGAGTTTTGTAACAAACTCATTTTCGCAGACCAGCCAGGGCACCAACATCACATCGATCCAGGGCAACTTGATGTCCTCCCACATCGGTGCTCCTACTAGGGCCACAACTGCCAAAGTAGCTCCCTTGGAATGTATTGATTTAATCAAACCATATTGTGAAGATGATAATAGTGATATTTCTGATTACAAAGAAGACAATGAGGCCACTGAGACTGACTATGAAGAGAGTAGCTACAGCAACATCAATGCCCTAACATATGTGCCATCTTCTACACTCCTTTCTTGTCACAGGACAATCGATGGAATGGAAAATATTGATGATATTACTGATGTTAATGACAAAGGCAATGTCTTAGTTGTGGCTGGTTGCCGAATGTGCATGTTATACATCATGATCCATGCAGGCAACAGTGTTTGTTTCCGGTGCGGCAACTCCAACCTTATTCATTTTGGTGGCAATGGACAAGCCTGAGTTACCCACCATTGTTGAGCATCTTCAACATCATTGAGTTCAATTTTTATGTAACCTATTGCATTTGAATTCAAAATCAATAACATTACTTGCCTTTGCTTCTCCATCTACCCAAATCATTTGGAGCTACTTGCATATAAATCATGTAGGGATACTGCAATTCTCTATCAAAAATCTTACAACCATCGTTCATATCCTAGATGATGCCTACAATCTCAAATGGTGGCATCTGCAATTGCGAGTCCTCAAGTCTAAACATCCTGATAAGATCATGAAATGTCATGTTTAGCACCATCTTGTGAAATGTTGGTGTATGTATGCCTATAGTATTTGGAATGAGTGTGTCATGGATCGTCCATAATATAGCAATCAATGTATATGAGGTTGTACAACAAGAATACACTCATTCCTTTGAAGTTTTCAATGCTGAGCACCTCATCATCTTGTTGAGACACAGCCTTCATCGACATAACCCGGTACAACACCACACCGAAAAAGTCATTGGACACATCAGCTGGCACTACTGCTCAGCTCGTAATGCTCATGCCCGCATCCTGGAACTAGCCAAGGTTTTGGCCAAAGTTAATAGCTCCAAACTGTTAGCATAGGTAATGGGCGTTTGTTGGAATAAAAATAGATCAGTTCGCTCCATTTGAAACTTAAATTCAATGTTAGAGTTAAATAAACAAATTTCGAGTGTAGTATTGAACAACAATGCTCCATCACCCATACGGTGGGGCCACTCAAGGGCGCACATGTTGGACCCACTTAGGCCTTGTTCGGTTGGCAGAGGTGAAATCCCTAAGAGGGTCTAGTCCAGACAGGGACTGGGTGGATCCCCTTGGTACCACTCAATCCCTGTAGGTGTTTAATCCACTTATCTCCTAAATCCCTTCCACCTAAAATCTTAGTTTGGTTGGGCAGTGGTTAATACAGGGAATAAACAAAACATACACATGCAGCGGTAGCAGATCAAGTAATGCTGCATAAATGGTGTCAGTTATTCAAAGAAATATGACCAAATACCATGACACACGTACACATGACTAGAGTTACTTATGACATAGGTTCGGTTCTACCATAGCTACAGATCCATGACATCTGACATGAATATGGCAGGTCACCAGGATATAAAGAGGATAGACTTGAGTGGTACAGTTCAGCACACAACATTCCCTTCACTTCAGGTTCAACTTGTTCAAGTTCATGTTGGAGTAGAACTGACCACAACCAATGAACATGACCAGACCTCCAGATATATACACCATGGAAAGCACAGTTCTAACGTGCGTGTTTTTCAAGCTTGTATTAGAACAAATTTATAATAGAGTAAAGTCAAAAAGTTTTGGGACATGGTGAATGAATTTGAGCTAGTTTTAGATAGGGAAAAGATCCTCTCGAAATTCAAATGGACATCATGCTCCAGTTTTCCTTTTTTGGAATGACATTGCACCATGCTAATGCCCAAGGTTTGGAATCTTGTGACTAAGTATCTGCAATACTCTAAACCTAAAACTCTATGGCAATTCATTAGTGAAGCTACCAGAAAAGGTTGAGACACTGAGCCAAAAAAAACTAATTCAGGAAAGAAGTTGAACATCCGAAAACACGGCAAACAGTAGTAAGCATTTGGGCCTCAAGATTGAGGTTTATCAGGTAGTAAAAAAAAGACAAGATCATGGGGTTTGCAGACACAGTTAAACTCCTCTCAAGTAGTCCAGAATTCTATATGAGCAGCAGTGGCAAGCTCACTCACAGTGTGATAGAAAGCTATGATTGGGCTTGAGATGACTGCAGCACCAAATGCTCATCATCACAGTTTGAGTCGAGTGATAGTAGGAGAGCCAATGTTGATTGGAATATATCAAGTTGCTACAGAATCGAGTACTATGCCATGTTTTTTAAATGGAGCTCTTTTACGGTACACAATACTAGACTATACTGGTGTTCAAAAAGAACTAGTATAAAAATATCCGACAGTTGAGATTAATTGTATACTACTAAAGACTTCACTAGTGATATGGGTAGTATATGCGAGTAGTATATGTGGTACAAGGATATTATAGCAAAAAATATAAATGGCATATATGTAATATATTTTTCTTGTTCTTTGAGATGGTAATATATTTCTTATTTGATTAGATTACAATATTACTATATTACCCTTTCTCTATACTATATATCACTAAATGGTAGTATTGTGTACGGTAAAAGAGCTCTTGAAATATCACTCAAAAAAGGCCAATTAGGAAAGAAACTTGATTGGGTGAAATGTCACTCAAAAAAGGCCAAAAAGGAAAGAAACTTGATTGGGAACATAGTAAAGTGTTGCTTACATTGGTCTATGATGTTAGGGATTCCATGATCACCAATATACTAATTGCTAACATTATCTGCTATGCAGTTCATCTTATTACAATCCATCAAACCCATCGACATATGAGTAACTTAGCACAAAGATCACCCACCTTATTGATAGGTTCAGATGAAGAAAACCCCATCAACAGTTAGAACATAATCCCTAGTAATTGCCAATAACTCTTTTTACATAATATGGAAGCCAAAGCACGTATATAACTACTACTAGATTAATTGTTCATCATCAAACATTGGTCAACCTGATGTGACCAGAGAAAAGAAATTATGAACTGAAATCTGCCATGTCAAACTCTAGGAAGTCCCCGCAAACAAGGGCTAGAAAGCATTGGCTATTCACTGAAACTCAATCCTCTATGGTTTTTGTCAACTCATATTTCCCTCTTCTCTGCAGATCTACTACATTCCTCAAAATTCAAGAACCCTGGACATGGAAAAGGAGAGGGGGAAGGAAGAGAGTGATGAGAAACTCACTGTGGAGAAGGTGGCTATGGAGGGGGCAGCCACCGGAGGGGAGAGCACCGCACCACTGGAAGGGAGAGCCAAGAGTGCCACGCCACCATCGCCCATGCTGGACACCTAGGCAAGGATCCGTTTCGCGCTTCCTCACTCATGGGTGGATTCCCGGGCTGGGATAAGTTGATTTTGGGGGGTTGGGCCAGGTTAAGAACCCCATGTGGACTAACCAAACGCAAGGTATCTCATGGCTCGGGATCTCTTCCAAGCCGGGGTAACCCTCGTGGGTCGGGCAACACTCCCAGCTAATCCCTGGCAAACCGAACATGCCCTTACATGGAAATAAGTGGTCTCCCCTCCCTATTTATCTTTCTCTTCTTGCCTTCTAACCTTCATCCATTCTCTTCCCTTTCTTCTTTGTTCCCATTCAATCCACTCAGTCCACCCTGATAATTAAGCATTAAACAAAGTTTCTTACCAGCCCTCTACGACATCACCCGTAATTCAACCCTGATTGCCACATTGCTCCATTCACCTCAAGCTACCTCCAGCCATAGAATTTCATGTGGCCAATGGTGACCATGCCACCATGCTACCTTCCCCACCTCCACGTAACCAGCCATGAATAGTGACAACCTTGCCTCCATAGTGCTCTTACCACCATTGGCCAACCCCACGTCAACCCTCTCTCCATAACCTCTACATCCACCCCCTTAACCCTATCACTTCCCATAGTAGGTGGTGCCTCACACACCACTTGCTGCCCACCATCTCATGAGTTCAGGCTACTTTCAGTAGGTACCTCATAGCTGCTCCAATACTAACCTATTTCCCTAATCCATATGTTCTACTCTTGTTCTATGTGGCATGGTGCTCACCTCTAACAACGTCGGGATAAGTGTGATATGATACTTATCTCAATGTGCATGCACCATATAGGGATTGTGCCTATTTATTGGTGTTTTGTACTTGAGAGTAGCTGATTGCGGGTGTGATTCTCCACCAATGTTGTTTTAGTGTTTTTGTTTTCTATATGGGACCCACACATTGGCTAATAGATCTTGGTATTGTTGAAGTCACCATATAGGCGTCTCACTATCAATAGGCTTGACACTACAGCTTAACTAGATAAAGATCAATTGCATCATTAATTATTGGATTAAAGATCAAGGACCCCTATTGCGTCTAGCTCACAGTTGTGGGCAAGCTCCCCCCAAGGTAAGTAACCAACTAAGCTATGCTCAATTCGCAAATTTGACGACTTAGTAGTGAACTTACCGGCAAAATGGTTATGTAAAGAAAATAGCCCTCTATGACATGCATTTGTGATATTGGTGATTGATTGATAACATGATCATGGAGACTAACATAACTTTTCAAGTATAATTTTTTGCAAGGTATTGTAGGTCCCAATAGTGAAATAGAAGAGAAGCACAAAAGTTGGTCAAAAGTTTGGATTGAATTGCACAATTGCCTGAGACATTGATAGCATAAGATGATATGATAACCTAAAATTTGCACATCTAGGAATTAGGAATTTAGGTTTTGTATAAAAATGAAATTGGTATAGAATGAATGCTGATAAAGTTGGATGGATTTTTTTAATATATGTAGAGATCCTGACAAGCTTTCTTAGAGTCCAAGATCATCAAAATCAAAATCAAGGTTGAGACTGAACCTGTGTCAAAAATATGGAGTGGAGATATTGTATTAGGATGAAATGCGCACAAACTATGCTGGAAGAAAGATCTGGTGCTTACAAGGTTGTACCGAGAAGACATTCTGATGCTCAAAAGTTGTATATATAAGTCAAAATTCTATTCAATATGGTGAAAATGGCTTAGTTTGTTGCATATACATGTAGGAAGGTTGAAAACCTTGGAAGATACATACATCTACAAGATGATAGGGTGGTCATTAACCATAAGATTGGTTGACCCACTAGAAATTTGACTAGAAGATTGTGCAGAGACATTGCAACCATGAAAATAAAGAAGCATCGATCGGGTGATATGAGAGCCACTGTCTAGAAGATTGACTTGTTGTCGGGATGATTGATAGGAAAGTAGGGTCAATTACATGAAGATAGGGTCAATGGTCATTATATGGCATCACAACTTCCTAGGCTCACAAATGTTTTAGACAATTGGAGAAACTGCTACCAGGATATCCAAGCCAAAAAGATTAAGTTGTTCAGACAAGACAATCAACACATGATTAATAAGTAATTAGTGCTAGATTGGCCTAGTTTGGCTATAGTGGCACCTTGGGAGCCTTAGTGGCTTGCTGGCATGCTTGTTGACTAGACTGGTGTGGAGATGTGTAGAGAGTCACACTAAGGTGACCGTAAGAAAGGTATTAGATCACACTTGGCTAAGTGGTGAGTTGCTTATCTGACTTGGTAGGAGCTTTTGTGGTGAGCGCAACACCTTGACTGGGACATATTTAGTTCTGGACACCATCAAAGATGGCAGGAGGGAAAATTTTCTCAAGCTTCCACAAAATATTGGGCTATCTTCTTTCAATTTTTGCAAAGTATATAACTTTAGAGTTTTGCAATATAGTTGTCGAAAGAAATTTCCTAATTCTAAAACCGCTGAATATATCTCCTCATCCACTCATCCTCAAATAAAAGCATGCAAAACCCTTTGGAGTAGGATATGATAGTCATGTGTTTGAGTCTTAGGAGTTTGCATCCACTAGCCGCAATATGTTGAGAAGTTTGGAGCATATCCTTATAGGACCTTCACCTTAATTATAAAACCATAGAACACATGATATTTGGTTTCATCTAGGACCTTCACCTTACTTATTCAGAGCTTCTACCATTTTGCATATCTCTGCATTAAGCTTCCACATGTGTAGATGTGACCTTATGCCCATCTCTTCCAAATCAATCCTAGGATTAATCATGTCATTTGTCTTCCAAGCAGTTTTTAGCAATCTTCCATTAAGGTTTAAACCTACAGCTCCCTCTCTCCGCACATCACTTGGCGCTCGCACCCCCTCTCCCCATCTGACCGCGATGCCCTCCTTGCCTCCCCTGCTGCCCTCCTTGCCTTCCCTACCCCAGAGCAATTGTGGCGGTGCAGAGCCAGAGCTGAGGCGTGCGGGTGCTGCTCATGCTCGTAGAGGACATGTGGAGTGGCCGGCACCCGGCCATAAGGGGCTCGTCGGTGCCAAATCTAGTCGTAGTAGGCCTAGGTCCAGCCGGGGTGATGGGGCCTGGAGACCACGGGCGTAGTGGCGTGCGTGTGGCATGGGGCGCGGCAGCCTGCGGTGCTAGCAGCGGCGGCAAGAGGGCAAGGCCCTCCGTATGGATCCAAGCATGTGAATAATCAAGAATGCACCATAGCTAAGCACACATATCAAAGTCTTTATGACTATATGCGTCAAATTGAATGATACCCTTATAAACTCCAACAACTCATTAGTGAGAGGCGGTAGGAACACATCAAAATCCATTGATGGAGAAATCGGGCTAGGTTTAATTAATGTCATAATAAAGTTTGATTATTTCATACAAGCCCATGCTAGCATATTATACAACCAAACAAATGTGAGGCACATGCTGCATGACTTAGTCTTGTTGCCAAATGGATTGAAACCATCAGTAGTAAGGACAAGTCTAATATTCCTAGTATTTGCTTGCAAATGGTGGTAAATTTTGATCAAAGTCATTCCATGCCTAACTATTACATGGGTGGCTTATCTAATTGTCCATTGGTTTTCACTTCAACTAGTGACATTGTGCATCCTCTGCGATTCTCGATGAAAAAAACATCCTCTTCTACATTGGAATCAGTGGAAAATCACTCAATACCTTATTTGGAATGTGCTTCTTGCTGTCTACATATTTGCATCTTGAATCTGCTTAGCACCACAGTGAGCACACCTCAACTATGTCAAGTTCCTTGCCATGAAACAATACACTTGCAAACATGAATTGAACCATAGCCAAGTACCATGGCACTAATGTACTTTATTATTACCACATCGTAATATACCGGAGGAGATGCCTATTGGTGTTTAGACCTGGCAACCTACCAAGGGCGTACCTAAGGTAGTGTTTTATACGTGGGCCTCGTTGAAGACCAGGAACTTGAAGGTGAACTCGAACACACAATTTAGACAGGTTCGGGCCGCTTATGTCGCATAATACCCTACGTCCTGTGTGTTTGTTGGATTGTATTGATTGAAGTCGTTTGGAGGGGGTCCCTGCCTCTCCTTATATTGCTTGAGGTAGGGTTACAACTCGGTTATTTTACAAGAGTACTAGTCGGATTCGACTAGAGAGTCCTACTCTAATTGCTACGAGTAGTTTTCTAATCCTCGACTAGTCCTCCTCGACATAGACCACACCGTCCTGCACCGTAGTCTCCATGTCTAACACGTCTCGGTGTACAGCCCCGTATTATAGGACTGTCCAAGCCTCCCGATGGGCCCATAGATGTATGGCTGACAAGCCCTCGAGTACTTTTTAGTCAAATGCAGCAGTCCCAAGTACTTCTGTAGACATCTCCGACTAGTTTGTGGTACTCATTTGAGTATCCATAGAATTGAGTATTCGAATGTGCTCGAGTACTGCCATGCAGCTAGAAGGTGCTCAGGCCTCATTTAACTTGGTCTTGAATATTCAATCTTGAATTTCATATGGAAGTGCAATGAAAATCGCACTCCATATGGATAGCCCCTGAGCCTTAGGTTGATCGAAGAATTAGGCTAAGGGTCAATCTTGTAATTTCACATGTCTTTCATCTTAAAACCCAAAGAAAAAACTTTTTAGCCGATGGGCATGTGGCACATAGCCCCCGAGCCGTTACATGACTAGTTGGGTATAAGGGTCAACCACTGGTCACCATGACCGTTTGGCTCTAGTAACTTTATCTCTTCCAAAAAAATTGGAAACGGTTCCAGCGATATCTGAGGGCTTTTAAAAATGAAATATTCCTCGTAATTTTTGCCTCTCAGTTAACTGTGCCATGGTTATAAGTAATGGAGGTACTCATTCCTTCCATTTCACGCAAGCCATTCTGCCCTTTCACTTTCCACACTGTAGCCCTAGCGCCAACGCTTGCCATTCTCAAGCTCAAGTGCCCTCCTCCCCCACTGCCTTGCCCCCGTGCTTGTGCGCAAGAAGACTTGCGTGGCAATGGCATCAAAGAAGGTATTGTCCAGCAAGGTGGGGGAGACAAAGAAGTGCAAGGCCACCAAAAAGGAGAAAGAAATCCAACTATCGGCGCCGAAGTACAGCAAGATAGATCAGACGACGCAGCCAAATCAGGCCTGCGCCTAGAGGAAATCGGCAATGAAAGAGGTAGATATCAAGGCACTAGTGGATGCTGATCTTCTCCAAGAGAAGGAGTTCATCAATTGGAGGGAAGCAGCCAGCAACCCCTAGCCTCTGGAGAGCTACCTTGATAAGATAGTCATCTTTGCACATTTTGTCGAGCACGGGCTGGCTCTCCCATCGTCTGACTTCTTCTGGGGTTTACTGGGTAGTACAATCTGGAGCTAGTGCACCTCAACCCCAATTATATTTTGCACGTTGCTATCTTTGTGCACCTCTGCAAAGCATTTTTTCACATTCAGCCCCACTTCCAGCTATTTCGGAAGTTTTTTCGAGTGAAGCCCCAGCCCTGGATGGACAACATAGAAGTAGTCGAAGGGGCGGGGATCCAGCTTCGGGAGCAGATCAAGGGCCAGTACATTGATTATGAACTCATAGTCTCCATTCTGGCTGGAAGCAATGGTGGTTTTACATTGGAAACCATGAGCCCTGTCTTCCCAAGGTCACTGGCTATCATCCAGTATGGAAAAATCACTGGTTGGACGAGCCGAGTACTGCCGACATCTTCCAACTGCCGGATCTGGTCGCAAAGATCGCCGCACGCAAAGAGAGAAGGTCTAACCGGAATCGGCGTGGCCTTTAGCTTCATGAGGAGGCGAGTCCGGCCCCTGTAGTTTTGCTACACATGGGGTTATGACTACTCGGGTCCCAATGACCCGTCGCGAAGGACATTGGAGGAGTTGTCCTCAGATGAACTGATGGCATGGCTAAAGTGCTTCTTCAAGCACGTCGGGGGCATCCCTACGGTCTTGAGAGAACACTGCTTCACCAATCTGCCAAACCTAGTAAGTACCTATGCCCTGCAACCCCCGAGTACTAATTTAGGTGTATGTTGATGTATTGACTTGTTTTCTATTTGCAGCAAGAACTCCATTTGTACTGCTTCAACCCTCCTCCACCTGGAGCTGATGTTACTCCATGTGCACATTGACTTATGGCTATGCAGAAAGTGATCGAAGGGGAAAAGGAGAAGGAAAAATCGGAGGATTGGTCCTCCTTCAGCAGCTCAGAGTCAGAGGCTGCTGAGAAGTACGTTGTCAAGCCCCATCTTTCTGCAAGGCAGGGTTATCTTCTAGGATGTCCAAGCGTGAAGCTGAAGACATCCTGGAATTTGAATTGGCACCACCCCTGAAGAAAGCATGTACTGTCGTCATCAAGCGAGTGGTGAAGAAGTCATCCGCCGATGAAGTCCCACCTTTGGTAATTTCATTTGAAGATGGACAAGATCCTTAGGATCGAGCACCCGTGAGTTGTTTGCCCTATCGCCATGCTTAACCTTGAGTCTGACATGGATGATTTGTAGGTAGTCGTGGTGGAGACAAAGGCGGAGAACACGGCTACTGAAGTCGTGCAGCAGAAGTTGCCGACCATCATTGAGCTGGAGGATGACAGGGAGTCTCCTACCAGTAGGGCCCACCCTGTGTTGCTGTTTTAACATGGAAACATACCAAGGGAGTACCCAAGGTAGAGTTTTGGTTGGTGGGTGTCGCTGAAATTAGGAGCTCGATGGTGTACGTAGGCACGCAATTTAGATAGATTCAGGCTGCTAGATCGCGTAATCCCCTACGTCCTCTATGTTGTTTGCTTGTATTGGATTGAACTTGTCTAGAGAGGATCCCTGCCCGCCCTTATTTTTTGGGGGAGCATGGTTATAGGGTAGTTGTTTTACAAGAGTAGTAGTCAAATACAATTACAGAGTTCTACTCTAATTTGGAAGTGTAGTTTCCTTGTCTATGACTAGTCTCGTGGTAGTTCATGTAGACTATGCCACCCTGTACCATAGTCTCCATGTCTTGATATGTCTCGGTGTACTTCTCCTCATATGGATATGTACAAACCTTCTGGTGGCCCATGGATGTATGCCCGACACCCTATCTCGGCGCAGATTACACGGCCGGTGGATATGACAACTACGGCTGGCAAGGATCCATCTGCGACCCAAGGAGCCGTGCCAAAGAAGTCGTCGCCCACCGTGAAGTCTTTGCGTCTGGGGGTTGGGCCCTCCATCAAAATCAAGAGATCCACAAAGTAAGTATCCGAGTACTGATTTGAACTTGATGTCATTGTGTTGTGTGTTTTAACACTTGTCTTGTTTCAGGAAATTCGCTAGCGTGGATAAGCTTGAGGCGTGGTGCTGATGGCAGTAGCCGCTCAGCCCCAAAGCTCGCCTTGGAGCCTGTCGTTCCATCACTGGAGGAGCAGCTCGCACCCAAAATTTCTCCAGGTGCGGTATCCCTTGTCTCGGCCCTCATGCATGATGTCTTGTCATCGCTTAACATTTTTGCAGTGCCAACCCCTGAGCTGCTATTGGCTGAGCTCATCGCAGAGAGTACTTCTGCGGTGGTGATGGAGTTGGTGGCTCTAATGCTAAACCCGGAAGCCATGGAGCCAGAGGTTGAGGTGGAGCCAGAAGCCGAGGCAGCCACCTGTGAACTCGAGGCTACATTTGCAGCCCCCAAGCCAGAGGCTGATGTGGAGGCTGCTGGGGTGTTGCAAGTGTTGGTAGTTGTCCCACCGTCCGAGGTGAGGCCGTCGACTAGTCACGGGGTGACGTCCTCCTTGCCTTCAGAGGCTAGTCCATTGACTAGCAAGGTGCTAGTCCTTCTTGGTGCCCCTAATGCAAAGGAGCACGAGGAGCACGATGAGACCTGGATTACTCCCAGGGTGGACCTGGAGAAGATCCAATTGATAGTTGACCCTCTAGCAACCATTGAGATGGAGGCCACGGTCATGGAGATGCACTGCCATGTAGGCGAGTACATGGAGGTAAGTTTTGCTTCTTGCCTTAGTCTTTGTCATGAAATTGGTACTCGGTGCTTACACGAGTACTTGCTTTGTTTTGTAGAAATTGATCCAGCGCTTCTGCGAGAAGTCAAAGATGATATAGGGGTATGGGGACACCATCCTGCGGGCCCAAGTGATGGAACAGAAACTAGCCGAGGAGCAACAATATTCCTCCCAGGTACTGATGAAATATGATGGCCAAGCTGCCCATTACCCGAACACTGTGTAGAAAGTCAGGGAGGAAAAAGACCGCCTGTAGAAGCTCAATAAAGGGTTGAGGAATCGATGTGAAGGTAAGTTTTCACCTGCTACTAGTTTCTGAGTACTGATCTTGTACTTGGTGATGCTGACTCATTCCTTTCTTGTGTTCTTGTAGAGCTCACCAAAGAGAATAGAGATCTCCAGGATCATGCCATGGACTGGCAGAACTCGTACTATCGAGTAATGGATCAGCACGACAAGGTGACTGCAAAGTATGAGACCCTAGAGCACAAGCTCGAGAAAGAGAAGAAGCTGCACATCGACGGAGAAGTCGAACTAATGGATTTGATGACGAAACTCTGAGCGTAGGAGGCTGAGTTGGCGGCAACCAAACTCGTTCCGAAGAAGCTATCAGAAGCCGCTCAGCCCATTGTCGATATGGTGGAGATACCAGAAGAGGGCGTGGAGCGCCGCCCTTTGGAAGAAATACTCAAGGAAGTACCTGGGAAGATCACCAGCTATGTCCAGAAGATGGTAGAGTCTGTCTCCAAATAGTTGCTGGCGATGGTGAAGTCTTTCTACCTACAAGACCATTTGGCTTCTGTGGCGGAAGGCATCATGGAGGACTGCTCTGATGAACAGTTTCAACAGTATTTGGAGGAGATGGCTCCGATTGCCACGGAAGTAGCTAGTCAGATAGACCTTGAGTAACTGTGATGCAAAAAACATTAAGTTATTCTAATATAAAACAAGTCATGAATATGAAATGTAAATTATTTGAAGTCTTGTCGCAATTCTTGTTTGCTTGTTTACTTGTGTGAATCTTTTCGGTTTGGTGCATCTCATGAACTACCCTGATATTTTTCTCGTGTGGTAGTCGTGAGTGTGTGCGCACATGGCTACTCATATGAGCCTCTTCAGATACACTATGTAGAGTACCTTAGGATACAACCCCTTTTGCATAGTGCAAGTACTTAGGTATCTAGGTAGTCAAACTCTTTTAGGTGAGTAGACTCTTCAGGATTTCATCACCTAGAGCCTACCATTGCAGCCTCTATGGGTTGTTTCGGTGTTGTGCTTCGAAGACCTGGAACTGCAAACTTTCTATTACAAGCTATGACTAGACAGGGTTGTCTAGATGAGATATGGGGTAGTATATATAACTACCAAGTTGCTTAACGACTTCTTTTTGTGAAGGCCATCGATGGACAAATTTGTCCAAAGAGCTGACAAGCTTGTGTTTTTGTGCGCAGGCTTGCTTTGTGCAAGTTGCTGGTACCCAATGAGTTGAATAACTAGAAAGATATGTGTGTAGACTTGTGAATACAATCCGCGAGTTGGGTAATAGTACCCGGAGGAGCTGAATAGCTCAGTAAACAGTGCTTTTTGCAAACCGCAAATAGGCAGAGACTAGTCTTTCTCGACAAAAAATAACTCTGCTTTATTAAATTGTAACTATACAATTGAGGTCGAGGGCCAATTTATATGAGTATGTAAACTATGGGTAGAATCGACACAAGTGTTCAATAGTCCACGGGTTATCGACTTCTTTGTCGGTGAGAGTTTGGAGCCTATACGACCCAGGTCAAGTGACCTTGGAGACCTCCCAAGGCGAGTTTAGCTTGTGCAGCCCCTTGGTGTCTTGGATACACTTGAGGACCATGTCGGTTGTGTTGAACGAACGTTCTTTGATGTTGTGATCATGATAGCGGTGAATTCCTTCAAGGTACCTTGCTAACTGGATGAGTGCTACATACCAAGCTTTTTTGAAGTTGTCTAAGTCTAGACGCCTTGTTTCTTCTGCCACGCCCTCCTTGTATTGCAAGACTACTGCGGATTTCCACAGGACGTCAGCGGGGAGAATGGCTTCTGATCTGTAGACCAGGAAGTAGGGTGAGTACCCTGTAGGCTTGCATGGCTATGTGCAAAGCCCAGAGGATGTTGGGTAGCTCCTTGAGCCACTTGCCACCTATGGTGTTGCCAATGTCGTGTAGTCTTTTCTTCAACACTTCCAGTAACATCCCGTTGGTGCACTCAGCCTAGTCGTTGGCTTGCAGATGAGTGACAGAGACGTCAATCTCACTATTCTCGCAATACTCCCAGAACTCATGGTTGTTGAAATTCGAGCCCAGGTCTGTGATGATACGATTGGGGAAGCCGTAGTGAAGGACGATTTCATCGAGGAAGTCGAGTACTCTGTCTGCCTTGGGGCAGGTCACTGGCTTCACCTCGATCCACTTGGTGAATTTATCGATCGCTACGAGTACTTGGTTGAAGCCCTCGAGCGTCGTAGGCAGAGGGCCGATCATATCCAGCCCCTAGCACGTGAAAGGCTAAGAGAGAGGTATAGTGATCAACTTGTAGGCAGGGATGTGTTGCTATTTGGTGAAGAATTGACAACCTTGGCACCATCGGACTAGTTCTTCAACGTCAGCGAGAGCTGTAGGCCAATAGAATCCTGCTCTGAAAGCTTTGCCCACGATCGTTCTTGATGATACGTGGTTGCAGCAGATGCCCTTGTGGATCTCCTCCACTATGTCCTTGCCATCTTGTCATGAGACGCACTTCATGAGTACTCTTGATGATGCGCATCGTCTGTAGAGCCTATTGTTGGCACAAAAAATTGGACAATGGACCCGACTCTTGCGTCGAGCACATGACCCGAGAGAATCTGCTTAACTCCTGTTCGGGTTATCGCCCTAATGCGGTTCACGCGATATGCCAGTCAATCTAACCTGTTGATTGACAAGGAAGAACTAATGTCAGATTTTAAAGATTTGATCGGCTGGAGTTCCGATCTACTCTAAAAACGTATCAGCGGATTGGCCGATGTAATGTAAGGATGACCAGCTATAAAGTAGTCGATAATCGCGTAACAAATGTAAAGGGACTGCTAGAGTAACCTAAACAATGCTATAGAGACAACATCTGAAACAGATCTAATCGGCTATATGATAATAAGTAATGTATTGATATAGCCGATAGTTTATGCCTCAAGCTGGATAACTCGTGATAAAAACTAAAATAACAGGCAAAACCTATAATTCTAGCAAATATCGATAACTAGTGAATAAATCTAAAAGAAACAACAGCGATGCACCCGAAGTTAAAGCTTAGTTGTTACTCGAATTCCAGAACTTACAAATTGGCCAGAGATCACGTTGATGCAGCCCTGCCAACTCGCACGAACTCGTGAAAAGAAAAAGAGTTTGGCGAAGTCACCGACTTAAGAGTAAAGTTGCGTGAAAAAGTAGATTTGTATTGATGTTTGTTGATGTTCTTTGCCAGCCTCACGAGGCACCTATTTATACCCTATTACAACTCATTTCCTAATCGACTACGACTCAATATTCTATTTCTTATTCAAAGTAGCAAATAGATACAACTCGCACCAGAGTCGAACACCATCCAAGCCTCTACGAGCCAATCTTATCTTCACCTCATTACCGCCTTGGCCCATTTAGGCCCATATCAATGCATCGGCCGAACTGTTCTGGCTCCTCATCGGCCAGACCCTATCAATCTCATCGCCTAATCAGCCGAACCACTATAGCTTCACCGGCCGATTTCTCTAGCCATGGCTTCTTGTTTAATCGCATCAACCATTTTTTTTTTCCTTTTGACGCTGACCCTGACACGTGTCAGAGACCGACGTCAACACATGCCCCCCAGTTTCAGAGTGAAACATATCTTTTGCTCAAAAATTCTCTCAACTTTGATTCTTTTCCCCGGAAGAGATGCAACAATAAATGCAGCAAAATCCTCCTTGCTCTTGAAATCCTGTTCTTGATGATTGCATTCTTCAAATAGAGCGCCCGCAGGCAACCGCTCTTTTCGAAATTAGCGCAGATGGCTTGGAAAAAATTCCATATTTACCCTTCTATTGGGCAATCCCACAGATATTCATCCCTTCCGCCGCTTCTTCTTCCTCCGAGCGAAAAGGGTTTCCTTTCGACGAATCATCCCCCAGCGCATCTTGGCGACCCCGCTCGTGCTGCTTCTCAGCGCATCCCGGCATGCTTCGGTGACTTGCTCGCGTCCTCCATGAACTACACCAGCTCCTAGGTTCCCAATGGCGGCACCCACAGCTACCATGGCTTTCATCCCTGAGGTAAGTCTTCTTGGCCCTCCTCATCCTTTCGCAATTTTAGGTCCATCCTTAGTCATTCTTCACATTTGCTCAGGAACTTAGGCAGAGAATCATCATCCCTATAGCCGATACCCTTGGATTCATCGGCCTTGGTCCTATGGGACACCCTAACCCCACTGATTTGATCAGTTCCGAAACTCACAGGATCCCTTTTAAGCAACCTACCATGGAGTTAGATAATTGGGCAAATACTTTCAAGTCTTGGCCGAATCAAACCCCCAAATGGAGAGATTGGTTTTTTAGGATGTCAGATTCCAACAGAGTCTTCTGGGACAAATGGAAAATCGGCCACTACATAAACCTATCTTTATCTTATATGGAAAAGAATGAATCTCTGCTCATTGTAGCATCTTACTTTTGGTCCGACGCTCTTAATGCCTTTGTTTTCAGCCATGGGCCAATGACTCCAACCCTAGCCGATGTCCTGATGCTGACTGGTCTCGATGTTTCCTCCGCCGACTCACCTTTTTATTTCTTGATCAAACCTACCCATCGGCTGGAGACGAAATCCATCGACAGTTGGAAAGGTTATATTGAGAAGAATATGAAGACCGGACCCATTACGGAAATGGAGCACATGGCGTTCTTGATGATGTGGCTGGAAAAATATGTCTTCTGTGGCAAATCGGCCGGTCCTACTTCCAACACACAGGCTTTGGCCAAAGCATTAGTCAGAGGTGTCGCAGTCCCTTTGGGAAAGCATCTGCTAGCTAGGGTCAATGTATTATATGTTGCATCACATCACCGTGAAGTTATCATCCGGAGAACTTATTGGGAATCCTGGTGGCCCTTCGTGTCAATCTCTGGCTCAACTTATATCTGAGCGAAATCTTCAAGGAATAGATTGAGACCAAGACCTTCCCCAATGTTGAATCAGAGACAAACCCATTGACAAGATGCCGATGCACTTCCTTTGGTGAAGTTGTATCCTCTTTCCCAGGTGGCAAACTGGCCCCCTCAAGAATAGCCGAGCACTTCAGATGCTTTTATAACGGCTTTAGAGAAGAAGTTACGAACTGGTATCCGTATTAGAGAGAGAACCCAACTTTTGAGAATCCTGACTGCTTTGACTCGACTTCCAACACCTTTGATGAGGGAATCATGAACACCCTGATCAAGCCTGGGATTCTACCGACAAACTTCTTCTCTGGGAAGGACTCTCCAACATATGAATTCTATAACCCGTCGGTGGCAGCTCAGCAATTTGGCTTGGGACAGATGCCAATCGGAGTATACTTCGTCGACCGAGTGAAATTCTGAGAACTGGTTTCAAAAGGATTGGAATACAACAGATTATGTAATCTGACACTAGATTCCAATACAATTGATCTGAGCGCTTGGCTGGTGGTCCCTTTCTCCACTCAGTAGTTCAAACTGTGGTGGGCCGAGTGGAAACAATACCTTTTCTGTGCGGCCCCTGCAGTGTGTTGCAATCAACTGGACCCCGCTCACGCTGATCCAAATGCAGAGGTAACAATATTATCCTGTTGATTCCTTATTTATCATTCTCACATGCCATAGAACTTTCTCATCATTGTCCTTCTCTGCACAGGTTGATAGCCAAGTACCTCCAACGCACAGTCGGAGCGGCAGGCTGATAGAGGTCCATCATCCATATACACCGTACCCTCTCATTGGCTATCACGCCCCATGGAAGACGTAGCCACCGGCCAATTGAAGCATAAGCTCAAAATATCTACCAAAAAGAAGACGAGTCGTAGGGTACGAGCTCATACTGAATCAGCGTCAACTCGGGCAGTCTATCAATCAGCAGTAACATCGGCCGATCCTTCAGCAGCTTTAGTCCAAGCAGATGACCCATCGGCCACTCAAGACATCGACCCTCTGGCAGCATTAGAAGCCAGATCAGCGATTGCATCACTATTGGTAGAAGCCATACAAGTAATCTTTCTGCTCTGACTCCCTCATATGCATCACCAATACTAAATTTGTTTCTTCTTAACAGGCCACACAACCTATCCCAGAACAGATTGCTTCTCAATCGGTCGATCCTCGAGCCAAAATTGTGACACCTACAAATCTTCAGATCGAGGTAAAGAACACGCTCTTCCCTTAGTCTCCTCAATTCTTATAACTAAAATCGGCAGATTCTCGGCACAGGATGCTCTAGGTACATCAACCATTCTCCCTGTGCCACCGCCAACTGCACGCATCTCAGAGGTAGGAAAACTGATACTTACACTTAGATCCAGTATTCTTTTATACTCACAAATGCCTCCCCTTTCTTTTTCCAGGAGGCTGGTCCAAGCACATTACCAGCTATTCCTAGAGAGTCAGATCATCGTTGAGTCTTCCCCCTCTGATGAGCTACATCTGCAGGATTGTGAGATGGGAGTAACGACTTTGCCAACCCAGTTAGAAGAGATTCTTTTGAAGGAGGTAAGCACCTTCTGTATCTATCAGCCGATTTTTATTATTATCGGCTAAAACATTTTCCCGCATCCCTGCAGGAACAAGACACGCCAAACAACAACCTCTTCTCCTTTGTAGTCGCGATCTCGGATGATGAAGAGGTTGCATCGCACCAAATAACTATGAGCTCGATACCAGAAGATGTCCATGCCAAGCTTCAAAGCATGCGTACCCTTCTTCTGGAAAACATTGGCCGATTGGTGGAAGATGCTGAACCGATACGTCGGATCTTCAATGAGCTCAAAGGCCAAGTACCAGAAGAGGCAGAAGAGGCTCTCATGCTCGCAACATATGTTGAAACCATGCGGGTTCCGATGTTTAGAGCCCTGCAACACATGGCTGACCGTGCCAAGCTGGAGATGGTGCGTCAAGAAGAAGAGTCCTACAAGCACCGTGCACAAGAGGTACATCAGCGGATCGGCCTCCTCGAGACCTCTTGTCCAAGCATCATCAGTGAAATAGACCGGCTCAAACGGCGTAGAACAGAGCTCACCAAGGAGATGGAACTAGTCATAAAAGCTATCGCTACCGAAGACAAGAAACTTGAAGATCTCCCAACTGTCATCACCGATCTGAAACAAAAAAGATAGTCCCTTTCTCATGAGGCCATCCGTCTTCATCGCAATGTGCCAGAAGTCTCAGGATCAGCCGATGATGATCAGCGAGTGTTAGATGCGGCCGACCAAGTTCACCTGGGAGCGATCGAGGCCATAAACAATCTCCGCGGATAGCTGTAGTGAACTCTATCGGCCCTTGAATATCTTGTGTGGCGTTGATACTTTTGGCATTTCTGTCTTGAATGCGAGTATGAATAGTTCTCACGCAGCTTTTCTTACTCAACGGTCACCTTCTTTAAATGCCTCCTTTCATCAACTGTTGCCCATCATCATTTTGTTCTATAAATACAAACCCCTTGCATCCTCCGAAGGCATTTGCAAAACACTCATTTACCCATTCCTTGCAAACACTTCCGAGTCTTCGATCAATTGACCAAAATGGTCTCCTCCTCCTCCGTCAATAAAGTACGAGGTTAATCTACTACCTCTTGACCAATCTCTCTATCAACTAATCATCCATTCTTCTCGCAGCCAAACTGACTCAACCGCGACCTTGAACGAGCCATTGAAATCCTCCACTCTGATGAACCACTCACTCAGGCTGACAAAGATCTGATCCAACGAGGAACTCAGAGACCACCTTCCCACGAACATCAAGAGGATTGTCGACGACATCGAGGCCAAATCTTCTAGATGGCAAACTCAGCAACCAGTCGAAAGGAGCCATCAGCTGCCCCATCAAGTTACACTCGAAGATGATATGGTAGAAGCGAAGGAGAAGAACGCCCGACTGCAGATCGAATTGGGTCGACTGCAAAAGGAGATTGATATGAACAAAGCTCGACCAGAACGCCGTTAAACCTTTGTGACCTATAATTTTGTTGGTACTTTTTATCTAAGGGCGACTTGTACCATGTCGGCCATATATTCAGTCGATGTACCGAATCGTAATTAGTTTATTTATATATTTTTTTGTCTCTTTTAATCTTAAGGCGATGCCCCTCGTATCGGCTATGTGAACACGAATCAACACACATTGGCTGTGAAAACCCGATATGCTACATCATCGGCTAAGCATCCACCCATATACTAGGGTAATATCTTTTCAAATATCTTCCTTTCAGAGCCCTTGTAAATTCTTCTCCCTCAAAATTCTCCAGTATGTATGCATTGCTTGGAGCACATTGGCTAATCCGATATGGCCCTTCCCAAGTGGGCGACCATTTTCCGTACTTGGGATCTTTGGATCCTATTGGCAGGACCAATTTCCAAACTAAATCTCCTTGGGAGAACTTTTTCACCTTGACCTTCTTGTCATACCATTTGGCAACCCTTTTCTTATTTTCTTCAATGCTGATCAATGCCCTTAGCCGCTGACTCACCAAATCTTCCAATTCTCCCCTCATGAGGGTGGAATAGTCATCAGCCGACAACTGGTCTTGAAGCGATATACGTCTAGACCCAGTCTTCAATTCCCATGGTCATGCCCATACACCAACTGATAAGGGGATACCTTGGTGACACCGTGGCAAGCCATTCGATAAGCCCACAAGGACTCATTCAGCATCATATGCCACCATCTTGGTTGTTCTTTGATCTTCCTTTTAATCAGCTTAATAACCCCCTTATTGGAGGACTCGGCCTGACTATTGACCTGAGCGTAATACGGAGAAGAATTCAATAGCTTAATCCCCATATTGGTGGCGAATTCCTTGAAGTCCCCTGAGGTAAACATTGACCCCTGATCAGTCATGATGGTCTGAAGAATACCAAACCGATAAATAATGTGCTCTTTCACGAACTCGATCATGTTGACCGATGTCACAATTTTCAAAGGAACCACCTCAGCCCACTTGGTGAAGTAGTCAGTCACCACCAATATGAATTTATGCCCTTTGCTTGATGGCGGATAAATCTGGCTGATGAGATCAATTCCACAACCCCTAAATGGCCACGTCTTTATTATCGGGTTCATAGCTAAGGCCGGGGTTCACTGCACGTTGCCGAATTTTTGACAATCCTGACAGCCCTTATAATATTTAAAGCAATCTTCAAGTATTGTCGGCCAGTAATACCCATTGTTTCTAATCATCCACATCATTTTGAAAGCCGATTGATGGCCCCCACATACTCCTTCATGAATTTCACCCAACAAAGTATTTGCCTCTTCAACGCCAAGGCACTTGAGCAACACTCCATCAATCGTCCGATAAAACAGTTCATGTTCAAGCAACACATACTTTGTGGCTTGTTAGCGTATCCGCCGATCAACCTTCTTGGATGGATCTTTTAAATAGTCGGCGATCTCCTTCCTCCAGTCGTCAGCTGCCATGAATCGACCAGTAACCAGAAGCGTGCTAAGCAAGTCTATTGGCCTCCTCATTGTAATCTCTAGGGATATGTTCAATAGTTACAGTTTTGAATTCTTTGAGCAATTGGAGGCATTCTTCATAATAAATCCTCAAAATATCATCCTTGCACTCACACCTTCCAGTGAACTGATCCACGATAAGCATGGAATCCTCAAATATTTCCACCATGTCAGCCTTGATCTCCCTCAACAACTGGACACCATTTAAGACAGCCCGATACTCTGCTTGGTTATTAGTAGCGGAAGCCTCAATTGGCAGAGAGAACTCATAACTCACCCCCTGAGGCGATATAAAGATTATGCTGATTCTTGATCCAACCCTACATGAAGACCCATCAAAATACAGAGTCCACGGAGCCAGCTCAACGACAGTAATTTCTAGTCCACAATGTTGGGCGACGAAGTCGGCCATTACCTAGCCCTTGACGGCCTTGGCCAATTTGTACCTCAGATCGAATTCTAAAAGGGCCAGAATCCATTTTCCAATCCTTCCTTTCAAGATTGGTAGTGACAATATGTACTTGACAACATCATCTTTGATGGGATACGAGGTAGGCTACTCTAGCACAAAACAAAATTTTTCTACCGCGTAAACCAAGAAAACTGCTGTATATGGATCATGGGATTACCACTCAACGCACTGGTGTGGAAGATGTAGAATCGCGTCGGGGTAGCGAAGTCGATCAGCGTAGTTGAACACGTAGCCGATCATGTTGACGTTGAGCAGCTCCTTAGCAGCTCATCCACGTGCAGCAAGGTCGCCCTCGTGCCTCGGCTTGTTGTGGCTCGTCGGTGGTGTTAGGATACGAGGTAGGCTACACTAGCGCAATTCAAAATTCTACCGCGTATAACCAGGAAGAACTGCCGTATAAGGATCACGGGATTACCACTCGACGCACTACTGGTGCGGAAGATGTAGATATGCGTCGGTGCAGTGAAGACGATCACGTAGTCGTACGTAGTCGATCACGTCCAGCAGCTCCTCAGCAGCTCGTCCACGTGCAGCAAGATCGCCTCCGGTACCGCGGCTCGTCGGCGGCTCGTCCAAGTGCTGCAGGCGCAACACCTCCAAGGTATCCACACGTGCAGGGAGGAAGCGTCGCAAGCCGGACTGCTAGATCCGCGAGTTGCAACAGGCGAGGGCGTGGGAGGCGCGGCAGGTGTGTTTCGCCAAAAGGGTGTAAACCCTAGGGCGCCCCCACCCCTCTATTTATAGAGGTTTCTGACGGGCCTCTGGATCCGAGGCCCATTAGTACTTCTAAACCTAATCCGGCTCGGATCAGATCCGAATTGGGCTTCCAGCCCCTTAAGTGTGTGACCCTATGGGTTCGGATACGTATAGACATGGCCCGAGTACTCCTACTCGGCCCAATAGTCGGTAGCGGTCTCTAGCAAGACGTGCCAACTCCTATACGCACACGAAGATCATATCAGACGAACCATCACAACATAATATACATGCTATTCCCTTTGCCTCACGATATTTGGTCTAGCTTCAAGCTGACCGCTCTTTCTCGATCCTGTGATTCGGAATCCCTTTGTAGGTTAACTCTTAACCGTACGTAGCATGGCCATGCATTTTCGGATCCGATCACTCGAGGGGCCCAGAGATATCACTCTCAATCAGAGAGGGGCAAATCCCATCTTGATTGACCATGTCTCATAGCATGCTTCTTGACAAACCCGAAAGCTACCTTTATAACTACCCTGTTACGGCGTAGCGTTTGATAGCCCCTAAGTAGGTCGATCCACATCTAGAATACATGTGACAATCTCAGGTCTAAGGACAAAGCGTATATGTTGTTTAAAGACAGAACTACTTCTCGTGTTGGGTCAGTCCTAACACATGTCTCCACATGTGTCCACATTATTAGTTCAACATCTCCATGTCCATGACTTGTGAAACATAGTCATCAACTAATACATGTGCTAGTCTAATATTCATGTGTGTCCTCACATGAACTCCGACTAGGGACAACTTTAGAATAACCATACATGTAAAGAGTTTCACATACAATTCACATAATTGCAAATCAATTCAAGTAGCCTTTAATGGATATTCAATGAACACAATATACAAATCATGGATACAAATGGAATATCATCATCTCTATGATTGCCTCTAGGGCATACCTCCAACAGTCTCCCAATTGCACTAGAGTCAATCTAGAAGGTACCTAATACCCATAGCTCTTACATGCGCATCATGCTTAGCCTGCGGGAGTGGTTTTGTCAACGGATAAGAAATGTTCAGATCCGTGTGTATTTTGCATATCTTGATCTCACCCCGGTTAACGAAGTCTCGAATGAGATGAAATCGCCGCATTACGTGTTTGTTCTTCTGGTGGTTCCTTGGCTCCTTTGCTTGCGCAATTGCCCCATTGTTATCACAGTAGAGATTCAATGGGCTGGACGCATTCGGGAACACACCAAGCTCAATGAGGAAATTCCTTATCCAAACACCTTCCTTCGCGGCTTCCGAAGCCGCGATGTACTCGGCTTCTGTCGTAGAATCGGCCACCGTCTCCTGCTTGGAACTCTTCCAACTAACAGCACCACCATTTAGCGTGAACACAAATCCTGATTGTGACTTTGAATCATCTTTGTCGGTTTGGAAACTAGCATCGGTGTAACCTGTTACAACGAGCTCCTCCTCACCTCCATAGACGAGGAACATATCTTTAGTCCTTCTCAAGTACTTAAGAATGTTTTTCACCGCTGTCTAGTGACTCTCACCTGGATCAGATTGGTGTCTGCTTGTCATACTTAGCGCATATGAAACATCTGGGCGAGAACTTATCATTGCATACATGATAGATCCAATAGCCGAGGCATATGGCACTCTACTCATGCGATCCCGCGCATCAGCAGTCGAAGGACACTGAGTCTTGCTGAGATGTATGCCATGTGACATAGGCAAGAACCCTTTCTTTGCCTCTTCCATGCTGAACCGCTTCAACACTTTGTCAATGTAAGTATCTTGGCTTAAACCTATAAGCCTTCTCGATCTATCTCTATAGATCTTAATGCCCAGAATATATGCCGCTTCCCCTAAGTCCTTCATCGAAAAACTATTTTTCAGTGAAGTCTTTACGGACTCAAGCATAGGAATGTTATTTCCAATCAGTAATATGTCATCCACATATAAGATTAGAAATACTACAGAGCTCCCACTAACCTTCTTGTAAACACAAGACTCTTCTTCGTTCTTGGTGAAGTCAAACCCTTTGACCACTTCATCAAAACGAATGTTCCAACTCCTAGATGCTTGCTTCAATCCATAAATGGATCTCTGAAGCTTGCATACCTTTCCAGCATTTTTCGGATCGACAAAACCCTCGGGCTGTATCATATACACGTCCTCAGCTAGGTTTCCATTCAGGAAAGCTGTCTTGACATCCATCTGCCATATCTCATAATCGAAACATGCAGCCATAGCTAGAATAATCCGAATGGACTTAAGCATCACTACGGGCGAGAAGGTCTCGTCGTAGTCAACTCCTTGAACTTGTCGAAAACCTTTTGTGACAAGTCGTGCTTTATAGATGTGAACATTTCCATCCATGTCCTTTTTCTTCTTATAGATCCACTTGCACTCTATGGCTTTAACACCATCAGGCGGGTCAACCAAGTTCCAAACTTGATTGTCTCCCATGGACTCTATTTTGGATTGCATGGCACTCTGCCATTTTTCGGAGTCTGGGTCCATCATTGCTTCTGCATATGTCGCAGGCTCATCATTGTCCAACAATAATATTTCTCGCATTTCGCGGAGCCTTGCCGACCTTCGTGGTTGTGGCGGTGCTTCTCTTGCCATGGGTATCTCAACTTGTTCTGCTACGTTAGCATCACTCATTGATTCTTGCCCGATCGGCTCATCTTGAACTTCTTCAAGATGCACTGTCTTTCCACTCTTTTCTCCTTTGAGAAACTCTTTCTCTAGGAAAACCCCGTTTCGAGCGACAAATACTTGCCTTCTGATCGGTTGTAGAAAAATAATATCCCAAAGTTTCCTTTGGATATCCCACGAAAATGCACTTATCCGACTTGGGTGTGATCTTGTCCGACTGAAGTCGCTTGACAAACACTTCACATCCCCAAATCTTTAGAAAAGACAAACTAGGAACCTTTCCAGTCCATATCTCATATGGTGTCTTAACTACGGATTTAGATGGTACCCTATTAAGTGTGAAAGCTGTTGTTTCTAGAGCGTATCCCCAAAATGACAACGGTAGGTCCGACTGGCTCATCATTGATCGAACCATGTCTAACAAAGTTCGATTACGTCGCTCGGACACACCGTTTCTCTGAGGTGTTCCAGGCGGCGTAAGTTGTGGAACAATTCCGCAACTCTTTAGATGATTGCTAAACTCGTGGCTCAAATACTCGCCTCCACGATCAGATCGTAAGGCCTTAATTTTCTTGCCACGCTGATTTTCAACTTCATTCTGAAATTCCTTGAACTTTTCAAAGTTTTCAGACTTGTGCCTCATCAAGTAGACATAGCTATATCTACTAAAATCATCAGTGAAAGTTATGAAGTATTGGAATCCTCCTCTAGCCGTCATGCTCATTGGTCCGCATACATCACTATGTACGAGTTCCAACAAGTCTACTGCTCTGTTGGCGCTAGAAATCAGTCAACCGAATCCCAGCGACCGACACACGACCCGGGAGAATCTGCTTAGCTCCTGTTCGGGTGAATGCCCTGGTGCGGTTCACGCGGCGTGCCAGCCAATCTGACCTGTTGATTGGCAAGGAAGAACACGTGTCAGGTTCAGAAACTACGATCGGCTAAGTTTCCGATCGAGAGAGCTTATCGGCGAATCGGCCGATTTACTGTGATAATGAAATCGGCTATAAGACAGCACGATCCCTGTAGCCTTGTAGACAAAAAATACTAAAGTAATCGGTACAAAGCTTGTGATAACAACACTAGGAAAAGATCTAATCGGCAACGAATGGATCTAACTATAGAAAATAGTAAAAGCCGATACTACCGATTCCTAGCGGGATAATTGGTGATAAAAACTAGGAAAACAGGTAAAAACCTATGAATCTAGTTGATATCAATAACTGATGAATAAATCTAAACGAAACAACAGCGATGCGCCGGAAGTTAAAGCTTAGATATTACTCGATAAACGGAACTTACAGAATCGGCCGGAGATCAAGATGATGCAGCCCTGCCAACCCGCACGAACTCGTGAGAAGAAAAAGTAATGGCGAAGTCGCCTGCTCGAAAGTAAGTACGAAGAAGAAAGTAACTTGTTGTATTGATTGATTGTTAATTACAGATTCACAAAGGTAGCTATTTATAGCCCCGTACAAATAACTTCTTAACCGACTAGAACTCTATCTCTAATTCAAACAGAAAACAAATATCTACAAGCACAATCCGTGCTAAGTTAGTTACCCCACGCTTTGTGGGCTGACCTCCACCTTATCCTTCCATCCCTTTCCAAGCCCATACAGGCCCAATTAGTCCATCTTCCTGATCGGCCGATTTCTCATCGGCAAAGGATTACCGATTGGGATTCTGGTGCATTCACCCTGAAGCGAGGCAAAAGTTGCCAGCCGATTCCTCATTATAGCACCATTTGACCGATTTCCAACTGTACTTCTCCGATTTCTTTTCTTCTTGGCGCCGATTCTACTGGTGACGAAATCCGGCGTCAACACATGCTCCCCAGTTTCGGAGTAAAACACAATCTTTTACTTCGAAATTCTTTATAACCTCTCCTCCGAAACGGCCGCAGTGAAAATATCCTTCCGTTTCGCGGTCTCCCGGCTGATCATTGCAATTTTTGAAACGGGCGCCCACGACAGCCACTACCCCAAAAAACTCGAAGCGCCGGCGTGGTGAAAATTCCGTCTTTACCCTCTCTTCAGGCATCCTATAAATAGCGTTTTACCGCAGCTCATCTTCAAGCTCACGTCTCTTTTCCCAACGCGCGCGCATCCTTCTTCCTTAACTCTCCCTTGCCATCGAAGTTTTTTAGTTCCAGTTCCTGTTACTTTTTCCCCCTTCCCTTCGATGGCGACTCCTTCCGGCAGCTCCCCCGCACGCAATGCTCCAGAGATAGTGCCTCCGGTGGTGGTAGCGACGGCCGTCACTTCATCTGCAGATGAAAGAGCTTCATCAGAAATCCCAATGGCGGTCCCCATCACGGCCCCATCATCCATGTCCGTGTCGGCGACCACACCGATTACTCAGAACTTTATCCCGGAGGTAAATACCGAATATTTCCCCTATCGGCAACGTATTTATCTTAGATCTACTCCTTACATTCCTATGCCCCTTTTCCTTTTTTAGGCGGTTAGACATAGAATTACTATTCATCTCACGGGCAGTCCTGGCCTTGTTTGCCTTGGTCCCATGGGAGACCCAGATCCGGCGGATCTTATAAATTTGGAAACCGACCGGATACCTTTCAAACGATCCGATATGAACTTAGATCAATGGGCAAGCACTTTCAGATCTTGGCCGAATGAAACCCCAGGTTGGAGGGAATGGTACCAACGGGTGGCCACATCAAGGAGCGTCTCGTGGGACGAGCTCAAAATCGGCCAATGTATCAACCTCTCCCTATCTCAAATGGAGAAGAACGAGCCGTTAGTGATGGCGGCTTCCTATTTTTGGTCTGACGCACTTAATGCGTTCTTATTTGGACACGGTCCTATGACCCCCACTCTGGCCGATGTGGTCCTCTTGACCGGCCTGGACATATCTTCCCCTGACACACCTTTCCACCTTTTGACCGCAACGTCGCATCGGCTGGACACAAGGGGAATCGGCGGCTGGAAGGGCTTTATCAGTAGTAACAAGAAGACCGGTACTGTTGAGAACAGGGAACACACCGCTTTCCTGATGATGTGGCTAGAAAAACACCTTTTCTGTGGAAGAGCCGCCGGCCCAACAACCAACACCCAATCCTTAGCTGAAGCACTGTCTAGAGGAAGCCATATTCCTCTCGGGAAACATCTTCTGGGTGCCGTGTACCATATGCTCCATCAAATCGGCACAAAACTTTCCAAGGGAGAACCAATCGGCAACCCAGGTGGGCCTTGGTGGTTTGTCAATCTATGGTTGAACCTTTACATGAACAGAATCACCCGGCAGCCAGTGGACCATATGATGTTTCCCAATATCGAATCGGCAGAGGACCCTACCGAGCGTCGCCGATGCATGTCTTATGGTGAAGCAGCGTCAGCTTTTCCAGGTTGTGCGTATTCCGCTACAAAGGTGGCCGAGTACTTTCGGTGCTTTTATAATGGATTTAATGAGGACGCAACCATCTGGTTTCCATACCAGCGAGACATTCCAGTCTTCGAGCTCCCCTCCTGCTTTGATTCAACTTCTGGCCGGTTTGATGAAGATCTTTATGAAGAACTGATCAAACCAGGACTCTTACCGACCAACTTCTTTTCGGGGAAAGATGCCCCTACATACGAATTCTACAACCCGTCTACTGCCGCACGACAATTCGGCATGGGTCAATTGCCGATACGGGTGTATTTTGCTGGCCGAATCAAGTTCAGAGATGTGCTTACAACTGGCCTGGATTACTGTCGGCTGCGAGACCGAATTCCGGACTCCAGTACGATTAATTTGAATGACTGGCTATTATTTCCATTTGCCATCCAGCCGTTCAAACTTTGGTGGGCCGAATGGAAGCAATTTCTATTCTGCAACTCAGCATCGGCATACTGCAACCTTCTAGATCCGGCCAACATTGATCCCAACGCCGAGGTATTTCTGATTACCGATTTTATTCTTTCCAACATGATTGAGCACTAATGATTTCATTGTTTCTTTAGGCCGGGAACCGAGCCCCTCCAACGCACAGTCGCAGCAGTCGGCTAATAGAGAGCTATCCGTACACGACCTATCCTCTTATCGGCTACGACGCTCCGTCAGTTGACATAATTGCTGGCCAATCGAAGAAGGTTCATAAGAAGGTCGTCAAGAAAACCAGTCGCCGAGTCTGGGCTCGTACGGAATCGGCGGATCCTCCTATGCTCGTATCGGCAGAAACCTTGGCTGCACCACCCCAGGTCACACAAAGTGCCGATACTCAAGCCATCACACAAGTCGGAGTGGCTGCCACGTCATTATTGTTGGAAGCTATGCAGGTAAGTCCGAATTTTGCTATCTCCGATCGTTATTTAAATATTAACTTTTCTTAACTCTGTATTTCCCAAAGCACCGCTATGGAAATACCACAATCGGCGACAACTCGACCGGACACCAACGCGCCCTTACCCTCATCCATTGAGGTACAGTACTTATCTTACGGATTTCCTTCGGGTATCCGTGTAATGTATTTGACCGATTTTTTGACGCAGGCCACCGGCACGCCGAGCGCTTCCCGACAACCGATTTCTTCCCAGGGAGTTGGTCCGAGCACCGCGCCGATTATCGTGGAGTCCTCTTCATCAGATGAACCTATGGCACAGACCACTGAGCAAGACACAACGGCTTTACAAGCGCAGCATGAAGAAATTCGTTTTAAAATGGTAAATTCCTAAACCAGCTTTCAACCAGCCGATTCGCTCTGATCCCCCGCCGATTCACCCCTTTTTCCTTATTTTCTTAGGAACAAGATTCCCCCAACAACAGCCTTTTCTCCTTCGCGGTTGCTCTTTCTGATGATGAGGAAATCGCATCCCGCCAAGTCGCTTTAAGCTCCGTTCCTGACGACGTCCGAGCTAAACTTACCAACATCCGATCCCTCCTACAAGGGGACATCGGCCGATTGGTAGAAGATGCTTCGCCGATTCGGCAGCTCTTTAGTGACGTCAGCGGACGAGTACCAGAGGAAGCGGAAGAGGCCTTGGCCCCAGCGGCCTTTATCGAGTCCATGAGGATCCCAGTCTTTAGGGCCCTTCGTCATATGGCCGATCGCGCGAAACTTGCCAAGACTCGTGAAGATGAAAATGCTTTTAAGCGTCAGGCTCAAGAAGCGAATCGACGTATCCATGTCCTAGAAGATTCACGGCCGGCGATCATTAGTGAAATAGATCGCCTCAAACGACGGAGGGCAGAACTTGCCAAAGAGATGGAGCAAGTAACCAAGGCAATCAGCGCCGAAGAGAACAAACTTCAAGAGTTACCCTCTGCTATTGCCGATTTGACACGGGAGAGGCAGCGTTTTGCTCAAGAGGCTCTGAGACTCCACCGCAACGCATCGGAGGTCCCTGGATCGGCAGAAGAAGACCAACGGGTTCTTGACTCTGCCGATCAGATCCGACGTCGGGCCATCACGGCTATCGATACCCTTTTGGTAATCTGTAAAACACTGACCGTTTTGTACGAACATTTACTGCCTTCTATGGCCGACCCTTCGCGACGCCCTCTACTTACTGCCTTCCTTATTACCGATGGGACGTGGCCTCATCAGATTTCCACGTATTTTCCCCCATAAATATCGACCTCGGCGCTTACTCCCGATAGCATCGACTTGGCTCCCATTTCGCTTTTCCTCTTCTTCTCATCAGTGCGACTGTTTCGTCATGGCCTCATCGTCATCCTCTTCTGTCAACCGGGTGAAGTCCCGAACTTTCCTCTTAGATCTTAGGAAATGAATGCTTCACCTTACTCCTTCTTTGTTTTAGCCCCAATGCCTTGGTCCGGAGCTCGTACGCGCCATCGAGTGCATCCACTCCGAAGACCCGTTGACCCCGGAGGACAAGGCTCTGATTCTGGCTCACCGAGAGGAGCTCCAAGACCACATTACTGCAGAGGCTCGCGCAGTCTTGGATGCCGTGGTGAATGAAAACCGTCGCCGATCTCCAGTCATGAAGGGTCGTCGTCGTGACGTTCCTGGAGATGACGTCACTTTGACAGCCCGCACGATCCTGGACTACATGGAGAGGAACGGCGGCCAGCGGTCTCCCACCGATAGGGTCCGTCTGCTTCCTCGGCCTGTCATCCTGGCGGCGGCAGAGGCCTCGCGCCTTCGTGCTGTGAATGAGTTGGAGCAGAATGGGAAGGCATCCCAGAAGAAGAATAATTAGTTTGTTTTTTTGTATTTTTTGTTCTAAGGGCGACTTAGTGTTTTGTCGGCCATGTAATCCGTCGTCCGTACCGAATGAATGTAATCGGCCGTTCCGGTCGACTTTATGTGCATCTTAAAACCGACTCGTATCGGCTACGTATGATTATGTTACGGTTGATTTCTTAGGCTCCAACCCATATACTTGGGTAATATCTTTTTAAGTACCTTCCATTCAGAGCTCTAGTGAATTCTTCTCCTTCTATCGTTTCCAAAATGTAGGCATTCCCTGGAGCGCGTCTGCCGATTTTATACGGCCCTTCCCAGGTAGGAGACCATTTGCCGAATTTAGGATCTTTCGACCCGATCGGTAGTACCAACTTCCATACCAGGTCTCCGGGGGAGAACTGCTTGACTTTGACCTTCTTATCGTACCACCTGGCTACTCTCTTCTTATTCTCTTCGATACTTATCAGAGCCCTTAGTCGTTGGCCGGCCAAATCGTCAAGTTCTCCTTTCATCAGAGATGAGTAATCATCGGCTGACAACTGGTCCTGAAGTGAAATGCGCCTTGATCCTGCCCTCGACTCCCATGGCAGTACTGCATCGTGACCGGATACCAACTGATAGGGAGATAACTTGGTAGCCCCATGACAGGCCATTCTGTATGCCCACAAGGCTTCGGTCAAACATAGGTGCCACTTCTTTGGGTATTCTTCGATCTTCCTTTTGATCAACTTGATTATTCCTTTGTTGGAAGATTCTGCTTGGCCATTGGCTTGAGTGTAATACGGAGAAGAATTCAACAATTTGATGCCCATATCGGTCGTAAATTCCTCAAATTCCCCCGATGTGAACATTGTTCCTTGATCGGTTGTTATAGTCTGAGGGATACCGAATCGGTAAATGATATGGTCCCTTACGAAGTCGGCCATGATAGCCGAAGTCACAGTCCTTAATGGGATTGCCTCCACCCATTTGGTGAAGTAATCGGTAGCCACCAGAATAAATTTGTGCCCCTTGCTCGATGGTGGATAAATTTGGCCGATGAGGTCTATTCCCCACCCTCTAAACGGCCATGGCTTGATGATGGGATTCATGGCCGATGCGGGTGCACGTTGGACATCTCCAAACTTTTGACATTCCTGACAACCCTTATAATATTTGAAACAGTCTTCGAGGATCGTAGGCCAATAGTACCCGTTGTTCCTAATCATCCACTTCATCTTATGTGCCGATTGGTGTGCTCCGCATACCCCTTCATGGATTTCTCCCATTAGAGTCTTGGCTTCTTCTGTCCCAAGGCATTTAAGAAGGACTCCATCGATCGTTCGGTAGAACAGATCATCTTCGAGCAGCACGTATTTGGTGGCGTGAAAGCGTACTCGTCGCTCCACCTTTTTAGACGGATCCTTCAGGTAATCGGCAATTTCTTTACGCCAATTGTCGGCTGCAAGTTCTAAGGCCATGGCGCCCAGAATCGGCCGATACCCAGATGCGTGCTGGGCGAGTTTGTTTGCTTCCTCGTTGCGGTCTCTTGGAACATGCTCGATTACTGCCAATTTGAACTCTTTTAAAAGCTGTACGCAATCTTCGTGATAGATTCTTAATATATCATCTTTGCACTCAGCCCTTCCGGTTAGTTGATCCACAATTAGCATAGAATCCCCGAGGATCTCAACAGAATCGGCCTTGACTTCTCTCAATAATTGTAAGCCTTTCAATACAGCTCTGTACTCCGCTTGATTGTTAGTGGCGGCGGTTTCTATCGGCAGAGAAAAATCATAGCTTGCCCCCCGAGGCGATATGAGGACGATGCCGATTCCTGATCCGACCCCGCATGGTGACCCGTCAAAAAACAATTGCCAAGGCGCTAGTTCCACGAGGGCGATCTCCGGTCCACAGTGCTGGGCGACGAAATCGGCCATGACTTGACCCTTGACGGCTTTTGCCGATTCATACCGTAGGTCAAATTCTGATAAAGCTAAGATCCATTTACCGATTCGTCCTTTCAATATCGGCAGTGACAGCATGTATTTCACTACATCATCTTTGCATACGACTATACATTCTGCCGACAGTAGATAGTGCCTGAGTTTGGTGCACGAGAAGTAAAGACACAAACACAAACGCTCCACCGGAGGATATCTTGTTTCGGCATCCAGGAGTCTCCTACTGACGTAATAAATGACCCGCTCTTTGCCTTCAAACTCTTGGACTAGAGCCGACCCAATAGCTTTTTCATCGGCTGATAAATACAGTTTAAACGGCTTACCAGTTTGAGGGGGAACCAAGACTGGGGGTGAGACCAAGTATCGCTTGATATCTTCTAACGCCTTGCGCTGTTCTTCTCCCCATATAAATTCCTGGTCTGGCTTCAACTTCAGAAGTGGCGTGAACGCCTGAATTCGTCCAGATAGATTAGATATAAACCTTCTGATGAAGTTTACCTTGCCGATTAGAGACTGTAGCTCAGTTTTGTTCTGTGGGGCGACGACTTTGTTGATGGCCGCTATGGTCTTCTGATTGACTTCTATACCTCGTTCGTGCACCATGAATCCTAAGAACTGTCCGGCGGAGACGCCGAAAGCGCATTTGTTGGGATTCATCTTAAGACCATGCTTTTTGGTACACTCTAGTACCCTTCGCAAATCGGCTAGGTGTTCCTCGTGGCTTTTGGACTTGACCACAACGTCATCGATGTAGATCTCCACCAGGAGGCCAATGAGTTTGTGAAAAATGTAGTTCATGGCTCTCTGATATGTAGCACCAGCATTCTTCAAGCCGAAAGTCATCACCACCCACTCGAATAAACCAAGATGGCCTGGACATCTGAAAGCCGTTTTGGGTATGTCCTCTTCGGCCATAAGTATTTGATTGTATCCGGCGTTTCCATCCATGAAGCTAATAATTTTGTGTCCCGCGGCAGCGTCGATCAATACATCGGCCGTAGGCATGGGGTAACCATCCATCGGTGTGGCCTGATTAAGATTCCTGAAATCAACGCAAACGCGCAGCTTCCCGTTTTTCTTGTACACTGGCACGATATTAGAAATCCACTCAGCATAACGACATTGCCGAATAAATTTTGCTTCAATTAGCCGAGTTATTTCAGCTTTTATGTCTGGTAAAATTTTAGGATTGCATCGCCGTGCGGGTTGTTGGTACGGCCGATACCCTGGCTTTATGGGTAGCCGATGTTCAACAATAGATCGATCTAATCCGGGCATCTCGTGATACTCCCAAGCAAAACAATCCTTGAATTCTCTTAATAAATTTGTCAATTTACACTTATACTCTGGGTCTAAATTCGCACTAATAAAAGTCGGCCTTGGTTTGGTCCCGTCTCCTAAGTCTATCATCTCTAATGAATCGGCCGACGTGAATCCGTGCCCCAGCTTCCCGTCTTCTCGGGCGAACTGATCCATCTATTCCGTTTCTTCGGAGCCGACTGCTCGGATCGGCTGTAGGTCAAAATCGGTGACCTTTAGGAAATCGGTCTCCCACACCCTACCTGATATGCATCTGACGGTTTCGCAGCTCCATTGCTGTGCGTCGGCTGCTGCGATGCTGTACGCGGAGTCGGCTTTGACCACCTCGATGTTATCACCGACCCATTGTACGAGGTATTGATGCATAGTTGACGGGATGCAGCAGTTTGCGTGTATCCAGTCTCGGCCAAGAAGCATATTATAGGACCCTTTGCCATTAATGACGAAAAACATGGTAGGAAGGGTCTTACTGCCGATGGTGAGGTCGACGCAGAGGGCACCGCGAGCGTTTGACACCTTGCCTTCGAAGTCCTTGAGCATCATGTCCGTCCTGGTTAGGTCGTCGTCGCTCTTCCCCAGCTTCCGGAGTACGGCATACGGCATGATATTGACGGCAGCTCCTCCGTCGACCATCAATCTAGTGAGGGGGCGACCGTCAACATGCCCTTTAAGGAACAACGCCTTCATGTGTTGTCGTTCGTCGTCTTCGGGTTTTTCGAACATGGCCATCATTGGTTCTAAAGCCAACCGTGCTGTTTGTTCCTCTATCGCCGATACGTCCTGTTGATCGGCAGGGGTCATGAACTCAATCGGCAATATGAAAACCATACCGATCTCGACTGCCGATTCATCACCCGCCGACTCATTGTTTCCCTTGTCGTTTCTTTTGGGGCGCCACACCCGAGGCCTCCCTTCCTTCTTGTCCATCGCGCTCTCTTCTTCTTGCTGTTCCCATTGGCGGAGGCGTTGGATTCTCCGTTTTTGTGATTTGGTTAAACCATCGGGGCACCACCTGGGGTTTATTGGCCTCCCTTCTTTCCCGGCGCGTTCCCATTCCGGCTCGCGTCCTAACGGGTTCTCGTCCGTTACCCGAGCATCGGCCATGTCTTCGAGCCGGCTGTGAACGCTGGCTTTGCTATTTGATTGATCATGTCGATCGGCCCTGCCCCCCTGCCTATTATGGCTTCTATCTTCTGACCGATCATATCGGTCACTTCTGCCCCCCAGCCGATCACGCATGGGAGGGCGCTGATCATCTGGGTTGCGCCAATTCCTACTGATCGGTTCTGGCCTTCCGTCTCTGGAGCGAGACCTGGTGAACGGCCGATTGCCTCGATAGGGACCGTTGCACTCTAGGCAAGTATCGGCCGATGGTAGCCTGAGGTTATTTTCCCAACAATGAATGAAGAATGGGCATCTCCAGTGCTCCTCGTGCCGACGCATCGCTTCCTCTCGGGACCTCGAGCGTTCATGTTGGCGTTGGTACTTTTGGAGCAGGAACTGGGAAGTAATGCGTGGTCCTTCTGACTCACCATCATCGTCCTCCATTCGTCGCTTTCCCTTGACGTCTTCAGACGTAACTTGATTTCTGGGATCGACAGCGCCACTCTTTTTGGCCGACTCGGACGTCAGCACTTTTGTTTGGAGAGAATTCTTTCCCGTGTCAACCATGTTGGTAGGAAAAGGGTGCTGGTCGATCTTCATTGGTTTGGCCGGTTTTTCCGGCACTTCAAATTTGAGTCTGCCTTGCTCAATGGCCGACTGTATTTGTTGCCTGAAGATTTTGCACTCGTTGGTATCATGTGATGTGGCATTGTGCCACTTGCAATACTTCATCTTCTTCAATTGTTCGGCAGAGGGTATTGTATGGTAAGGCGAGAGTTTAATCTGCCCTTCCTGGAGTAGAAGATCGAAGATTTTGTCAGCTTTAGTTGTATCGAAACCAAATGCTTCTGGCTCCTTCTTGCCGAATGGGCATGATATCGGCTTCTTTCCCTTAATCCACTCTGCAAGTCCGATTTCGGCATCTTCCTCGTCCTCTAATTCTTCCAGGAATGCCACTTTCTTCTGGAAATTCCTTCTTGGATCGAATGGACGCACTTCCTGCCCGGACAATCGGTGGACAATCTGGCTCAGGCTCTCGAACTCTTGTGAAGCATATTTCTCTTTAATGTGTGGCAGCAGGCCTTGGAAAGCTATATCGGCCAACTGTGCATCAGTTAGAGCCAGGGAGTAGCATTTGTTCCTGATTTCCCGAAGCCTCTATATATACGAGGGTATCGGCTCATCACTTCTTTGCCGGAGGCTAGTCAAATCAGACAGCTTCATTTCATGGACCCCAGCATAGAAGTACTTGTGGAACTTCCTTTCTAGATCGGCCCATGTGATAATTGAGTTTGGTGGCAAAGTTGTGAACCATTGGAAGGCCGATCCAGACAAGGATGACGAGAACAACTGTACCCGCAGGGCATCTTGCGTAGCTGCCTCCCCGCATTGGATGATGAATCTATTCACATGTTCTACGGTAGAAGTGTCATCCATCCCCGAAAATTTGGTAAAATCAGGAACTTTGTACCGATGGGGGAACGGCAACAAGTCATATGTAGATGGGTATGGTGTTCTATAGGTATAAGTTTGCATTTTCGGCTTCAAGCCGAATTGTTCTTGCATTACCTCTGCAATTTGCGCCGACCAATCTGGTTGTTGCTGGGGAACAATTGGCGGCGGTATCGGCACGTGCTGATAAATCGGAGGCTGAATAAAAGGAGGTTGATGAAAAGGTGGTATCTGAGTATAAGCCGGTGGTGTAGTAAAGGACGGCTGCTTGTATGAACCACTTGTTTCATCATATAGCGTGAGCTCTGACGTCTTGTTGACCTCCGGAGCGATAGGCTGGTATGGTGGTATGATCGGCCGAGTGGCCGTTTGGGAGGATGTCTGGAACGGAGGATTTCCTTGACTGACCGATTGATTCAAACCGGCCGTGTTTAAAGGTGCCCCCCAGGGTAAAGGGCTGACTGGAGGGAATGGTGCAGAGGACAGTTGGATAGAACCATATCCCAAAGGAGTTGATGACGCAGAAGCACCGGATCCTCCGACAGAAGATTGGATCGGCTGTGAAGCCTGATAAGCCTGATTTGGTGGAATCGGCTGAAAATACGTTGGTCCCCTGTACCCTTGAGGTATACCTCCAGCGAAGGAGTTGACAACAGCATTGTGCACCATGTTTGAAAGTACCGGGGATTGATTGATGAAGGCGTGATGAAGAGATTGTTGAATCATATCGGACATTTTATCCGAATCTTCAGAAATTGTGATCTGACGGGGAGTAGGGAAAGGAGTCTTTTTAACAGTCTCCCTGCTCCTGGAATGACTGAAGGATTTCAAGCAAGTTTTCCGGACTTGCTCCAAATACTTATTCAGATCTTCCTTTTGGTCGTCCTTTAGATCTGCTTCCGTCACTTCGATGACGTTATCTTCGGAGACTTCAGCAGCTTTCGACATGATAGCGGTTGTATTGGTCCCACCAGGCGTGCCAAAAGTGTGTTGACGCTAGAAATCAGTCAACCGAATCCCAGCGACCGACACACGACCCGGGAGAATCTGCTTAGCTCCTGTTCGGGTGAATGCCCTGGTGCGGTTCACGCGGCGTGCCAGCCAATCTGACCTGTTGATTGGCAAGGAAGAACACGTGTCAGGTTCAGAAACTACGATCGGCTAAGTTTCCGATCGAGAGAGCTTATCGGCGAATCGGCTGATTTACTGTGATAATGAAATCGGCTATAAGACAGCACGATCCCTGTAGCCTTGTAGACAGAAAAAATACTAAAGTAATCGGTACAAAGCTTGTGATAACAACACTAGGAAAAGATCTAATCGGCAACGAATGGATCTAACTATAGAAAATAGTAAAAGCCGATACTACCGATTCCTAGCGGGATAATTGGTGATAAAAACTAGGAAAACAGGTAAAAACCTATGAATCTAGTTGATATCAATAACTGATGAATAAATCTAAACGAAACAACAGCGATGCGCCGGAAGTTAAAGCTTAGATATTACTCGATAAACGGAACTTACAGAATCGGCCGGAGATCAAGATGATGCAGCCCTGCCAACCCGCACGAACTCGTGAGAAGAAAAAGTAATGGCGAAGTCGCCTGCTCGAAAGTAAGTACGAAGAAGAAAGTAACTTGTTGTATTGATTGATTGTTAATTACAGATTCACAAAGGTAGCTATTTATAGCCCCGTACAAATAACTTCTTAACCGACTAGAACTCTATCTCTAATTCAAACAGAAAACAAATATCTACAAGCACAATCCATGCTAAGTTAGTTACCCCACGCTTTGTGGGCTGACCTCCACCTTATCCTTCCATCCCTTTCCAAGCCCATACAGGCCCAATTAGTCCATCTTCCTGATCGGCCGATTTCTCATCGGCAAAGGATTACCGATTGGGATTCTGGTGCATTCACCCTGAAGCGAGGCAAAAGTTGCCAGCCGATTCCTCATTATAGCACCATTTGACCGATTCCCAACTGTACTTCTCCGATTTCTTTTCTTCTTGGCGCCGATTCTACTGGTGACGAAATCCGGCGTCAACACATGCCCCCTCAGGAAATCCTGTGAAAGGCGTCTTGGTCATCTTGCCTTGTAAGCAAGCCTCGCATGTCTCGTATGATTCAAAATCAAACGAAGTTAGAAGTCCATCAGAATGGAGCTTCTTCATGCGTTTTTCACTTATATGACCCAAACGACAATGCCACAAGTAGGTAGGACTCAAATCATTAGGCCGAGGCCTTTTAGCACTTACATTACAGACAGGTGAACCATCAAGATTTAAAAAAAATAATCCATTCACAATGGGTGCAAAAGCCATAAACATATTATTCTTAGAGATCACACAACCATTGTTTTCACTCGCAAATGAATAACCATCCTTCATCAAGCATGAAGGAGATAAAATGTTTCGACTTAAACTAGGAACAAAATAACAATTATTCAACTCCATAATAAATCCTGACGGGAGGTGGAGTTGCATTGTCCCGACGGTCAAAGCAGCAACTCTTGCATTATTGCCCACGCGGAAATCAACTTCTCCTCTTTCCACGCTTCTACTTCTTATCATTCCCTGCATCGAATTGCAAATATGAGCAACCGATCCGGTATCAAATACCCAAGAATTAATAATTGTATCAGCGAGAAATATGTTGTCTATAACATTAACAACAAGCGTACCTGAGGTAGAAGTACTCTTACTTCCGCCATTCTTCAAGGAAGCTAGGTACTGCTTGCAGTTTATCTTCCAGTGACCAAGTTCATGACAGTAAAAGCACTCTTTGTCTGGAGCAGGTCCAGGTCCAGCTTTAACCTTGGACGGTGGGTTTGGCTTGGACGTTCCAGCCTTGCCCTTCTTCTTCCAAGAATTGCCCTTTTTCTTAAAGCTAGGCTTGTTCTGTATAGCCATCACATGGCTGGTACTAGCGCTTTTCTTGATGTCTACCTCTGCTGTCTTGAGCATACCACACAGTTCATTCAAACCCTTCTCCGTCCCATGCATATGGTAGTTCGAGATGAAGTTCCCATAGCTAGGTGGAAGAGATGAAAGAATGAAGTCAGTGGTCAACTCTTTGCCCATTGGGAAGCCCAGCTTCTCCAATCGCTGAGTGTAACCAACCATCTTGATTACATGTGGTCCTACTGCTGCGCCTTCTGCTAACTTGCACTCCAGAAAGGCTTTGGACACATTGAACCTTTCGGTCCTAGCCTGTGTCTGGAACATGTCTTTGAGCGCCACGATCATATCGTGTGCCTCATGATTTGTTTCGAACTGCATCTGCAGCTCGGGTTCCATGCAAGCAAGCATAAGGCAGCTTACCTCAAGATTAGCATCAAATGCCTTCTTGTAAGCAGCCTTAACGGCAGCAGATGCATCATCAGCAGGTACTGGTGGTAGTGGGGTGTCTAGAACATCTTCCTTTTTCTCAGCCCTGAGAACAATTCTCAGGTTACGGATCCAATCCGAGTAGTTTGTTCCATTCAACTTGTCCTTCTCAAGGACCGAACGCAAAGCAAACGATGCGGTGGTGTTGCTAGGTGCCATTTAATCTACAACAAAAGTAATGCAAAATACACTAAGACAAACATATCCATGATAGAGCAAATTACATTAAACTATTTTAATAGAATCTACTCCCACTAAAATCAATATCCCTCTATTGAAACTTAGTGATTCAGGATCCACAACTAACAAGTCTACTAGTGAGCTTTAGCATCACCGCTAGCAAACGAGGTAGATCGGTAAGCAACTTTTGCTAATCATATCACATATGACTCCTGTTGTTGGGTGACATCTCTATGTCTCGGCGCCCAACCTTTATGCCCCAAGGTCCTTAACCATTAAGATAACCTTGTTAAGCAAACCAACCCTTATGCGTGTAAGTGTCCGACACAAACCCGTCTAGTCAAGGAAAACTAGTGGCACCCTAATTTCATAGACCCACCACTAATTGTACAAGACATGGGACGGTGCAAGTTTTAGTTGGGAGGGCATACTAACTTAAACTTTGTGAGGGATCGTTCTACTTCTAACATCACAGCATGCAGAAAGTAAAACATAAACAGAATAGCATTAACACAGTTGTGACTCAGTATGGCCCATTTCCATATGGTGGTCTCCATCTCCATAGAACCTGTTCACCATGGTGATCTCCATCTCCATGTTCCGTGTGCGCCATCCTCCTGGTGATGAGTCCTCCAAGAACTAGAGCATGCTATTACGCCTAATAGCTAGTAAAGAATCTAGTAATGAAGATTACATAGTTGCTTGGATCATCACAGATTGGTACGCAGACCATTAAGTACAATAAAGTGACAACACATATGGCTCCTACCGTGTTGCCGTACGCGCGACACGCAGGTCACGAATGAGTTACACACATGCATCACATACACAAGGGGGCCATACTGATCACAAGATACATGCATACATCCTGCAAAACAGAGTTAGGCGTCCTAACGTTCCAAACTTCGGAGGCCCGAAACTCCATCTTCCAAGCCGAATTTGGGAAATCTAATTTCGCCGAAAACGGCAAAGCGGTTGAAATTCATGTGTAACTTTTTCTGTAGATCAATTTTCGTATAAAAATCGCCCCGATCCGAGATCGTACCGAAAAGTTACGGCTGATTTACCGAAGCATACGCATATGGCAAAATCCCGACCCCGGCAGTAGATCCCATCTACTATTGCACATCTAATGCGCCTGGCGTATGACCCTGGATCTCGATTCGACCAATCATATTGATCTTTGCTCACTGCAACTGGATTTACGTGTATCACTTAACTCCGATGGCGGAAACCGACCGGTAGGAGTATGTCGTTACACTACCATTGCAGCAAGGGCACGAAACCAGGACATAGATCAAACAGAAAACTCGCATATCTCCATATGCTCACATCCCGAATCCAAAACTAAGCAGCTACAGCTCTTGATACCACTGCTAGGATACGAGGTAGGCTACACTAGCGCAATTCAAAATTCTACCATGTATAACCAGGAAGAACTGCCATATAAGGATCACGGGATTACCACTCGACGCACTACTGGTGCGGAAGATGTAGATATGCGTCGGTGCAGTGAAGATGATCACGTAGCCGTACGTAGTCGATCACGTCCAGCAGCTCCTCAGCAGCTCGTCCACGTGTAGCAAGATCGCCTTCGATACCGCGGCTCGTCGTCGGCTCGTCGGCGGCTCGTCCAAGTGCTGCAGGCGCAACACCTCCAAGGTATCCACACGTGCAGGGAGGAAGCGTCGCAAGCCGGACTGCTAGATCCGCGAGTTGCAATAGGCGAGGGCGTGGGAGGCGCGGCAGGTGTGTTTCGCCAAAAGGGTGTAAACCCTAGGGCGCCCCCACCCCTCTATTTATAGAGGTTTCTGACGGGCCTCTGGATCCGAGGCCCATTAGTACTTCTAAACCTAATCCGGCTCGGATCAGATCCGAATTGGGCTTCCAGCCCCTTAAGTGTGTGACCCTATGGGTTCGGATACGTATAGACATGGCCCGAGTACTCCTACTCGGCCCAATAGTCGGTAGCGGTCTCTAGCAAGACGTGCCAACTCCTATACGCACACGAAGATCATATCAGACGAACCATCACAACATAATATACATGCTATTCCCTTTGCCTCACGATATTTGGTCTAGCTTCAAGCCGACCGCTCTTTCTCGATCCTGTGATTCGGAATCCCTTTGTAGGTTAACTCTTAACCGTACGTAGCATGGCCATGCATTTTCGGATCCGATCACTCGAGGGGCCCAGAGATATCACTCTCAATCAGAGAGGGGCAAATCCCATCTTGATTGATCATGTCTCATAGCATGCTTCTTGACAAACCCGAAAGCTACCTTTATAACTACCCTGTTACGGCGTAGCGTTTGATAGCCCCTAAGTAGGTCGATCCACATCTAGAATACATGCGACAATCTCAGGTCTAAGGACAAAGCGTATATGTTGTTTAAAGAGAGAACTACTTCTCGTGTTGGGTCAGTCCTAACACATGTCTCCACATGTGTCCACATTATTAGTTCAACATCTCCATATCCATGACTTGTGAAATATAGTCATCAACTAATACATGTGCTAGTCTAATATTCATGTGTGTCCTCACATGAACTCCGACTAGGGACAACTTTAGAATAACCATACATGTAAAGAGTTTCACATACAATTCACATAATTGCAAATCAATTCAAGTAGCCTTTAATGGATATTCAATGAACACAATATACAAATCATGGATACAAATGGAATATCATCATCTCTATGATTGCCTCTAGGGCATACCTCCAACAGGTGGCTCGTCCAAATGCTGTAGGTGCAACACCTCCAAGGTATCCACATGTGCAGGGAGGAAGTGTCGCAAGCCGGATTGCTAGGTCCATGGGTTGCAACAGGGCAAGGGCGTGGGAGGCGCGGCAGATGTGTTTTTGGCCAAAGGGATGAAACCCTAGGGTGCCCCACCCCTCTATTTATAGAGGTTCCTGATGGGCCTCTAGGTCCGAGGCCCATTAGTACTTCTAAACCTGATCCAACTCGGATCATATCCGAATTGGGCTTCCAATCCCTTAAGTGTATGACCCTATGGGTTCAGATACGTATAGACATGGCCCGAGTACTCCTACTCGGCCCAATAGTCGGTAGCGGTCTCTAGCAAGACGTGCCAACTCCTATACGCACACGAAGATCATATCAGATGAACCATCACAACATCACGTACATGCTATTCCCTTTGCCTCATAATATTTGGTCTAGCTTCAAGCCGACCGCTCTTTCTCGATCTTGTGATTCAGAATCGCTTTGTAGGTTAACTCTTAACCGTATATAGCATGGTCATGCATTTCCAGATCCAATCACTCGAGGGGCCCAGAGATATCACTCTCAATCAGAGAGGGGAAAATCCCATCTTGATTGACCATGCCTCACAGCATGCTTCCTGACAAACCCGAAAGCTACCTTTTTAACTACCCTGTTACGGTGTAGCGTTTGATAGCCCCTAAGTAAGTCGATCCACATCTTGAGTACATGCGACAATCTCAGGTCTAAGGACAAAGCGTACATGTTGTGTAAAGAGAGAACTACTTCTCATGTTGTGTTAGTCCTAGCACATGTCTCTACATATGCCTACATTATTAGTTTGACATCTCCATGTCCATGACTTGTGAAACATAGTCATCAACTAATACATGTACTAGTCTAATATTCATGTGTGTCCACACATGAACTCCGACTAGGGATAACTTTTAGAATAACCATACAAGTAAAGAGTTCCACATACAATTCACATAATTGCAGATCGATTCAAGTAGCCTTTAATGGATATTCAATGAACATAATATACAAATCATGGATACAATTAGATATCATCATCTCTAATACCCATAGTTCTTATGTGCACATCAAGCTAAGACTGCGGGAGAGGCTTTGTCAATGGATCAGAAATATTCAAATCTGTCTGTATTTTGCATATCTTGATCTCACCCCGATTAACGAAGTCTCGAATGAGATGAAATCGCCGCATAACGTGTTTGTTCTTCTGGTGGTTCCTTGGCTCCTTTGCTTGTGCAATTGCCCCATTGTTATCACAGTAGAGATTCTATAGGCTGGACGCATTCGGGAACACACCAAGCTCAATAAGAAAATTCCTTATCCAAACACCCTCCTTCGCGGCTTCCGAAGCCACGATGTACTCGGCTTCTATCGTAGAATCGGCCACTGTCTCCTGCTTGGAACTCTTCCAGCTAATAACACCATCATTTAGCGTGAACACAAATCCTGATTGTGACTCTGAATCATCTCTATCAGTTTGGAAACTAGCATCGGTGTAACCTGTTACAATGAGCTCCTCCTCACCTCCATAAACGAGGAACATATCTTTAGTCCTTCTTAAGTACTTAAGAATATTTTACACCGCTGTCCAGTGACTCTCACCTGAATCAGACTGGTGTCTGCTTGTCATACTTAACGCATATGAAACATCTAGGCGAGTACTTATCATTGCATACATGATAGATCCAATAGCCGAGGCATATGGCACTCTACTCATGCGATCCTGCTCATCAGCAGTCGAAGGGCACTGAGTCTTGCTGAGATGTATGCCATGTGACATAGGCAAGAACCCTTTCTTCACCACTTCCATGCTGAACCGCTTCAACACTTTGTCAATGTAAGTATCTTGGCTTAATCCTATAAGCCTTCTCGATCTATCTCTATAGATCTTAATGCCCAGAATATATGCCGCTTCCCCTAAGTCCTTCATCGAAAAACTATTTTTCAGTGAAGTCTTTACGGACTCAAGCATAGGAATGTTATTTCCAATCAGCAATATGTCATCCATATATAAGATTAGAAATACTATAGAGCTCCCACTAACCTTCTTGTAAACACAAGACTCTTCTTCGTTCTTGGTGAAGCCAGACCCTTTGATCACTTCATCAAAACGAATGTTCCAACTCCTAAATGCTTGCTTCAATCCATAAATGGATCTCTGAAGCTTGCATACTTTTCCGGCATTTTTTGGATCGACAAAACCCTCGGGCTGTATCATATACACGTCCTCAGTTAGGTTTCCATTCAGGAAAGCTTTATTGATATCCATCTGCCATATCTCATAATCGAAATATACAGCTATAGCTAGAATAATCCAAATGGACTTAAGCATCACTACGGGTGAGAAGGTCTCGTCGTAGTCAACTCCTTGAACTTGTCGAAAACCTTTTGCGACAAGTCATGCTTTATAGATGTGAATATTTCCATCCATGTCCTTTTTCTTCTTATAGATCCACTTGCACTCTATGGCTTTAACACCATCAGGCGGGTCAACCAAGTTCCAAAATTGATTGTCTCCCATGGACTCTATTTTGAGTTGCCTGGCACTCTGCCATTTTTCGGAGTCTGGGTCCATTATTGCTTCTGCAGATGTCACAGGCCCATCATTGTCCAACAATAATATTTCGTGCATTTCGCGGAGCCTTGCCGACCTTCGTGGTTGTGGCAGTGCTTCGCTTGCCATGGGTGTCTCAACTTGTTCTGCTACATTAGCATCACTCATTGATTCTTGCCTGATCGGCTCATCTCGAACTTCTTCAAGATACATTGTCTTTCCACTCTTTTCTCCTTTGAGAAACTCTTTCTCGAGGAAAACCCCGTTCCGAGCGACAAACACTTTGCCCTCTGACCGGTTGTAGAAATAATATCCTAAAGTTTTCTTTGGATATCCCACAAAAATGCACTTATCCAACTTGGGTGTGATCTTGTCCGACTGAAGTCACTTGACAAACACTTCACATCCCCAAATCTTTAGAAAAGACAAACTGGGAGTATTTCGAGTCCATCTTATATGGTGTCTTAACTACGGATTTAGATGGTACCCTATTAAGTGTGAAAGTTGCTATTTCTAGAGAGTATCCCAAAAATGATAACGGTAGGTCCAACTGGCTCATTATTGATCGAACCGTGTCTAACAAAGTTCGATTACGTCGCTCGGATACACCGTTTCTCTAAGGTGTTCAAGGCGGCGTAAGTTGTGGAAAAATTCCGCAACTCTTCAGATGATTGCTAAATTCGTGGCTCAAATACTCGCCTTCACGATCAGATCGCAAGGCCTTAATTTTCTTGCCACGCTGATTTTCAACTTCATTCTGAACTTCTTGAACTTTTCAAAGGTTTCGGACTTGTGCCTCATCAACTAGACATATCCATATCTACTAAAATCATCAGTAAAAGTTATGAAGTACTGGTACCCTCCTCTAGCTGTCGTGCTCATTGGTCCACATACATCGGTATGTATGAGTTCCAACAAGTCTAATGGTCTCTCACGAAAACCTGTGAAAGGTGCCTTGGTCATCTTGCCTAGTAAGCAAGCCTCACATGTCTCGTATGATTCAAAATCAAACGAAGTTAAAAGTCCATTAGTATGGAGCTTCTTCATGCGTTTCTCACTTATATGACCCAAACGACAATGCCACATGTAGGTAGTACTTAAATCATTAGGCCAAGGCCTTTTAGCATTTATGTTATAGACAGGTGAACCATCAAGATTTAAAACAAACAATCCATTCACAATGGGTGCAAAAGCCATAAACATATCATTCTTAGAGATCACACAACCATTGTTTTCACTCGCAAATGAATAACCATCCTTCATCAAACATGAAGGAGACATAATGTTTTGACTTAAACTAGGAATAAAATAACAATTATTCAATTCCATAATAAATCCTGGCAGAGGTGGAGTTGCATCGTCCCGACGGTCAACACAACAACTCTTGCATTATTGCCCATGTGGAAATCAACTTCTCCCTTTTCAACGCTTCTACTTCTTATCATTCCCTGCATCGAATTGCAAATATGAGCAACTGATCCGGTACCAGATACCCAAGAATTAATAATTGTATCAGCGAGAAATATGTTGTCTATAACATTAACAACAAGCATACCTGAGGTGGAAGTACTCTTACTTCCAACATTCTTCAACGAAGCTAGGTACTGCTTGCAATTTCTCTTCCAGTGACCAAGTTTGTGACAATAAAAGCACTCTTTGTCTGGAGCAGGTGTAGGTCCAGCTTTAACCTTGGGCGCTGGGTTTGGCTTGGCAGCCTTGCCCTTCTTGTTCCAAGAATTGCCCTTCTTCTTAAAGCTAGGCTTGTTCTGTATAGCCATCACATGGCTGCTACTAGCACTTTTCTTAATGTCAGCCTCTGTTGTTTTAAGCATGCCACACAGTTCATTCAGACCCTTCTCCGTCCCATGCATATGGTAGTTCGAGATGAAGTTCCCATAGCTAGACGGAAGAGACGAAAGAAAGAAATTAGTGACCAACTATTGGCCCAGTGGGAAGCCTAGCTTCTCCAACTGTTGAGTGTAACCAATCATCTTGATTACGTGTGGTCCTACTGTTGCGCCTTCTGCTAGCTTGCTCTCCACAAAGGCCTTAGACACATTGAACCTTTCAGTCCTAGCCTGTATTTGGAATATGTCTCTAAGCGCCACGATCATATCGTGTGCCTCATGGTTTGTTTTGAACTGCATCTACAGCTCGGGTTCCATGCAAGCAAGCATAAGGTAGCTTACTTCAAGGTTAGCATCATATGCTTTCTTGTAAGCATTCTTAACAGCAGCAGGTGCATCATCAGCAGGTTCTTCTGGTAATGGGCTATCTAGAATATCTTCCTTTTTCTCAGCCCTGAGAACAATTCTCAGGTTACGGATCCAATCCGAGTAATTTGTTCCATTCAACTTGTCCTTCTCAAGGACCGAACGCAAAGCAAACGGTGTGGTGTTGCTAGGTGCCATTTAATCTACAACAAATGTAATACAAAATACACTAAGACAAACGTATCCATGACAGAGTAAATCACATTAAACTATTTAATAGAATCTACTCCCACTAAAATCAATATCCCTCTATTGGTACTTACTGATTCAGGATCCACAACTAACAAGTCTACTAGTGAGCTTTAGCATCACCGCTAGCAAACAAGGTAGATCGGTAAGCAACTTCTTGCTAATCATATCACATATAACTCCTGTTGTTGGGTGACATCTCCATGTCTCGGCGCCCAACCTTTATGCCCCAAGTGTCCGACACAAACCCGTCTAGTCAAGAAAACCTAGTGGCACCCCAATTTCATAGACCCACCACCAATTGTATAAGACATGGGATGGTGCAAGTTTTAGTTGGGAGGGCATACAAACTTAAACTTTGCAAGGGATCGTTCTACTTCTAACATCACATTATGTAGGAAGTAAACTATAAAGAATAGCATTCACACAATTGTGACACAGTATGGCCCGTTTTCTTATGGTGATCTCTATCTCCATAGAACCTGTTCACCATGGTGTTCTCCATCTCCATGTTCCATGTGTGCCATCCTCGTGGTCATGAGTCCTCCAAGAACTAGAACATGTTATTGCACCTAATAGCTAGTAATAAAGATTACATAGTTGCTTAGATCATCACAGATTGGTACGCAGACCATTAAATACATTAAAGTGACAACACATATGGCTCCAGCCATATTTCCGTACGTGCAACACACAGGTCATGAATGAGTTACACACATGCATCACATACACAAAGGGCCATAGTGATCACAAGATCCATCTATCCTGCAAAATAGAGTTAGGCGTTCTAACATTCCAAACTTCAGACGCCCGTAACTCCATCTTCCAAGCCAAATTTGGGAACTCTAATTTCGCTGAAAATGGCAAGGCTAATGAATTTTTTGTGTAACTTTTTCTGTAGATCAATTTTCATATAAAATTTGCCTCGATCCGAGATCGTACCGAAAAGTTTGACATCTCCATATCCATGACTTGTGAAACATAGTCATCAACTAATACATGTACTAGTCTAATATTCATGTGTGTCCACACATGAACTCCGACTAGGGATAACTTTTAGAATAACCATACAAGTAAAGAGTTCCACATACAATTCACATAATTGCAGATCAATTCAAGTAGCCTTTAATGGATATTCAATGAACACAATATACAAATCATGGATACAATTAGATATCATCATCTCTATGATTGCCTCTAGGGCATACCTCCAACAATCTTTGCACACGACTACACATTCCGCCGATAACAAATAGTGCCTGAGTTTAGTACAAGAGAAATATAGGCAAAGGCACAATCTTTCCACTAGAGTATATCTGGTTTCGGCATCCAAGAGTCTCCTGTTGATGTAATAAATCACCCTTTCTTTTCCTTCAAACTCCTGGACCAGCGCCGAGCCGATAGCTCGTTCATTGGTCGATAGGTACAATCTGAAAGGCTTATCGACCTGAGGAGGAACCAATATGGGAGGGGACGTTAGATATTGTTTGATGGCCTCCAATACTTTCTGTTGTTTCTCACCCTAAACGAATTCTAGATCGGGGTTCAATTTTAACAATTAACTGAAAGCTTGAATTTGTCCAGACAGGTTTGATATGAATCTCCGGATGAAGTTGATCTTGCCGATTAAGGATTGCAACTCCATCTTGTTTACGGGCTACAACTATGTTGATGGTGGTAATAATCTTTTGATTAATCTTGATGCCGCACTCGTGGACCATTAAACCCAGGAACTGACCAACCGATACACCAAAAGCACACTAGTATCCAACAGAAAGACTACATGAAGCTCACTAGTATGATGGCAGCCCTTAGCCGCTTCATCAGCAAACCTGGAGAAAAAGGTCTGCCCTTCTTCAAGCTTCTCAAAAAGGCTGATAAATTTGTGTGGGATGATGAGGCTAGTAAGGTACTCGAAGAACTCAAGGCCGACCAAGAAACATTGTATCTCTACATCTCCGCAACAACACATGTGGTCAGCACTATGCTAGTTGTGGAGCGTCAAGAACCCGGCCATGCTTACGCGGTGCAGCGACCAGTGTACTATGTCAGCAAAGTCCTCAGCGACTCCAAGACCCGCTATACCCAGGTGCAGAAACTGCTCTACGTAGTGCTAATATCTTCAAGAAACCTGCATCACTACTTTCAGGCGCACAAGATCTGTGTGGTATCCTCATTCCCCATTGGTAAAATCCTTCACAATAGGGATGTCAACAGCCGAGTTGTCGAGTGGTCTGTAGAGCTCGATGAGTTTGACCTCGAATTCTGCCCACATCATGCAATCAAATCGTAGATTCGGCCAACTTCATGGCAGAGTGGACAGAAATCCAGAAGCCGCCCTCCCCAAAGAAGCCAGAACACTGGACCATGTACTATGATGGTGCCCTCAACCTTGAAGGAGCCGGAGTAGGAGTCCACTTCATATCCCCCAAAGGTGAGCAGCTCAAGTACGTGCTCTAGATCCATTGCAAGACCACCAACAATGGTGCCGAGTGTGAAGCTCTCATCCATGGCCTCCGTATCGTTGTTTCCCTTGGAATCAAGCGCATACTCACTTATAGTGATTCAAAAGTTGTCATCCAGCAAGTTAACAAGAATTGGGATTGCGCTAAGGACTCCATGGATGCTTACTGTGCAGAAAACCACAAGCTTGAAGCCCACTTTAATGGCCTCGAGTTCCATCATGTCCCCATGGACCATAACGTTACTGCTGACATCCTGTCCAAGCTCAGCTCTAAGCGCGCATAGGTTTCGGCTGGCGTATTTGTTCAAGATCTTCATAAACCTTCTATCAAAATCCTCGACCCGAACCAGGATAGCGATGCTAGTGGTTCAGGCTCCGACCGACCCAAAACCAGCTGATGTAATGATGATTGAGGCAGAATAAGATTGGCGTGCCCCATTTATAGCCTTGATCATTGACCAGATGGTGGTAGAGGATAAAATAGAACATGAATAATTTGCTTAGCGTAGTGCAAATTACGTCGTGATTGGCAAAGAGCTCTACAGAAAAGCTGCATCCTAAGAGATACTGATGAAATGTGTTCTACACAGCGAAGGCATTGAACTATTGCATGAAATCCACTCGGGAACATGTGGCAACCATGCCGCCTCGGGCACTTTGGTCGGCAAAGCTTTCTGCTCCAGTTTTTACTAGCCCACAACAGTAGCTGACGCTAAGGAGCTCGTCCAACGATGCAAAGGGTGCTAATTCTTTTCCAAGCAGCAGCACCTTTCGGCTCAGGCCCTGCGCACCATCCCTCCATCATGGCCCTTTGCATGCTGGGGGCTGGACTTGGTCAGACCTTTCAGAACTGCTCTGGGTGGCTACACACATATTTTCGTAGCAGTTGACAAATTTACAAAGTGGATTGAGGTCAAGCCCATTACTAGCATTGAGTCGACTAAAGAAGCCGAATTCGTGGAAGAAATTATGCATCGCTTCGGAGTGCCCAATAGAATCAAAATCGACCTTGGCGCACAGTTTACAGGCGCTGAGTTCTGGAACGCGTATTGTAGTCCAACTTAGATTGCTTTCCATGTAAAGACTGAGTAGATTATATTCAAATCGACTTGTAACTCTTGGTTGTCAACCTATATAAGGTAGCCAAGGGCACCCCTCGAGGGTATCCAATGATCAACTCATCGAACTATTGAGCAATACAATCCACATAAATACAAGATGTAGGGTATTACTCTTTGGAGGCCCAAACCTGTCTAAAACCCTCGTGTGCCCTCGTGTTCTCATGATTACCTTCGAGTTCTTGGTCTCACAATCGCCTTTGCCTACAAATCAACCACTTGGTTAACCCCCTGGTGGACTGCCGGGCAACTAACTCCGACAGTACTCGGTCCGGTAGTGATCTTTTGTCCTGAAGGTAACTGGCAAGACCATCTGACTAAGAGGTATAGCCGTGTTGCCCAGGACAATCATGTAGAATGGAGAGTTCATTGGGGTGAGCATATCTGATACGTCGAGGCCCATCTTCCTCAAAGGTAGCGTTCGGTACCGCCATCGATGAATACTTTTGTGAGTTGAGAGCCTACGACTACTGGATTCAGGATGAGAAGGTAGCATCTAGGGTCGGAGAAACTTATCCACTGATCCTTTCTTGAAAACATGATTGGCACCTTGGACTATTTGAGGAACGTAGGCGTTGCTGGTTCAATGGACATAATCTCTCAGAGGGTTAGTTTTTGGGACCGCTTAGTAGCCGTACCCGGTGTGCCGCCGAAGATAACATTGCTAGTGTTGGACGGGTTCCTGGAATTTTCTATTCTCATCCTCGTCTTTGTCTTCTTTGGCCTTGCCCTTGTCCTTTCCTCCAGAAGGTTCCGGCAGATCTTTCATGACTCTGCGAAGGATGTAGCAATCGATCACAGAATGTTTGGATTGTAGGTGCCATGGGCACTGCTTCTTCAGGAGCTCCTTGAATGGAGTCCTCTCTTGATTTCTGCCACTTTTCTTGGAGCACTGGGACATCGCCGTGATAGTATTATCTGGCTTTCTTTTTTTATTTTGACCACTTGAGTAGTTGCCCAGCTATCATTGGGATGATGTCGTTGTCAAGATTAGCGGATCAAGACTTAGACTAGTAAATTTCTTTTATGCGCGTAAGGCTTCAGATGGTGGCGTGGGAGACACAGGGTTTAGACTGGTTCGGGCAGAGGAACGCCCTACGTCCAGTATTGGGAACTGCTCGTGTTGCCCATGCGGGGGTCTATAGTAGGGGTTACAGGAGTTACAGGAGTGTGAGCGAGGGAACCGGTCCCAGGTCTCTTGGGCGTGTACTGATGCTTTTAGATGGGTGTCGATGTGTGCAGTTCGCTTGAGTGCGTATGTTGTGTTTTGAGTTGTCTCTCGAACCTCCCTTTTCTCAGGCTCCCGATTCCCCTTTTATAGTGCAAGGAGGCCACTGGGGTTACAGGCGAGACTGGGTGTGAGGAGAAGTAAAAGAGATAAGCATAGCTAGGTAAAAAAATGACATTAGGGGAGGGATCGAGTCCCCAGATCACCGGCGTCCTCGTCGGCCTTCGATCTCTACCGGCGCGTTTGTCGGAGGAGGGCGGCCGCCGTCGCCTCCCATCGATGGTCTCCTCGGCGGTGATAGCGGTCGAGCATGATGATGGCGTTTTGTCGTGACACCTAGGTCCGTTGGGGGAGGCGGCGGATCCTGCCGTCCTGCTGACGGCTCCCGGAGGGTAGACGTCGCGTCTTTGCCACCGGACGCGCAGGACGCGAGAACGGGTGAGGCCTGCCCCGGGCGGCACAAGCCATGAGTGCCCTATAGCGAATCGGTGGAGGTCGCAGCCACTGTAGCTCATACTGTGCGGCCGCGCATTGGTACTTGTGGCGAGTTGCGTGGGGGATGCGGATATCGTTCTTCCTGACAGATCTTCGGCGCATTTATGGCGAGATCGATAGGGGGACCCACGAGATCCACGCCCGAGGCGGATACTTGTCTAGCGGGCCCAAGTTAGCCCGACCCCCTACACCTGGAGTCGGGCGAGGTGGAGACCTGCGGCGGGGGGTCGGGCGCTCCCAACCCCAGACCCTCGGTCAGGCGAGGCGGAGCTTGGTCTTCCGGTGGTCGGGGGCGCCTGACCCCGGGATACGGGGTTGGGCGAGGCGGAGCGTGATTCTCGCCCCCCATGTTTGTTCGACGGCAGTCTTTGTTACCTTAGGTGGGCCTGGGCCTTTACGTTTTGTTGTTCCCATGTGCTTCGAGAGGTCGTTAATATTTCCCCCCAACAGTAGCCCCCGAGCCTATGGTGGAGCGGGGACGCTCCTCTAGAGGCTTCTGTCATCATCCGTAGGAGATCCTCGCAGTTAAACCAGGACAGGAGGTGTTGTTTGTGCGGCTTGACCAAAGGGGTTGATCGGGCAAACATCCTGTGGGCGACTCGGCACAGGAGGATTCCTTGTTGTTCCCTTCTGTCTGAGAGCCTTAAGTCGAGACCACCCGCGTGGCCTTTGGTTGCGAGGCTAGCCCCCGAGCCCCCGCGCGTTGCAGGGGACCGGTCGGAGGTTAGGTCGACTTTCGTTCGTTACCCCTCAAGCGTCCTTTCACTGAGACGGAGGGGGTGAGCTGTGCCAGACTATCCTCACCGGACGATTCGTGGTGCTCATTGAGCTACTAACGGGTTGATTCGAGTAGGGTCCCGGTCCCTGTTCGGGGGGGGGGGGGCGGGTTGGGCCAAGCTGGTGGCGTACCCCAGGCTCCGGTTGGCCAGTTCATATAGTTCCCGAATCCGTTCGGTCAGATCCTGGGGCTCATTGCCTTTCTTTGGGGAAAAACCATGAACTCTGATGCCAGTCCGGACTCGAATGTGAGATTGAGATGCCTTGGGCTTGTCGCGCGCCCGGGTGATGGTCGCTAGCGGACCCGTCTCCTCTCACCCCTCGCTCAAGGGTATCCTGGGGCGGTTGTCGAACCCGTGGTGGGCCAACCTTCGAACCCTTGGATCGTAATGGGCCATAGGGACGTTTTCAGCCCCGTATCCCTTTTTACCTTTTAGTGGGCCTTGGGCTGAATGTGAGGGAGGTCGCGCCCTGGGCCGGACGTGGAGGATATTGTGCCTTGGGCCGGACGTGGGAGACGTCGTGCGTGTGTCATCCGGGAGATGAAGTGGTGGAGGGGGCTGACCCGCGAATCGAGGGAGGAGGGGATGTTTCTGCTGCAGGTTGTGTGCACGGTTTCCGGAAAAGGGGCGGGCGTGACGGGGTGTACCTGGCACCACATTTATTGCGATGGAGGCGTTCGTTCTACTTCCCTCACGCCTTCCCTATAAAATGAGGACTTCGCCTCGCCGGTTCCGCCCGCCATCTGCCTTCAAGCCTTTTTGCCTCCTCGCGTGCCCTTAGCTTTCCTGTGCCCGCTTCGTCTTCCTCCGCCCAGCGCCGCACCCTTTCTCCCCAACCCCCGTTGAGCTCCTCTCCCTCCGGCGATGGGATCCTAGGCGCATTCCAACTTTGGCCCCTCGCGCGCCGACGGAAGGGCCTCCTCTGTGAGAGGACGGAGAGGGATGAGTGGAGGTTCCCTGAGATGGAGGAGATGCCAAATCTGTTCGCCGGCCACATTGTTTCCTTCGCCCACTTCCACGAGAGGGGGTTCGCGACTCCACCGAGCCTCTTCTTCCGCGGGCTCTTGCATTACTACGGGCTTGAGCTGCAGCACCTCAACCCCAACGGGATTCAGCACATCGCGGCATTCGTCGTGCTATGCGAGGGGTTCCTGGGCATTGAGCCCAACTTCTCACTGTGGAAGTACTTCTTCACGGTCAGCCTGTACCAGAAGGCCGAGAAGAGGGGAAACCAGCAGCGCTCGACCCCGGTGCTGATAGGGTGCGCCGGAATCCACCTCCGCCATACTCACACCAAGGAGTATATGGCGATGAAGACTGCGACATCCCACAAGAGGTGGCACCAGCAGTGGTTCTACGTGAAGAACTACTCCAACTCCCCCCTGCCGGAGTTCACCGGCCGCATTATTGAGGCGACGCCGGAAGTGTGGGTGTACAGCCCGGTGGAGAAGGAGAAGAAGCGGATCACCGGCCTACTGCAGGCCATCGAGCACCTGAAAAGGAGGGGACTGACCGGAGCCGGAGTCATCGGGGCGTACCACGCCCGGCGGGTGGCGCCGCTGATGCTCCGGGTCCGTTCGCTCGTCGACATGACCCCCGGTGCGCCAACCGAGGGCACTATCCTCACGATGGGTGTGCTCGCTGCCTCCGAGATCCGGTAGCGGGTCCGGGAGGCGCTGGAGGACAAGGATGCCGATTACCCAGTGCCCGGCCACCCTCCGATGCGCCCGGATGAGAATTTCATCAATGGGGTAAGGATTTTGTGCGCTAGTTTCCCTTTCTCGTGTTTCTTGGTTTGCTGTTCTGACGCAGAGCCTTTGGTGTTTGCAGGGCAAAATGACCTGAGTCATCGACTCGCGTCCGCCGGTGCTGGAGGACACCGAGCGGCGGCAGCAGAACTGTCTCCTTGCCGAGAAGCAAAAGCGACGCAAGGACAAGGAGACGGCGAAGAAGAAGAAGAGGGCCACCAAGGAGTTCCAGCGGTGGTGGCGGGGACAGGTCGTGTCGGATGACGATGATGACCATGATGAGGAGGAGAAGGAGGATGACGAGGAGGAGGAGGAGGAGTTTATCCTGTCCCCCCAGTCGGGGGCGCTTGTTATCTGGGAGCTGTGCTCCCAAGCAACCGCAAGGGACGAAGCAGGCGGACCGCCTGCCCGAGACTTGGTTCCGCAAAGCTCCGGGGCCGCGCCCCAGGGTCGGTACGGAGCGCCCCTCGGGGGTCTACGGAGCCAACCTCCGTCCCTGTACCTGCGGCCCAGGAGCAGAGGAGCGGTGACAAGCGGCCGTTGCCGGATGCCCTGAGGTCGGTGTCCGGCTTGGAGGCGAAGCGCGTGCGCCGTCCTTACGCTGCGGGAACGTGAGTTAAACTTCCTCGCGAATCTCATTCCTTTCCCGGCATTGGGTTTGTTCTTGCTGATGTTGTTTATTGCTTTGCAGCGCCGCCCCTCGAGGCCTCGTCCCACAGCTGGCGCCCAAGAAGGTGCTGCAGGTGTTGTCTGCCTTTGCGGGGCGGACCGCGGCCCCGCCGATGGCGAGCGGCGGGGTCACTGGTGAGACCGCGGGTCCTACCGAGGAGGTGGCCCCTGTGGCGGCAACCGGTGTAGTGGCACTGCAGCCGGGCACAGGACAGAGTCTGAACCCCGCTCCGCCCTCTGCCTCTTCGACCGACCCTGTGGTGCAGAATATCGCTCCTGGGGGCCCTCAGGCCGGGGAGGGGATTGACCTCAACACTGACAAGGCGGAGGAAATGGCGGTGGTGGAGACAAGGGCGGTTGCCCCAGCGGCTGTGACAGGGATGAAGGCGGTGACGGAGGAGGGAGAATCTACCCCTGCGGCCACGGCGGGGACAGAGATGGCAGGAGAGGCAGGGACGACCGCCCCGGTGGCCGTGTCAAAGGAGGCGGCGGTGATGGGGGTGGGGACCTCTACCCGGGGAGCCGCGGCAAAGGTGGCAGCGACGGCAGAGGCGGAAGTGCCTACTCCGGAGGCCATGACGGGGGGCGAGGCGGCCACAGGGACACTTGCTCCGGCACCCACGTCAGAGGTGGTGGCACCGATGGGCGGGTTGGGGCTTGAGTTGGCATCGGCGGTGTCCGCGGCGGCCTCGACGGGGGTGGGGGTGCGTGCACCGGGACCGTCGGTGAGGCCGGCGACTTCCGGGACGGCGATGCCCACCTTGACGGCGGCGTCGGGGTCGGCCCCCGCCCTTGCCTCGACCACTCCCATTCCCAAGGTGTGGAGCGGGTCCGTCCTGTGTTGGTCGTCTCGTGATGACCCGCACAAACCCCTGTTCACATTGGATGATGCCACGGAATGGGGCAAGTGGCAGGCGCTGCAGGGCGGACTCGCTAACGTCCGCGCTGCTCTATCTTCGGCGTTGGGGGAGCTGGACGGCGTCGTCTTCCCCGGTGGCTGGGTATGGTATTTTCTCCGTTGGTTATTTTCTTCCCGTTACTCTGTTCCTGATGGTGTACTGTCTTGCAGGCCCTCCAAGAATGCAGCCGGGGAAAATCCGATTTCCTCCGGCTCGAGCAGTGGCTCTAGGAGCGCTTCAACTTGGAGAAGTAGCGGATCGGGGAGCTAACCATGCAGGTTGCCGTCGCCCAGCAGGTCATCGACGATCTGCGGAGGCGTGAGCAGGTGGCGCAAGAGGACGCGCGGTGGGCGGAGGCCAAGTTCCAGGTCGTCGCCAAGAGGGCTCGCTGCGACCACGAGGAGTTCTAGGCCACTGCCGAAAAGGCCCGCCACGACGCTAAGGAGCTTGCACGGCTGAAGGGGGAGCATGAAGCCCTTCAGAAGACCGTCGAGCGCATTTGGCGCGAGCGGCAGAAGGCCTGGCAGGACCGGGACGCCGAGAAGGTCCAGAAGGAGGAGGCCAAAAAGGTGGTGGCCAACCTTAGGGTGGAGGTTGGTCAGCTCCAAGCGCAAGCGCAGGAGCTTCAGGCCTCCGTGGCCCAGGGGCTCGACCGGGAGCGCCAGCTAAAGGCCCAATCCGAGGGTAAGACTTTGTTTATTTCTTTGTCTTTGTGATGTTGCGGTGATTTTTGATTTGGCGGGTTTTTCTGGGTGGTCCTTGCAGATGAGATCGCCCGGCTGAGGGAGGTGCTTGATGCGGAGCGCGCTGAGCACGGCAACCTACGGGATGCGGTCCGCATCGTCTGCGATGGCCTCAGTGTGGTTTAGGGGGAGGGGACGAGCTCGCTGGCGACTGGTGTCCTCGGGACATACCGCCGGACCCGCGAGATCGCCTTGGAAGCGCTTCGCACCAGCGTGAGGCGGGCCTTTGGGGTCTTCGGCTCCCATTAATCTGGCATCAACTTCATCGGGATGAGCGGGGGTACGCCGCTGGCTACTCTGAGGCCGAACTCGATGAGATCGACGCGTTGGTGCTCGACCTGGTGAAGGCCTTGGCAAAGCTCCTCGAGGATGAGGCCGTCCTGCCCGAAGATCCCCGGACAAGTTAACTGTATCGGGCTGGCGCCCAGGATGTAAATACATTAGTTCCAGACTTATTTTGTGATGGCCACAGAGGCCCTTCTTATGAATTGTCGTGAAAAAGTTTTCGATCCCCTTTCTTGTTTTTTGGACTTGGAAAGTTTAGGGCGCGTTGTCGGGCGTGTCAGTAAGCTTTGATGAGCGAAGGCATCGTGGCCGCTGGGGTGTAGGTTTTTTCGCAGTCCGATCAATCTTGCCTGAACACCGTTCGTGCACTCTCTCCTTTTCATGCCCGAAAGTTCAGAAAGAGGGTCGGCTCGGAAAGAGAAAGCGTTTTGAGAAGGTGTCAAGTGGCTTGGGTCGGAGCCCCTGATAGCCCCCGAGGGATATGCGGCCCTGAGGCAGAGTTAGGGTCGGATATCCCTGAGTTCGAAGTGAAACTTGAATGGAACCAACTCAAAATTCTTTTTTCCGTAAAATTTTTAAATGTACAGAAGTGTCTATGTACAGAACTTGGAAATGAAAGCTAGGGGTAGAAACGTCTTAGCTGTTCTATGTTCCAAGCGTTGCTGAAGGTCTGTCCGTCGGGAGTCGCCAGCTTGTACGTGCCTGGCCGCAGTACTTGCACGACGATGAAGGGACCTTCCCACGGAGGGGTCAGCTTGTGCCAACCCCTGTTATCCTGGACGAGACGGAGCACCAGGTCACCGATGTTGAAGGCTCGGCCCTGCACCTTGCGGCTGTGGTAGCGTCGTAAGGCCTGCTGGTACTTGGCCGAGTGCAGCAGGGCCACATCGCATGCTTCATCGAGCTGATCTTGTGCATCTTCGAGCGATGCCTGGTTTCCTTGTTCGTCATATTCCTTGACCCTCAGTGATCCATACTCCAGGTCAGTGCGCAGGACGGCCTCGGACCCATAGACCATGAAGAACGGGGTGAAGCTAGTTGCCCGTCTGGGGGTTGTCCTCAGACTCCAAAGGACCGCGGGAAGCTCCGCAACCCACCGGCCGCCGAACTTTTTGAGGTGGTCGAAGATCCGTTGCTTGAGACCCTGGAGTATCATGCCGTTGGCTTGTTCAACCTACCCGTTCATGCGGGGATGTGCCACGGCCGACCAGTCCACTCGGATGTGGTGGTCGTCGCATAACTGGAGAAACTTCTTTCCAATGAACTGCCTGCCATTGTCCGTGATGATGGAGTTGGGGATTTCGAAGCGATGGATGATGTCAGTGAAGAATTGTACCGCTTGCTCGGATTTGATTTGCGCGACCGGTCGTGCTTCGATCCACTTGGAGAACTTGTCGACTGTGACAAGCAGGTGGGTGCAGCCCCCGGGCGCTTTCTTGAAGGGCTCGACGAGATCCAGCCCCCAGATCGCGAAGGGCCACATGATGGGGATGGTCTGGAGCACCTGCGCGGGCAGGTGGGTTTGGCACCCGAAGAATTGGCACCCTTCACAGGTGCGAAACACGTGGGTGGCATCGGCCACCGCCGTGGGCCAGTAGAAACCCTGCCGGAAGGCGTTTTCGACGAGGGTTCTTGGCACGGCGTGATGTCCTGGATCAGTTCCTTTCCCTAGTCGATTGGGATGCCACGCTGGAGGATGCCGGTGTGGCTTCTCTTGTAGAGCTCCTGGTCGATGATGACGAAGGATTTGGCACGCCGTGCGATTCTACGTGCCTCCGTCTTGTTTGCCGGGAGCGTGTCGTGGATGACATAGTCGAGGTATGGGGCTCTCCAGTCAGGCGGGGGGTCGGACCCCGCTGCTGGGTCCGCATCGATCTCCATGACCTCAGGGTTGGAGGGGTCGGCCTCCGAGTCTATGGTAGGCGAAGCGTCGCCGATCCCGGAAGGTGGCGCGTTGTTGACCTCTCCTGGGTCGAGATCCGAGTCTGGGGCAGGTGGCGCATCGCCGACCTTCTTCGGCTCTTGGGAACGGATTGAGGGCTTGAGCTGGTCGCTGACAAAAACACCATCGGGTACGGGTTTTCTGCCAGACGCTGCTTTTGCCAACTCGTCGGCTACCTCGTTGAAACGTCTTGCGACGTGGTTGAGCTCTAGTCCGTCGAACTTGTCTTCAAGCTTGCGAACTTTGTTGCAGTAGGATGCCATCTTGGGGTCGTGGCAGCTCCACTCCTTCATGACTTGCTCGACGACCAGCTGAGAGTCACCCCAGACGTCCAGCCGCCGGATGCCCAGCTTGATGGCGATGCGAAGCCTGTTGAGGAGGGCCTCGTACTCGGCAACATTATTAGATGTAGGAAAGTGGAGGCGGATCATGTACCTCATGCGCACGCCTAGAGGAGAGACAAAGACAAGGCCTGCTCTGGCACGGGCCCTCATTAACGACCCGTCGAAGTACATTGTCCAGTACTCCTCCTTCTCCGGTGCTGGTGGTGTCTGGATCTCCGTCCACTCTGCTACAAAATCGGCTAGTACCTAGGATGTGATGGCAATGCAGGGGGCATAGGTGATGCCTTGGTCCATGAGCTCAAGGGCCCACTTCGCGATCCTTCCCGTGGCGTCCTGGTTTCGGATCACTTCGCCGAGAGGGAACGACGACACAACCATTACCGGGTGGGAGGTGAAGTAGTGGTGCAGCTTCCTCTTCGTGATGAGGATGGCGTAGAGGAGCTTCTGGATCTGCGGGTAGCGTGCCTTGGATTCGGACATGACCTCGCTGACGAAGTACACCGGGCGCTGCACCTTGAGGGCATGTCCCTCCTCTTCTCGCTCCACCACCAGAGTCGCGCTAACCACCTATGTGGTCGCTGCGATGTAGAGCAGGAGGGGCTCACCATTGGTCGGTGGGACTAGGATCGAGGCCTTCGTTAGGAGGTCCTTGAGCCGATCAAGTGCCTCCTGGGCCTCGACGGTCCACTCGAAGCGGTCGGTCTTCTTCAAGAGTCGGTAGAGAGGGAGCCCCCGTTCGCCGAGGCGCGAGATGAAACGACTCAGGGCCGCTAAGCATCCTGTGATGCGCTGGACTCCTTTTATATTTCGGAAAAGCCCCATGTCGCTGATGGCCTCTATCTTCTCCGGGTTGGCCTCGATGCCGCGCACGGAGACGATAAAACCTAGAAGCATGCCCCTCGGAACCCCAAAAACACACTTTTCGGGGTTGAGTTTAATATGCTTGTCCCTCAGCCTTTCGAAGGCTAGTTCTTGGTCGGGGACGAGCTGGTCGCCCTTTTTGGATTTGACCATGATGTCGTCGACGTAAGCCTCAACGGTTCGCCAGATGAGGTCCCCGAAACACTTAAGCATGCATCGCTTGAACGTAGCCCCCGCGTTTTTGAGGCTGAATGGCATCTTAACATAGCAATAGGGGCCAAAGGGGGTGATGAAGGAGGTAGCGAGCTGGTCAGACTCTTTCATTGCGATCTGATGGTAGCCGGAATACGCGTCAAGGAAGCTAAGGGTTTCGCACCCGGCGGTTGAGTCAACTATCTGATCTATGCGCGGCAAAGGAAATGGATCCTTTGGGCACGCTTTGTTGAGACCAGTGTAATCAACACACATCCTCCATTTCCTGTTCTTTTTTCGTACAAGGACGGGATTAGCTAGCCACTCAGGGTGGTGAACTTCCTTGATGAATCCGGCCGCCAAAAGTTTCTGGAGCTCCTCAGCGATGGCCTTGCGCCTCTCCTCGTCGAAGCGGCACAGACCTTGCTTCATTGGCTTGGAGCCGGCCTTGATGTTCAAGGAGTGCTCGGCGACTTCCCTCGGAATGCCGGGCATGTCCGAGGGTTTCCACGTGAAAACGTCGCTATTCGCGCGGAGGAAGGCGACGAGCGTGCTTTCCTATTTGGGAGATAGGGTAGCACCGATCCGCACGGCCCGGCCGTCGGAGTTACTGGGGTCGAGGAGGACCTCCTTGACGCCTTCGGTGGCCTCGAAGGAGGTGGCCGACTGCTTAGAGTCGGGCTGGTCCTCGGAGCCTTCCGTGAGCTGGACCGCCAAATCTTCATGAAGGTAATGGCCGCGGCGTACCCGCAGCATTCTACGTCGCACTCGTACGCCTTTTGGAAAGACGTGCCGACGGTGATGACCCCGTTGGGCCTCGGCAGCTTGAGCTTGAGGTAGGTGTAGTTGGGGATGGCCATGAACTTGGCGTAGCACGGCCGCCCCAGGATGGTGTGGTAGGTTCCGCGGAAACCTAGCACCTCAAAGGTGAGGATCTCCTTCCTGTAGTTGGAAGGGGTCCCGAAGTTGACGGGCAAGTCGATCTGCCCGAGAGGCATTGCCTGTTTCCCTGGCACGATGTCGTGGAACGGTGCCTTGCTGGGGCGGAGGCTGGAGCGATCGATCCCCATGGCGTCGAGGGTCTCGGCGTAGAGGATGTTGAGGCCGCTGCCTCCGTCCATGAGCACCTTGGTGAGGCGCGTCGTGCTGACGATTGGGTCGACAACGAGGGGGTAGCATCCTGGCTGCAGGACGTCCCTGGGTGGTCAGACCGGTCGAAGGTGATGGCGGATCCTGACCAGTTAAGGAAGGCTGGTGTGGCAGGCTCGGCCGCGTAGACCTCGCGGTGCTCCAGCTTCTGACGGTGCTTGGAGTCGTACGCCGCTGGGCCACCGAAGATCATGAAGCAGCCGTCCACCTTGGGGAAGCCGTCTTCCTTCTCTTCGCCGTCCTTCTTTTCCTCATCGGGCTTCCGTCTCCGATCGCCCTTCACCGGGTTGCCTACAAAGTACCTCTTCATGAGGTTGCAGTCCTTGTAGGCGTGCTTCACGGGGAACTCGTGGTTCAGGCACGATCCATCGAGGAGCTTGTTGAAGAAGCCGGGGGTGCCTTCTGGAGGCGGCTGTCCCTGTTTGTGCTCGACAGCGGCCACAAGGGGTGGCGCACGCCACTGCTTGTTCTTCTTCTTCTGTTGACAGTTGGAGGTGCCCTCATCGGCGTCCTCCTCCCGCTTTGCTTTGCCTTTGGAGCGGTCGAAGATCGCTCCGACAGCCTCTTCGCCCGAGGTGAAGCTGGTGGCGATGTCGAGGAGCTCCTCCATGGTCCGCGGGCCTCGACGCCTCAGCTCGTGGACAAGGGGCCGGCAAGAGGTGCCTGCCAAAAAAGCCCCTATGACGTCGGTGTCCGCGATGTTGGAGAGCTTGGTGCGCTTCTGGGAGAAGTGCCGGATGTAGTCCCAGAGGGACTCGTCGACCCCTGGCGACAGCTCCGGAGGTCCTAGGAATATCTCCACCAGGTTGCTCCAACTGCGGATCCAGCCCGAAGGGATATGTTCTAGCCAGGCTCACGCTGAGTTGGCCTGAAAGAGTGGTAGGTTGAGGATGATGAACAAGTCATCGTCTACCCTACTGGCCTGGCATGCAAGCCGGTAGTCGCTGAGCCATAGCCCGGGGTTCGTCTCTCCCGAGTATTTGGCCACGTTTGTTGGTTGCCTAAAGTAGCTACCGCAGTGGACGTGGTAGCCACGATCCGCCCCCTCCTCCCTGTCCACATGGGAGCGCCTCCGCGTGTCCAGGGTGTCGCGAGCGTCGCGAACGGGGCCGACGCGCCGGTGAACGGACTGGGCCCCGCCTCCTGTGGGTGGCGGTGTCCGTCGAGCGGGCGCGGCTTGGTTCGCCCTAGGAGGAGGTTGATGAACAGACTCCCCCCGCCTCTTCGGGGGTACGGTGGGCGCTGCTCTACTGGCATTTTGCCCGCATCGCCGGGACGTGGAGCTTTCCACTTGCTGGACGGCGGCGCACTCGAGTAGGTTGCGCACCTCCTAGCACGCCTGACGCTCCTCGGGCGTCGCCGGCTCGGGGAATCGTTGGAGTAGGGCTGCCGCAGCGGCGATGTTCTGGCTGGTGCGAGTGAAGAGCTGAGGGCGCTCTTCGTCCGCGCAGATGCACTGCTGGACGTCGCGCGCCCGTTGCCGTGCCCCGCCTTCGTGGCGGGAGCGCTCGACCTCCTGGCGGGGCACCGCGCGCACCTCCAGCTGTCGGGATCACACCAGGGCCTTGGCGATGGCTCCGGTTGTAGTCGCAGTGTGCGGTGGGGGAGCCCTCTACCTCCCTTCGGCGCCGTCATCATTGGACCCCTCGGAGTGCATGTCGACCATAAGGCACTCGCGCGAGGCGTGGTGACTCCCGCTGTTGGAGCCGGCGTCGGAAGTTGTCCTCGCCACGCCCACTAGCTCATTGCTCGTGGGCGACATGGTCATGGACCGCGCCAAGAGATGACTGTGGGTCATGGCGGCATTGCGCAGCCCGAAGAACCGTCCCTCAGAGGGAGGCCCTCCGGCGCGCTCCTGGCCGCTCGCCGCTATCCCGGCAGTGGAGCCGGGGATGGCGGGACGAGCGGGCAAGACGAGGAGAGGGATCAGATTGATCCCCTCCCCGGTGGTGAGGAAGTCTAGACTCCCGAAGTGGATTAGGGAGCCCAGGGCGAAGCTGGCGTCGTGGTTGGCCATCTCAAGCCGGTGTTGTACGCGCAAAGGTCCCCTACCTGGCGCATCAACTGTCGTTGTCAAGATTAGCGGATCTAGACTTAGACTAGTAAATTTCTTTTATGCGCGTAAGGCTTCAGATGGTGGCATGGGAGACACGAGGTTTAGACTGGTTTGGGCAGAGGAACGCCCTACGTCCAGTAATGGGAATTGCTCATGTTGCCCACGCGGGGGTCTGTAGTAGGGGTTACAGGAGTTACAGGAGTGCGAGAGAGGGAACCGGTCCCAGGTCTCTTGGTCGTGTACTGATGCTTTTAGATGGGTCTCAATGTGTGTAGTTCGCTTGAGTGCGTATGTTGTGTTTTGAGTTGTCTCTCGAACCTCCCCTTTCTCAGGCCCCCGATCCCCCTTTTATAGTGCAAGGAGGCCACCGGGGTTACAGGCGAGACCGGGTGTAAGGAGAAGTAAAAGAGATAAACATAGCTAGGTAAAAAAATGACATTAGGGGAGGGACCGAGTCTCCAGATCACTGGCGTCCTCGCCGGCCTTCGATCTCTACCGGCGCGTTTGTCGGAGGAGGGTGACCACTATCGCCTCCCATCGATGGTCTCCTCGGCGGCCATAGCGGTCGAGTGTGATGATGGCGTTTTGTCGTGACACCTGTGTCCATTGGGGGAGGCGGTGGATCCCACCGTCCTGCTGACGGCTCGCGGAGGGCGGACGTCGCGTCTTTGCCACCGGACGTGCGGCACGCGAGAACGGGCGAGGCCTGCCCCGGGCGGCGCAGGCCATGAGTGCCCTGTAGCGAATCGGTGGAGGTTGCAGCCACTGTAGCTCGTACTATGCGGCCGCGCATTGGTACTTGTGGCGAGTTGCGTGGGGGACGCGGATATCCTTCTTCCTGACAGATCTGCGGCGCATTTATGGTGAGATCGACTGGGGGACCCACAAGATCCGCGCCCGAGGCGGATACTTGTCTGGCGGGCCCGGGTTAGCCCGACCCCCTATGCCTGGAGTCGGGCAAGAGGGAGACCTGCGGCAGGGGGTCGAGCGCTCCCGACCCCAGACCCGCGGTCGGGCGAGGCGGAGCTTGGTCTTCCGAGGGTCGGGGGCGCCTGACCTTGGGATATGGGGTCGGGCGAGGCGGAGCGTGATTCTCGCCCCCCATGTTGGGCCGACGGCAGTCTTTGTTACCTTAGGTGGGCCTGGGCCTTTACGTTTTGTTGTTCCCATGGGCTTCGAGAGGTCGTTAATATTTCCCCCCAACAGATGATCATTGCAGTTCTTATCGTTGCGTTGGCCGGTGTTCTGGTTGTTGTTGTTCTAGCCTCTGTTACGACTAGACTCACTGCTCGATCTGTTTGTCTTCTTTATCCGCCCATGTTTGTATCATGGTCTTGAGAGACTTGATATCTTTCGGGCATCTTTTGCCAAAGTCTTGGAACATCCAGTGGTCATAGAGACCGTTCTGGAAGCACTCTATGGCGTCCTGTTCCGTGATGTCCATGACAGTGGCCTACTTGTTGAAGAAATGGTGTAGATAGCTGCGTAGGGTCTCGCCTTGTTGCTGCTTCACTTGGGATAAGTCAATCCTGTTGCTAGGATGTTGCATTGCTCCTGCAAATTTATTTGTGAACGGCGCCTTGAGTTGACTCCACGTGTCGATGGAGTCTCTCTTTACGGACTTGAGCCATTTAAGTGGCTCGACCTCCATGCAGATGGGGAAGTAGATGACTTTGGTGTCATCGTTTCCTCCCACCGCCTGGATTGACAAAGAGTAGCACCGCAGCCATTGGACTGGGTTCTGCATGCCATCATACTTGGTAATACCCGGGGGTTTAAACTTGTTAGGTAGAACCGTCTTGCATACTCGTTTTGAGAAAGTGGAGAACCCGTCGAAATCTTCCCCCAAGAACTTGACTACTTGTTCGTGATCGCGACAGCACCCTTCAATGATGTCATGAGCATCGTGGTTGTTATTGGTCTTATGACAGAGATCATGCACTGGGTGTTCAGGTTCTGGTAGGGCCCACAATGGCCACGGTCGTTCGAGGGCCCCGTACGACTTCCTTATGCCCTATGCTGACTTGAACTAGGGTTCTCAAGTCTGGGAACCTTGTTTTGACTTGGTCTACCGCCATCATTATGACTAGGTCTAGCGCTGCTACCATGATGGGAAGAGGTGTGTTGAACTGAGCTGATTGAGTTCTGTTGATCGAGTTGCTCATACATATGCTCCGCCAATAGATCCAGTTGCCTGGTGTACTTGGTTTGTGGCATTGCCCAAGTAATCAGGCCAATGGATGCAATGGTGGCGAGAGGAGTACGGTGTTGACATGATTGAACTGCTTCAAACACGTGATCCAAGTTCATGATGGGTAGATTAGGTGCAAGGCGGCGGTGACGATCTGCTCGTGCCACGTTTCTTGCTCACTGACGAGTCCTTTGACTTTCAGTCTCTTCTCCTTGCACATTGGCGGAGAGCTCATCAGCCAACACGTTGTCTGGATGCGCTCTCATCATGGATGCCTTTCTGGTGGCTCTTCGCTGTCGCCTTCTTGAGCAGCAACGATGGCGAGTAGTTCCCGCTCTCGAGAAAACCTAGTCAAGCTTGAGGTGATGATCTCTGTGAGGCCATCTTCGTCATAGATAGGAGACAGAGGGGTACCCTCCTAGTATTGGAGAGTATCGAGATACGCGAAGACGTGACCCGTCATCCTTGGTGAGAGCAGATCGCTTCATGTTGGGCCAATAGATGAATCTGCCTTGCAAAGTTGATGTGATTACCAAGCCCTGCTGCAACCTGATAAAGGGGTTTCCTCGTCCGGATCCGAGTAGTAGTCGAGGTCCTCGATCGAATCCAAGTTGGATTGAGATCTTGACAGGGTAGCTTGGTAGACAGCACCAGAGTTTTGGAGTCCAAACAGGAATCAACTTGTCTTGTAGACCGATTCGCATGATGGCTTAAGTGCCAGCTCATGGGATCTAGTCTGACTGGTGAGAGAAGTCGAGTTGTACTCGGACTCATCCCTTGAGCCTCAGAAGAGGTTAAAAATTTTGTTGATTTTTTCAACGAAATCCTCCAAAGCTTGGCGATGAAGGTTAATGTCGTCATGCTTCTCCTCCGGGGCCGGCATGATGTGGTGGTGGAAGTTTCCAGTGCCGTCTGCGATATAAACCCAGGAGCCAAAGACGAACGTCGCTCCTGCTTTGAACGTGACGGTGGGCTTGATGATGACTTGAGTCATCGAGTTCGCCAGTGGATCTTTGGTGAGATCCCCTATCTGGCGCACCAGCTATTGGTGTTTAGGCCCGACAACCTACTGAGGGGGTATCCGAGGTAGTGTTTTATGCGTGGGGCTCGCCGAAGACCAGAAACTCAAATGTGAACTCGAAAACACGATTTAGACAGGTTCAGGCCGCCTATGTCGCGTAATACTCTACATCCTGTGTGTTAGTTGGATTGTATTGATTAAAATCGTTTGGAGGGGTCCCTGCCTTACCTTATATTACCAAGGGCAAGGTTACAGGTCGGTTGTTTAACAAGAGTACTAGTCGGATTTAACTAGAGTCCTACTCTAATTGCTACGAGTAGTTTCGTCATCCTCGACTAGTCCATGTCGTTCACGTATACCACACCGTCCTACACCGTAGTCTCCATGTCTGACATGTCTTGGTGTACAGCCATGTATTGTAGGACTGTCCAAGCCTCCCGGTAAGCCCATAGATGTATGGCCGACAATGCCTTCAGTAATGTATCTAATAACACCTTTAAAATTGCATTAAATGTGATATTGCTGGTCCGATGGAAAAATTTAATATGAAGTAACTTCACACATTATGACTTAAATGTTCCTTTATACATTTTAATAGTTATCTTCACCAAGCTCATTAGTGTCGTACATGTCGACTATCTTATCATGAAGTCTATCATTAGTACCTTCATCCGCATCGACACCAGCATCCTCTATACAGCTGATATGTTTATTTTCCAGAACCATATCAACATGATAATGAGCATTTTCCTCAACCTTATCATACTGCAAAATTGTATTTTTATCAACCCAAACATACTGTAGAATTGCATTATTCTCAACCATATCATCTAATGTTTCTCCATGATTGGTCCACCTAGTGTATGAGCTTGCATACCACTCCTAAGTGCATTAATACCTCTCCTTTATTTTATTATTCCGATCCATGCATCCACAACATGGGTAGAGTGTTTTCTCACCCGTAGGGTATCCACTACGAACAAAAGCCATGAAATCGTAGAAATCTTTTCCATGTTCAGGGTAAGTAGTGCGTAACTGTTTATCCAACAACTACCCACCTGTCTTATGATGATTGTTTAATCTACCAAATAAAGCATACTGAAACTGCCTTACATTTAAAATACCTTACTACAAAAATAAATTCATCTATTATTGATAGAATTGATGTGCCACTGCGGGCAGCACCAGAATTGTGCCACCATGGGAGTGAGCCACTGCAAGGAGCCTCAGATCTGCGTCGGAGTACTTCATCGTCACTGCTTTCTCGCTATTCTTCTTTCCCATCCACAGCAACGTGATAGCGAGTAAACTGACTTTTGCCTGCAACGTGAGCTTTTTCTTGGCCAAGTACCAGAACATCACCTACCAACTCAGCGGATACTTACATGTGGCCCTACTGAGCTTATTACAATGCTATTAAACATTTAAGGTAAGAAGAAAACAAGCTAAATCCCGAGCTATGCGGTAGGCATAAGTCTTTCTCATTTGATCGGTAACAGGTTCAACCCTAGGAGCATTTTTTCCTTATATTTTCCCTCCTATTTTTCACCATTTACTGACATGTGGGTCCCTGCTCAATTTACAATGTTTTCATGGACCTTATTTCACTACTACAGGATATAGTTTAAGTAACACCAACTTGTGTTACTATAACTCAATAATGTGTTAGTAGCTCTCCCAGTAACAAATGTTGTCTGTGTTACTATATCCAATGTTCCTACTGTCTAATTTATTGGAACACAAGACAGATGTACTTTTTTATCTAAAAAAGTGTTACTACTCTGTAACACAATATCTTATTTATCGGAACATTTATTAGTGTTACAGTAATTCTCTAGTGTAACATTTTGTTTAGCTCTAGTAACACTTTTTCATTATGGTAGTAGCACTGTGTGACAACATAGTTTGGAATTTTAGGAACATATTGTTTGTAACACATGCTTTATCTATTGTAACACATTCAAATTTCAAATGAAAAATAGCTATTATACAATTGCACATAGCATTTAACGCTGACATTAAATTTTTTTAAGGGATCATGACACATTGCACAACCACATAAATCACAACTTTCATTAATCATGGGTACTTGCATTGATTGTAGGAAGGTAAAAAAAACATAGTACTTGTTCACAAAATATAATTGTATATTTTCACGATGATATGATTCTAGGGAACAAATGTAGCCAGTACTAGATGGTACAAGTCTGTAAAAGTGGAAATGAATGTAACTATAAATAAGAACTATTCTTGGAATTAGATCATTGCTTCTTCGTCCCTTCTTGTGCGCATCCAGATCTACAAATTCATCCATTGATCATTTCAACCTGCATAGAGACTGGATGTTCTATCATTAATCATTTCAGCCTACCTGGCTAAAGTTATTTGTAACATTATGTATTTATAAAGCTAGTTGTAGCATACGCAAATAGAAGGCCAAGCAATTGCTGCTCCTTTTGCATGGGCATCACCAATTTTGTTGTAGCCGGCCATGGGCCTAACTAAAGGCTCATCTTGTATAATAGGATGATTGATGGGTTCCATCCTACATTGAATTAGTATAGCCTTATTTGCGCTATTTGTTACAATGTTCTTCAGTAACACATAGTTTTGTGTGCCTATACAACTTCTTGTAACACAATGATATATGTGTTATAAGAAAGAGTCATAATATCTATGTTCTGTAGTAGTGTGTTGTCACAAAACCTCCATATAACAATGAGTAAAATTTTTTGTTTGGCCTCGGTGACAACTTTTATGATGTACTTGATCACAAAATTTCCTCAATTGTAATATTTTATGATATTTTCATCATGATATTTTTCCATTTGTCAAAAATTGTCATCACTTGTACTGTAATGCTGTCATTCAAACATAGTCCAGAGCAGAATGGAATGGATAGGACGATGCATATCTAGATATCGATTCGCCGTAGCCATGAAGCACCGTGGAGCACCGCCGCAATCATGATCTTGACTCCCACAACAGAATGAGCCGGCATGCCGAATGAATGTGGCGAAGCAAGACAAATATGGTTCAGGATGATTTAGAAAAAACACCTCCCATGACTCATGGGCACGGGCCTAAAACAATAAAACAATACTTAAAGAGAAATTTAAAGCAATAAATAGCAGATCACTGCAGCATAACTTTTTTCACAAATAAATAGCAAAAATTTTTCACAAATAAATAATATAAACAACGAAGTTCAAAGCAAACCCACGAGGAAGAAAGCATATCAAATGTGGGACGGGAATCAGGCTGACACCCAGATTGCTTTCCTCGCGTCGATCCAATGCAATGCAAGGCACGGCCAAAAGCGAAAGCGTCGAATAGAGATCACGTTCACAAAGGACTGGTGTTCATGCAGAGTATTGACGCTACGACTAGTTATAGATCCGTCAAAGAACACAAAGAGACCACTTTCTCGCGTCCCGATGCGTTCAAAGATGCACCTCCTCATGTCGCCACCTTTAGATTCTTGCATAAAAGCCGTACATTGCTGCCAGTGGCAGTCCATCTGCCGTAGAGAAATCCATGGCTTCGTTTAATCAGCCTGTGCCTTACAGCCACTACCCTTCCTCAGCATCGACGACGCAGCACGCCGACAGGCCGGTGCCCGACGATGGCCCAGGGTCTTTCGGGCCAGTGCTAGTGGTGATGGCCGTGATCTCGTTCCTCGCCGTGGCTGCCTGTGTTGCCGGACGGCTGTGCGGCAGGGGGTCGTCGTCCCGGGGAAGTTCCTCCGGGCAGCAGAGCGCAGAGGCCGACAAGGGCTTAGGCGCGAAGCACCTGGAGGTCATGAGGCCCCTCCCGAGCTCCCGCGCGACAGTCCACGACGTGGACGACGCGTTCGAGATCAGGTTGGTGCCGCAGACGAAGCCAGCCGGATCGGAGGCAAGTGGCGGCATCATCAGGCTGCAGGCCCTTCCTGAGCTTCCTCTGCCGCAGCCACAGCTCGGTGCGCCCCGGCAGTACCCGGCTGCAGCAGCTGGAGGTGTGGGTTTCAGGGTTCCGGCAGCAAGTGCCAATACTGGTGCAGCAAGGCAAGCACATCCGCTGTATGGGAGTAGAGCAGCGTCGTTTGTTCCTGCCCAGCAACGTCGATGACCAACGTGTGTAATGATTATGTTTCTCGGGCGATAAATGCATGTGTGATACTCAGTTTCATCTTATTTGATTTGCGAATTCAATACCTCTAATATTTCCATTCTGCGGCTGCAACAGAATGTCCACATGTTTCAACAGCTAGTCTCAATGGTGATTTCAACAGGATTTCATTCTTATTTATCATAGAATTAACAGAAAATACTTAGACTCAAATTAAAACAACATTGGTCCTTAGATCTACATCAGGGACTTCCTAGAGGGGAGAGTGAGAGGATGACCGACCGTCGGGCTTCATCGGTGAGGAGGATGCCATGGCGGTGTTGGTGACAGCGACGTTGACGCAGAGGTGGCGGCAGCACGGTGAGGTGTTGGCGGTGCTTCCCGCCACTGACAGCGCCTCCACTAGATCGGCTAGGATTTGTTGGTGGGTCTGGTGGGCACGGTGAACCTTTTTCCATGCGTGCCCCCAGCCCCCACCTTCCTTTTATTTGGCGCTGCGCGACAGGAGCCCACCAACCATGAGTTGGTTGTGCACCCCGATCAGGGCGCGAGATAAGGCTCGGACTCGTCCGTTAGGGCGAGTCCGTTGGGGGATCAAACTAACATTCTCCTCTGATCTCACCTTTCATTCAGACTTAGACTTAAACTTAATTTGGCACCCATTTCATCATAGATCAATGTGTAAAGCATGTCTCGTCATAATAGCCAGTTACATACTATCAGATTCAACAGCTACAATACACCTTTCTGTTTTGAAACAGATTCTTGTTCTAGGCTCTTAGCATCCAGGGATCATAGGCTTTCCCATAAACCCATGCCGGCTAAGTATTCTCTGAACATACATTAGGCGGTAAGCCTTTCATAAGCGGATCTGCTAGCATTCTTTTGTTCCTATATGCTCAAGACTTATGGTATGATCCTGGATTTTCTCTTTCACAATATAAACTTTATGTCAATGTGTTTGGCAGCACCACTTGACTTATTGTTGTGAGCATAGAATATTGCTGGCTCATTGTCGCAGTACATCTTGAGTGGTCTTTGAATGCTATCTACCACTCTCAACCCAGGTACAAACTTCTTTAACTATTTTGTCTGCCTCGTGGCCTCATAGCATCCTACAAACTCGGCAAACATCATGGACGATGCAGTGATGGTTTACTTGGAGCTTTTCCATGATATAGCTTGACCTGCGAGAGTGAATACATAACCTGTCGTGGATTTTTTATCGTCTACATCTCCCGCAAAGTTGTAATCTGAGTACCCTACTATTGCAAGGGAATCAGTTCTTCTGTACGTTAACATGAGGTCTTTTGTGCCTTGCATATGACGCAATGCCTTCTTTACCATTTTTCAGTCATCTATCCCTAGATTATCTTCATATCTGCCAAGTATCCCGGTAACAAAAGCTAAGTCACGGCGCGTACACACTTGAGCATACATCAAGCTTCCGACAACTAAAGCATATGGAACCGCTTTCATTTGATCGATCTCATACTAGTTCCTGGGACTTTGAAATCTCCCAAATCTATCGTCCTTGACTATGGGAGCGGGCGTAGGTCTACTCGCATGCATATTGTACTTCTTCAGAATCTTCTCTAAGTATGCCTTTTGCGATAATCCTAACACCCCCTTTCTTCTATCTTGGTGAATTTCAATTCCTAAAACAAATCAAGTAGGATGTCATCTACATACAGGATAAGGAAAATGAATTTCCCACTCCTAAACATTGCATAAACACAATTGTCCTCCTTATTCTCACTAAACCCAAACTTTCTTATTGTCTCATCAAACTTTAAGTACCACTGTCTGGAAGCTTGATTTAATCCATAAATAGATTTCTTCAGACGACATCCCATTTGTTATTTTTCTTTCACGACAAAACCTTTGGGTTGTGTCATGTAAAGATTATCTTCCAGGTCTCCATTGAGAAAAGTTGTCTTTACATCCATCTAATATAACTCTAAATCATAGTGTGCCACTAAAGCCATTATGATTCTAAAAGAATCCTTACTCTGGAGAAAATATCTCATTATAGTCTATTCCTTCTCTTTGTGTGAAGCCTTTTGCAACAAGTTGAGCTTTATATCTTTCGACATTCCCTTTGGAGTCACATTTTATTTTGTAGACACATTTACAGCCTACTATCTTATCTCCTTTAGGAATTTTTTCTAAATCCTAGACTTTATTGCTACTCATGGATCTCATTTCATCTTCCATGGCTTCAAGCCACTTTAATGAGTGAGCACTTCTCATAGCTTCTTCAAATGAGGTGGGATCTCCCTCCATTTGAACTTCTTCACTGACATAGACTTCAGAGTCATCAAAAATAGCTGGCTTTCTAGCTCTTTGAGACCTTCTGGGAGCCTCAACATCTGGCACATCTTCCATGTGGGGCTGTTGCAGCTCTTCCGCATGTGTGACAATAGGTTGTATAGGATCCTGAAGGACAAGTTCCTCATCTTCATTCGTTGTTGTCATAGGAGAACTAACAACAGGTGTTGTAGCCACAGTGCCCTGTACTGTTGGTGCAACAGCAACAAGTATCGAGAAAAAAGGTTCCTTAATCATTGGAGTGGGTACATATACCCACTTCTCCTCAAGGTTAATTTCTCGGGGTACCGTGCTCCTCTGATCATCTCATCCTCCAAAAATACAGCGTGTCTCATTTCTAGAAACTTAGTATGTCTGTCAGGATAATAGAAATGATAACCTTTTGACTTATCTGGGTAGCCAATAAAATGGCAACTGACTGTCTTAGGGTCTAATTTCTCAATGTTTGGGTTAAAGACTTTAGCCTCAGCAGGACAGCCCCACACATGCAAATAATTGAGTGAGGGCTCTCATCCAGTCCATAACTCATATGGTATTTTAGACACCAACTTACTAGGAACCCGATTAAGGATGTGAATAGCAGTTTTTAACGCCTCCATCAACAAACTAACCGGTAAAGTGGAGTAACTTATCATGCTTCTCACCATATCCATTAAGGTATGCTTACATCTTTCAGCTACTCCATTCTTTTGAGGCTTGCCCGGTGTAGAATACTAGGCAACTATGTCATTTTCCTGTAGAAACCTTGCAAAAGGTCCAGGAACTTGGCCATTTTGGGTATGTCGACCATAGTACTCCCCCCCCCCCCACGGTCGAATCTTACTATTTTAATTTTTAAGCTATGCTGATTTTCTACTTCAACCTTAAATATCTTGAATTTATCCAATGCTTCTGAACGCTCTTTAATTGGATAAATATAACCATAACATGAATAATCATCTGTGAATGTTATAAAAGAATCATAACCATCCACAGATGTCATAGAAAATGGACCATAAATATCTATGTGAAATATTTCTAAATTCCTGTGCTTCTTTTGGCGCCTTTTTTAATTTTATTAACCAACTTCCCTTAATGCAATCGATGCATTGCTCTAAATCTAAAAATTCTAAAGGTGGAAGAATTGATTCCTTAATTAACCGTTCTATTCTCACCCTCGAAATATGGCCTAAATGACAGTGCCATAATTTCGAAGATAAACCATTAATTCTTTTCCGCTTATTCTTTACATTCATAGACGAGGAGACATTCACATCCTCAGCGCTTACAACATTCACATTCTCACAAAGTGATAATAAATAAAACTCATCTTGTCTGAAGGCAAGACCAACAATCTTATTATTAAACTTTATTTACAATGTCCACCACCAAAATGACAAGCAAAACCATCATCATCTAAGAACGGTACACTTATTAAGTTTCTATGCGAAGAGGGTACATAGAGAAATCTCTCAGATGAAGTACAAAACCATTTGCTAATTCTAATGGGAGTTCTCCAATGGCTTCGACTTTAGCTTGGACACCATTTGCAACTTTAATGCTTCTTTCTCCTCTTTGTAGGGTCCTCCTCATATGGAATCCCTATAATGAATTTGCAACATAAACAGTTGTACCTGAATCAATCCACTAAGTAGATTTTGCATAACTTAAATATAAGGACTCATCTACGAATGTAATAAGATCCTCACCTTTCCTGCACAAATTCTTTAGGAATTCTACACAATCCTTTTGGTAGTGTCCCTTGTTCTTGCACCATTTGCAAGTGTCCTTGTCCACCGCTACTTCATGATTTGATCTTTGATGGTGATCATGCATTGGAGCCTTTCCATGTGCCTTAGAAGAAGAGGCGTTTCACTAATGTTTCCCTTGTAGCTTAGAATTTTGAAAATTCCTCTTCTTGTTTTGGCTCAGTTAATTGATAGTATCACCGAATGAGCCCTTAAGCCCCTCTTTTTCTTGCACAGACATGGCAATCATCTTCTCAATACCCTACTTTTCTGGCTGTGAGTTGTAATTCACAGCAAAGGTCTCAAACTCTTTAGGTAGTGAGGTAAAGATCAGATGGACTATAAACTCTTCTGGGAGCTCCATCTCCATAGACTTAAGCTTGGAAGACATATTGCTCATTCTCAATATGTGATCCCTTATTCCACCGCCAGTATACATTGTAGTAACAAGCTTCCTAGTAAGAGTGCTTGCATATGCCTTTGAAGAGCCAGTAAACTAACTTTCCACCTTTGTCAGGTACTCCTTGGTGGTGTCACACTCTGGGATTGCTCCCCTTATTGCCTCCAAAATGGAACTCTTGATCACCATCATACACTTTCTGTTTGACGAGTCCCACTTCACACAATCTAGATCATACTGCATTCTGATTGGTGCATGATCACGCACCCTAGCATTGAAAGTAGCTTTGCTCTCATTCTCAGCCCTCACGGGGTCCTTAGGCTCTATGGGACAAGGAGCAGTCAGTGCCAGATCAATGTCGGACAGTGCAAGCGTTATCTCGACCTTTTCTCCCCACAAGCTGTAATTCCCTCCATTGAGGGTCTCTATGGACAAGATAAAACTCAAAGGATTCCCTGAAAACAAAATTCAGAAAAATATGAGTTAATTCAACGTTGGTCAAATTAAAACATAAAACTTCTCATTATTAATTCCATATCACCATTGGGCAGAAATAGAATCAACAATGATAAACCAAACTTATCAGTACAACAATTTTATCAACAACGTTGGTCAGTATATAAAATTATCATACTCAAAAAAATACTTATTTTCTAATCAAATTTTCCCGTTGGTTCCAATTTAATTAGAGAAATTGACTAAAAACTTCAACTTAATACATAAAATTGGAAAAATAAAGCCAAAAATTCAACTTAACTCAATCTTAATACAGCGGAAGCTTAAACTTAATTTGTGGATTTTACCCATAGGAAAACTCCTCAAAACTAATTTTATTTGAGTGACTAGTTCAATTTCTGGTGAATTTTACATTTTCCCTGGAAAAAGAAAAGTTCAAGGGCTCAAACTCTTCTTTTCTTTCGGCCCAAGCAAGAAAACGACCCAGCGCGTGCTAGCGCCACGGCCCAGTTCCCCCTGGCACCCTTCTACAGCTGATCTTGCGGCATGCATGAAGAAGCGGCCCGGTCCAAAATGCCCCGAGAGCCAGCTTCGCTTGGCAGGCCAAAAATTGGGCCTTTACTTTACTGTGCTACTGGCCCAAACAAGAAAACAGCCCAGCCTTCTACTTGCTCTCGCTCGCACAGCTCTCCCAGGCCACAACCTGGGCCTAGGCTGGCAATCTTCACACCCACCTGGGCCAAAAATTGGCCCGGCTGCTCTGATACCATTGATAGAATTAACTGGAACACTAGGTGCTAATCTAGCGGGTAAAACACTTAGACTCAAATTAAAATAATATTGGTCCTTAGATCTACATCAGGGACTTCCTAGAGGGGAGAGTGGGAGGATGACCGACCATCGGACTTTATCGGTGAGGAGAACACCATGGCGGTGTTGGTGATGGCGATATTGACGCAGAGGCGGCAGCGGTGCAGTGATGTGTTGGCGGTGCTTCCCGCCGCTGACAGCGCCTCCACTAGATCGGCTAGGGTTTGTTGGTGGGTCTGGTGGGCACGGTGAACCTTTTTCCATGCGTGCCCCTGGCCCCCACCTTCCTTTTATTTGGCGCTACGCGATGGGGGCCCAGCAACCATGAGTTGGTTGTGCGTCCCCAATCAGGACGCGAGATAAGGCTCGAACTCGTCCGTTGGGGCGAGTCTGTTGGGAGATCAAACTAACAATTTAATGACGTGACACATCAATAAATTTGCTAATTTGGCGATCAACTTATGAACAAAGAGAAGAAGGGAGTGTCATCAAGATAAAACCTAATTGTCCCATTTACCTAGACAAATGAAACGACATGAAACTCGAACTGAGGGTGGTTGAGCTTCATTGTCACACGTTTGGGGATCCCGTGCGCAGCGGCTGAGTGGCCTCTCCGCGCTCAGCCACCTCCTGCCATTCCCCACCCCCAAGCGCACCTCCTTCCACTCATTTTTCACCCTCAACCATGCGACCCGGGATCCCCGCCAAGGTGTAACACCTCGCTCCAAAATCCGCTTATCGCCCAGCTCCTCACGTGGAAAAAGCTCGCATACATATAACACATATATTACACTTTCGTCCTCGCTTAGTGTAAAAGGGTTAACCTAGAGGTGCTATGTTTGTAACAACAGGGGTTATAAGCTATCCCTTACCCCCTAAACTTCCAAGGTGGTAATAAACCCACCAACTACAACCACAAGTGGACCATATGAGGCCAACAACTTCAACTAATATGGTATATTGGGCTGGGGTATTACATTCACCCCACCTTAAGGGCTGACACCCTCGGCAGCTCACCACATATGCAGCAAACTCCGGCCTAGCCACACGGGCACGGACACATGTGGAAATCAAAATTAAAATTCAAAGCACTTATTTTGTAAAACAAAATGGAATAAGGGCTAACTGTAGTTACTTCACATGGCTATACATATACTACGGCTTTGTTTGGAAGTAGGGGAAGGAAGATCCTGGAATGTGTGTTGGTCCCAAGTGTCAAAAACACTCAGTAAAGCCGAAAATGCACTCGGACAGAAGTTCCCGACAATCACCCTTCTCCAAGGTTACTCCTGATTTGTGAAAAATCCCACCTTCTAGAACTCTTGGAGATAGACATCTCTACCGCTTCAGAAAATGTTGGAGGTGGCAACATCGATTAAAAGTATTTGGTTGAGGTACTTTGTTTTCATTTTGGATTGAAAACATTGAGATTATAACACTTTATTTTCTCCTACAAATCTTTCGTAAAAAAGTTGATCACGGATGTGAAGCACTACCAAACAGGCCCTAAAGCCCTTGAAGCTACCGTATCTAACTTAGAGAGCTTTAAAGTTACCAAGTCAGTCACATGGGCCAAAATTAGAAAATGAATGGGGCTGGAACACTAGTCAATAATTTTTTTTGAAAGAGGCAGGACTACTGTCTAATCAATAGTAAATAAGAAGGAAAAAAGAAACATTTTTTAGTTTACACCATGAATGCACTGTACCCCTAGGCGAACTGGGTGTAGGAGCATGAGGCCTAGGCCTGGAATACATAAGGAACAAAAGTGCACAAACAGGGGCATCATATGCTACTAAATATAGTTTTTTTGCCGGGTTGAAATATTATGGAGGAGGCATTCTTGTTGAAACTTTGCATGAGTTACATATTAAAAAAACAAAAATGAGATTATATTTTAAAACATTTCAAGAAAGCTTAGGACAAGTTTAAATGGGATTTCTTACAGCAAACTTTAAAAACAAAAGGCTTTTCGCCAACCTGGTGTAAATGGATAGAATCCTTTGCCAAATGTCGTAATTGTTGGAATCAAGGTTAATGACTGAATGAGTTCTTAGTTTCAAATGAAAATATCATAGGTAAGGTGATCCGTTTTCACCCATACTTTTCTATATTGCAGTGGACATGTTGGCTATCATCATTGGTAGGGACAAAGAAGAAAGTTAAGTAAAAGGTATGACATTTAGTAGATGGAGGATGGTTTGTCTATCTTGCAATATGGGAATGGCATTGTAAGGTTTTTAGACCATGATACTAAATAGGCAAAAGCTTGATGTTGATACATTGCCTGTTAAAGCAATTATCTAGTCTTATATAAACTTTCATTAAATTGGAATATTCTTCTTTGATCAAGTTAAAGACCACGAGTCTACCTACTCATAACTCAGAGGCGAAGTTTTCCCACTTTGAAGTCAGAGACTGTCATCTCGAAGCAGCTAGTAGTTAATCAAGTGTATTGACTCGAAATACACATAAATTAAGGCAAAATAGGCATGTTGGTTCTTCAACTTTGCACCGAGGGTCAGATTCATCCATGAACTCTCAGATCGGCCAATCTAGTCCCTAAGCTTTTATTTTTGGGTCAAACTCATCCTTATACTCATGTGCCACTCCATACTGCCATTAGACTAATGCAAAATGTCTTTTTTACCCTTGGTTCTTCTTTCCCTACTCAATTTCCACCGTCGCTATTTTTGTGATGGACATGGTCATAACACCACCATGTGATCGAGCAGGCCTAGTTAGCTATCCTACCAGATACAAGACAAGAACTAATTGGCTCTCCGCTCTCCTTGCTCGAGTAGAGCATTAACAACTAGTGCCTCCTTTTTTATCCGCTTCTAGCACCACCGTGGAAGCAAAGCTGCCTACTCATTTCTCTCCGATATGAGCTTCACAACAATCCAGTTCCCCTTTCCCTTTCTCTGTGAAAGCAAGAAAATAACAAATACAAAGCAAAAAACATGTAGCTCCTTCTCCTTAGCCCCAATCGTCGAGCAAGCAGCAGGCAGCAGTTGCCGCTGCTCTGCTCCATTTTTTTTGGCAAGCAAGCCATTAGTAGCTGCATGTCATCCCATCCCAGCTCCTTCATGCAAGCAAAGAGTAGATTGATGAGCATCCGCACACCAGCAACCATGGCAAAATTGAGGATAGGAATATGGAGCTAAGGACAAAAATGACTTTTTGCAATAGTCCCAAGTCATTATGGAGTACCATATCAGTATAAGAACGAGTTTGACCCCAAAACGATAGTTGAGGGACTATATTGGATGATCTTGAACTTAACCCTCGGGGACAAGTTGAGGGATCAAAATGCCTATTTTGCCATAAATTAAAGATAGTTCATGCTGTTATTAATTATCATCATCAAATGCTATCATGAAACCAACAATAGACCCAAAATACTAGTTTAGGATATCAACAGCAGTGAGGAAGTGATTTGGAGAATATTGTTCCTAAGGACCTGGAATGATGCGTGCAGGTACTCAGCCACTACCACTACCCTGCCTATAAAAATGGTTGTGAGCCATCTTTTTTTTAGAGAAACTAGGTTTCCCACTTTATTTCAACAAAACAAAGCATTTGTTCTTATATTCATTTGAGTTCATCGTATTTGAAGTGCGCCTGCTATCTCAAGGGGCAACAAAAAGAGCACACATATTATCCTCTCCTAAAGCCGACACGCCATCAGGAGTGGCGGCTCTCCTCGAGTCTAAGAGTGGACATGCACCGCTGGAGCCCAGGGTTCCAGCCAACATTCCCAAACTTGCTGCAGCTTGATTTCCTTCCCAAGCCAGTTGCAGAGGTTGCAGTTGTTTTGAGATCAGCATTTCCACCACCTGGTCCAACTTTGTTGTTTGTCCTTACGCACACAACACCCTCCAATTTTTCAACGTACCGATCAGGTTGTATACTATCTTCCGCTCATCCACCCATTCCTTGCCCTGAAAACATAAAGCATTGTGAAATTTCCATATGCTCCAGAGTACAATGGCAACACTAATGTTCAATATACATTTCTTCATATTGCTCACCCACCAACGGGCCACTGATTCAAAATTTGATCCAATCTCTAAGCTAACGATATCAGAGATGTAACTCCACAAGATTTTAGCAACACAACATTCAAAGAATAGATGATTCACAGATTCTTGTTCATTACAAAACAAGCAAGATAGATCCTCTATGTTCCTTCTTTTAGCCAAATTAGTTCTAGTTAATGTTTTGTTATTAGAGAGCAACCAGAGAAAGATATGCACCCTGGGTGAAATGTTAAGGTTCCAGAATGAGGGGGTAAAAACCGGTCGAACACCTCTGAAACTAATGGTCTTGTACATGGCTTGTACAGAGAATTTGCCACTAGAATCAGAGGTCCAGATCACGGCATCACAATCCTCAGTGTATACTATAGATTCAGTAATGACTACTAAGTCTAGCCATTGTTGCATTAGTCCAGCGGTTACCCTTCTCCAAAAAGAAATTTTCAGGTTTGTAACATCCCAAACCTCAGAAATTGTAACATTCTTCTGATTGGCTATTGTATATAGCTCCCATAATTGAATTGCTACGCTACAGTTGCCGAACCAACAGTCCTCCCAGAACCTCACTGAGTTCCCATTCCCAATATTCCATTTGGTCCCCAAACGGGCTGCTTTACAGGCCAAAAGAACCCCTTTCCAAAAGGGGGCACCAATTTTAGGGCAACAGAAAATATTTGGATCCTAATTTCTACATTAGTAACCTACTATCCTTCTCTAGATCTCATGCTGTCCTAACTGATATCTATTAATCTAGGAAGCAAGGAGGCACATGTTGAGATTTCCCAAATCAGGTATCCCTAGCCCCCATGCTCTTTCTTCTGAGCTAAACTATGCCAATTAGATAGATGGTACTCACGCTTCTCTTGATTGTTGTGCCAAAAGAAGTTTGTCATTTGGGAATTAATATTCTCAATGGCCCACTTGGGAAACTTAATCACAGAAAAAAGATGAGTGGGAATGCTTGCCAGACAGGATTTGAGAAGGTTAAGCTTCCTAGCACTCAAAAGCAGCCTGCCCTTCCAGCCCACAATCCTTTTAATGAGTTTGTCAACTATAGGTTGGATATCTTCTCTCCTCAACTTTGAGTAGTGCAAAGGAATACCTAAATATTTAATAGGGAAGTTCCCAATGTTACAGCAAAAAAGTTTCGCATAGGCATTGTTTTCTTCTTCACATAAGCCTAAAGTTATAAGATCACTTAGCTTTTATCATAATTGATCTTCATGCCTGAGAGTTGTTCAAAACAAGCCAGCAGCCATTTAAAGTAGGCAACTTGATTGATGCTATTTTTTAGGAAAAGTAAAGTGTCGTCAGTGTACTGGAGGCTAATGATACCCCTATCGTAAACTTCTGGCAGGAGACCTTCAATCACCCCTTGCCTAGCCGCTTTGATAAGCATTCTAGTGAAATTATATATAACCAGACTGAAAAGCAAAGGGGATAGGGGATCACCAAAGGGGACAGGGATCACCCTGTCTAAGTCCTTTGCCTACAGTAAAGTATTTGCTATTCTCATCATTTAGTCTCACACAAATAGAACCGTCTTTGGTCATTCTACCAATCCAGTTGGTCCATTCTATGAAAAACCTATGGATTTAAGAACTTCCTCAAGGAAGCTCTAGTTCACCTTATCATAGGCCTTTTCATAGTCGATTTTCAAAATGATTCCCTCCTCCTTTTTCTCTACCTCATGAATAATTTCATGGGCTGCTACCACACTCTCTAAAATGTGCCTACCCTTCATAAAGGTTGTTTGGTTAGAGGAGATAAGCCTCCCACTAACTTTGATTAGTCTACTATTAAGTGCTTTACTGATGATCTTAAAACTACAATTAATAAGAGCTATGGGTCTAAACTTTTTCAATTCCGTAGCCTCAGCTTCCTTTGGCAAAAGAATTAACACACTACTTTCATTAGATCTGCCTTGATGAGGTCCTAAAACTTCTGATAAAAGAAGAAAGGGAAACCGTCTAGCCTTGGCGCCCCATCGGCGAAGAGCTAAAAACGGCTTCCTTAGAGCCCAAAACTTCATGGAGAAATATGAGTGTCCAAATCATCAAAATCAGCAAGCAGGTCATCAAAATCAGCACAAGTAATTTCTCCATAGAGCTAGGAACAATAGCTTGTGTCATGTGGTTCTCACCAATAAGAGGAACATGCGTTAGTGCTAAACAATTCAGGCCCAATTCGCATTCACCATCCTCCGCTTTATACTCAAAAGTTTCCAAATTTCTATCATGTAGATCTGTGTAATGGTTACCATCCTCCTCACTTTGTGAATCATAGGAACCGTCTGCAAGTGCAAGAATAACATGCCGATTGGGGCATTCTGCTTGCTTACGCCCATGGCCACCACACTTAAAACACTCAATTTTACTTGTCTTCTTCTTAGCTGGAGCAGTAGAGGAACTTGACTGACTTGAGCCAACATTTTTACCTTTTACCTCATTTTGTTTTGTTGGTGTAGAAACAACACGAGGTGTAAAAGGTGCTTGAGAGGAAGGTGTGTGTGACTGAACCTTGCTGTTGTGGATGACGCCATGGGGTAGTATTGTTAGAAGCTAGAAATGAAACATGATTCTTATAAGATTCAGCAAGTTGTCCTTCTGCCCTTTTTGCAAAATGCACCAACTCCATGAGATTGGTATAGCTGGTCATGTCCACTTTGTTAGCAATTGGCTTATTTAAGCCAACCAAGAAATGAGCCATTATGGATTCCTCATCCTCAATGATCCCTGTACAAAGGAGGCACATTTCCATTTCTTGAAAATACTCATCAACGCTGCGATCACCTTGCACAAGAGGTTTCAACCATAAATGTAAGTCACGAGAATAATATGCAGGAACAAAATGATGCCTCATTTCTCTCTTCATGTCTTCCCAAGTGATACGATCATGTCCCACACAGTCGTATTTTGCACAGACTTGATTCTACCATGTGATGGCATAACCTTTGAATTCAAGTGTTGCCAACTTTGCCTTCTTCTCAACAGGGTACTCATACAAATCAAATATTTGATCCACCTTTGTCTCCCACTCATAATAAGAATCAGCATTTTCTTTGCCATTAAATGCAGGTATGGACACTTTAACTTTGCCCAAACCGTCTTCATCTCAGCGGCGGTCTGGATCACCACAATGCCGATCACGGTAGACATCATTACCAGCAAATTGGTGGTCACCAAAAGCATCAAAGTGACCACCTCCACAATCATCATAACCACCACGGTGACAATGGTGGCCTGCTCGATGATCATGTTGATAACCAAAATTAGCATCACCATCAAAACCTGTAGCCCCTCCAATAGGAACACACCGTGCACGAAACAAAAATTGTGGCCTCATATTAGCTGCACCAAAATTGCCAAAACCAGCACCACGTCCTCGTCCGCCACCTCCAGCAGCGGCACGATGTGCCACCTCAGCTTGAAGACGTGCAACCTCTGCCTCCAAGGCAGCAGGATCATAATCCTTGAATTTTTATCATCATCATGTTGATCCTCCATGTTAGGTGCATGGCATAGATTATGCTGAAGGGCTTGTAGCTGCTGCATCAGTTGAGTAATTTGTGCTTGCATCTCTTGGAACTCCGCCACCGAAACAGCACCACCAGAGTACTGAGTTTGATCCATCTTGTCCTGCCATATTAGTATAGGGAAAAAATAGGATAATATATATAATATATGTGGAGTCACTCCCTCACCACTTATTGAACAAGTTCTTTGTTTCCCTGAAAGAGAGTGAACCGGAGCAGCAAACAGTAATGGAAGAATGATTGTCACAGAAGTGCCGGTGTACAGTTCGCGAATGCTTTGGGTGGAGCTTTAGTGGGGTAAAATTTACTGTACTGCAAGCTGAATGTAGGTATGCAAAATCGAATAATAATCCAAGAGAGACATAAGTTTTAGTTGCTGATTAGGAAACAAAAAGAAAGGGACATAAATGCAGAATGGTAAACAAAGTGAACGGGAGGTAATTTGCACCAACTGAACTGCAGCTCAATCTCTTTTCTCTAGCAAAACTGATATCTCTCTCTGTTTTTTTTTTTGAACCTTTGTTCTTGTTTCTTTCTTTTGACCTACTTTTTTTAACTGAATCTCAACTCTTTTTCCTTTTTTTTGTTTGGTTCAGTTGCACTTGACAAACTAGCACAGAACTTCGAAGATAGCGTGGTGCAGATCAGCAACAAAAACCATGTGCAAATTGTTATGCGAAAGAGGAAGCAATCAAGGGAGGGATGGGTGGGAAGTTTTCTTGTTTTGTGTGTGTGTTCCAAAGAGAAGATGCAAGAAAAGAAGAATAAATTTCAGAACAAACAGAGGAAAGAGAAAAAAAAAGCAATGGATGATCAGAGAGTGTGGATCAAGGAAAAAAATTCAGCAACTAAACAAGACTCAAAGGATTGAAAATTCGAGCATGCAAAGTACGAATCAGCAGCAAAGAAAAGGCTATAGGTACATATATATTTCGGAGGCTTGTTTAGACTGTAGGTATAGAAAATTCTATCCTACGAAAAAGAAGAACTATCCTACCGAGTAAATGTAGGCTCTGATTCCAGATGATGTGCGCACGCGTACAGATTACGCGAGAGCAACTGTTGTGGCCCGATCTTCTCGAGGGATCCTCGAAACTTGATAGCTATCTCTGTGTGACCGGACGAAGAGGTTGCGCACCATGAGATCTTGCACACACGATGAACAACCGAGATAATAGCTCTTCCACGTACCAACGTAGCCAGCCCACGCAATCATGCTGTGTAGATGTGAAGGTACAAACTGGGTGAAACGCAGTTTGGTGTTCTACAACTCCCTCAGGAATCAAAAGAACAAGTTTGTAAGCCTCACAAGACTCACGTGAGTTATCTCAGATATGTATTGTTCTAAAGAAAATTGGCAGCCAAAAAGTAAATCCCCAATAGCTGCTAGAACGTGGATACATATAGTGCTCGTGGCATATTAAATTAATCTAGATAGTTGGAAGTTGCAGCAATCCTTTCATCCATAGCCTAGTGCTCTCATACAGGTTGGTCTTCATTTGCATGCAGCTAGGTGTGTAGCGGCCCATGGTTAATCATTCTGGTAGTGGCATTCACGAAGCATCCATGTTGATATAACTGATTTGCATGGTAGCTTTATTCTACCTAGCACGTCCAAGCACCAAGCTCCTATCATTATTCTTCTAAGATTCACACTTCAATCTGCTCCCCACAAACAGCATGCTGATCACCACACTCTTGGAGGACTAAAACCATCATCGCCCCATGCTCTTGTGTACATGCCATCATTCCTAAGAATGTTCAAACAACAACTTGAAAGCATCAAATGATCTGAAATATTATCATTAATTAGAACAAGGTTAGCATTCACCTGAGAATGAATTTCCTTCTCTAGTTGTTTAGCCCTCTTTCATGTAATTTGACCCACAATATTGGTTGCCTCCTTATTCTTTATAATATTAATGTCGATGCTAGGGATGTCCTCATCACCGGTTCAGCCACTCTCTCCAACGGTCTGACCGGTTCAACCGGTCCAACCACCTAGGCGACCGGTCTGACCGATTTGTCAGGTGAAAATCCTAATTCAGCCATTGAATTGTTTCAAAATATTGGGGATGAAGTAGATGACTAGAGGAGACATCTTATTGATTATTTACAGAACCCCAAGTGTGTAGTCGATAGAAAAGTCCGACGGTAGGCTTTCAAGTTCACTTTGATTGATGGTGAGTTGTATCGGCAGACCGTGGAGGATTTACTTTTGAAGTGCTTGCGTTCTGATCAGGCCAGAGTGGCTATGGGAGAGGTTCATGAAGGAATTTGTGGTACACATCAGTCAGCTCCTAAGATGAAGTGGCTTCTTAGGTGGGCTTGCTTTTATTGGCCTAATATGATAGCCGACTATTTTTTCTGCTACAAAGGATGTGAAGAATGTCAAAAGTTTGGAGATGTCCAGATGGTGCCCGCTGCATTGATGCATCCTATTATTAAGCTGTGGCCTTTTCAAGGATAGGGATTGGACTTTGTTGGTAAAATTCATCCTCCTTCATTAAAAGGACATTGTTTTGTGATAGTGGCTACTGATTATTTCACCAAATGGACAGAGGCAATTCCCCTCAAAAATATGACACATTGAGAGGTAATTGAGTTTATTAGAGAGCATATTATACATAGGTTTGACATTCCACAAACTTTGACTACGCATCAAGGGACTTCATTTATATCTAAAGATGTGCATGAGTTTGTTGGATTTAATGGTATTAAATTCCTCAATTCATCTCCATGTTACGCTCAAGCTAATGGTCAAGCTAAGTTTAGCAACAAGATTTGATTAAGCTCATCAAGAAGAAGATAGAAGAGAATCCTAGAAGATGGCATGAGGTATTATCTAAAGCTTTATGGGCTATTCGTATTTCTAGACATGGGCCCTGTTTGTATCCGCTTATTTCCCGCTTATCGGTAGAAATAAGCCATAAGCCCACCCATACGCTTTGAATATTTTCCACTTGCTACGTAAGCTGCTTAGTTCACAATCTAGGAAACAACTGGCGTCCGGCTTATCATGTACGCGGGCCGGGAGGCGCTTCTGGGGCAAGCGAACCAATTTTTCCCCCGCTACCCTCACCCACCGAGGCTACCACCCGTCCACCCCCGCGCCTCCCGCGACCGCCGCCGGCTCCCGTCCACCGCCAGGTCCGTGTTGGAGGTATGCCCTAGACGCAATCATAGAGATGATGATATTCCATTTGTATCCATGATTTGTATATTGTGTTCATTGAATATCCATTAAAGGCTACTTGAATTGATTGGCAATTATGTGAATTGTATGTGAAACTCTTTACTTGTATGGTTATTCTAAAGTTGTCCCTAGTCGGAGTTCATGTGACGACACACATGAATATTAGACTAGCACATGTATTAGTTGATGACTATGTTTCACAAGTCATGGACATGCAGATGTTGAACTAATAATGTGGACACATGTGAAGACATGTGCTAGGACTGACCCAACATGAGAAGTGGTTCTCTCTTTAAACAACATATACGCTTTGTCCTTAGACCTGAGATTGTCGCATGTATTCAAGATGTGGATCGACCTACTTAGGGGCTATCAAACGCTACGCCGTAACAGGGTAGTTATAAAGGTAGCTTTCGGGTTTGTCAAGAAGCATGCTATGAGACATGGTCAATCAAGATGGGATTTGCCCCTCTCTGATTGAGAGTGATATCTCTGGGCCCCTTGAGTGATCGGATCCAAAAATGCATGGCCATGCTACGTACGGTTAAGAGTTAACCTACAAAGGGATTACGAATCACAGGATCGAGAAAGAGCGGTCGGCTTCAAGCTAGACCAAATATCACGAGGCAAAGGGAATAGCATGTATATTATGTTGTGATGGTTCGTCTGATATGATCTTCGTGTGCGTATAGGAGTTGGCACGTCTTGCTAGAGGCCGCTACCGACTATTGGGCCGAGTAGGAGTACTCGGGCCATGTCTATACGTATCCAAACCCATAGGATCACACACTTAAGGGGCTGGAAGCCCAATTCGGATGTGATCCAAGTTGGATTAGGTTTAGAGGTACTAATGGGCCTCGGACCCAGAGGCCCGTTAGGAACCTCTATAAATAGAGGGGTAGGGGCGCCCTAGGGTTTACACCTTTTGGCGAAACACACCTGCCGCGCCTCCCACACCCTCGCCTGTTGCAACTTGCGGATCTAGCAGTTTGGCTTGCGACGCTTCCTCCCTGCACATGTGGATACCTTGGAGGTGTTGCGCCTACAGCACTTGGATGAGCCGCCGACGAGCGACGACGAGCCGCGGCACGAGGGCGATCTTGCTGCACGTAGACGAGCTGCTGAGGAGCTGCTGGACATTGACGTGATCGACTACGTACGACTACGTTGATTGTCTTCGCTGCATCGACGGAAATCTACATCTTCTGCACCAGTAGTGCGTCGAGTGGTAATCCCGTGATCCTTATACGGCAGTCCTTTCTGGTTTTACGCGGTAGAAATTTTGATTTGCGCTAGTGTAGCCTACCTCGTATCCAAACAGTGGTATCAGAGCCGTAGCTGTTTAGTTTTGGATTCGGGATGTGTGCATATGGAGATATGCGAGTTTTCAGTTTGATCTATGTCCTGGTTTCGTGCTCTTGCTGCAATGGTAGTGTAATGACATACTCCTACCGGTCGGTTTCCGCCATCGGAGTTAAGTGATACACATAATTCCAGTTGCAGTGAGCGAAGATCAATATGATTGGTCGAATCGAAATCCAGGGTCATACGCCAGGCGCATTAGATGTGCAATAGTAGATGGGATCTACTACCGAGGTTGGGATTTTGCCATATGCGTATGATTCGGTAAATTAGCCGTAACTTTTCGGTACGATCTCGGATCGGGGCGAATTTTATATGAAAATTGATTTACAAAAAAAGTTACACATGAAATTCAACCGCTTCGCCATTTTTGGCGAAATTAGATTTCCCAAATTCGGCTTGGAAGATGGAGTTTCGGGCATCCGAAGTTTGGAACGTTAGGACGCTTAACTCTGTTTTGCAGGATGTATGTTGCTTGTGATCAGTATGGCCCTTTGTGTATGTGATGCATGTGTGTAACTCTTTCGTGACCTGCGTGTCGCGCGTACGGCATATGTGTTGTCACTTTATTGTATTTAATGGTCTGCGTACCAATCTGTGATGATCCAAGCAACTATGTAATCTTTATTACTAGCTACTTTACTAGCTATTAGGCGTAATAGCATGTTCTAGTTCTTGGAGGACTCATCACCAGGAGGATGGCGCACATGGAACATGGAGATGGAGATCACCATGGTGAACAGGTTCTATGGAGATGGAGATCACCATATGAAAATGGGCCATACTGTGTCACAACTGTGTGAATGCTATTCTGTTTATGTTTTACTTTCTGCATGCTGTGATGTTAGAAGTAGAAAGATCCCTCACAAAGTTTAAGTTAGTATGCCCTCCCAACTAAAACTTGCACCGTCCCATGACTTGTACAATTAGTGGTGGGTCTATGAAATTAGGGTACCACTAGTTTTCCTTGACTAGACAGGTTTGTGTCGGACACTTACACGCATAAGGGTTGGTTTGCTTAACAAGGTTATCTTAACGGTTAAGGACCTTGGGGCATAAAGGTTGGGCGCCGAGACATAGAGATGTCACCCAACAACAGGAGTCATATGTGATATGATTAGCAAAAGTTGCTTACCGATCTACCTTGTTTGCTAGCGGTGATGCTAAAGCTCACTAGTAGACTTGTTAGTTGTGGATCCTGAATCACTAAGTTTCAATAGAGGGATATTGATTTTAGTGGGAGTAGATTCTGTTAAAATAGTTTAATGTGATTTGCTCTATCATGGATACGTTTGTCTTAGTGTATTTTGCATTACTTTTGTTGTAGATTAAATGGCACCTAGCAACACCACCGCATCGTTTGCTTTGCGTTCGGTCCTTGAGAAGGACAAGTTGAATGGAACAAATTACTCGGATTGGATCCGTAACCTGAGAATTGTTCTCAGGGCTGAGAAAAAGGAAGATGTTCTAGACAACCCACTACCAGAAGAACCTGCTGATGATGCACCCGCGGCTGCTAAGAATGCTTACAAGAAAGCATGTGATGCTAACCTCAAAGTAAGCTGCCTTATGCTTGCTTGCATGGAACCCGAGCTGCAGATGCAGTTCAAAACAAACCATGAGGCGCACGATATGATCGTGGCGCTTAGATACATGTTCCAAACACAGGCCAGGACTGAAAGGTTCAATGTGTCTAAGGCCTTTGTGGAGAGCAAGCTAGCAGAAGGCGCAGCAGTAGGACAACACGTAATCAAGATGGTTGGTTACACTCAACGGTTGGAGAAGCTGGGCTTCCCACTGGGCCAAGAGTTGGCCATTGATTTCATTCTTTCGTCTCTTCCGCCTAGCTATGGGAACTTCATCTCGAACTACCATATGCATGGGACGGAGAAGAGTCTGAATGAGCTGTGTGGCATGCTTAAAACAGCAGAGGCTGACATCAAGAAAAGCGCTAGTACCAGCCATGTGATGGCTATACAGAACAAGCCTAGCTTTAAGAAGAAGGGCAATTCTTGGAAGAAGAAGGGCAAGGATGGAACGTCCAAGCCAAACCCAGCGCCCAAGGTTAAAGCTGAACCTGGACCTGCTCCAGACAAAGAGTGCTTTTACTGTCATGAACTTGGTCACTGGAAGAGAAACTGCAAGCAGTACCTAGCTTCGTTGAAGAATGGCGGAAGTAATAGTACTTCTACCTCAGGTATGCTTGTTGTTAATGTTATAGACAACATTTTTCTCGCTGATACAATTATTAATTCTTGGGTATTTGATACCGGATCGGTTGCTCATATTTGCAATTCGATGCAGGGAATGATAAGAAGTAGAAGCGTGGAAAGAGGAGAAGTTGATTTCCGCGTGGGCAATAATGCAAGAGTTGCTGCGTTGACCATCAGGACGATGCAACTCCACCTCCCGTCAGGATTTATTATGGAGTTGAATAATTGTTATTTCGTTCCTAGTTTAAGTCGAAACATTTTGTCTCCTTCATGCTTGATGAAGGATGGTTATTCATTTGCGAGTGAAAATAATGGTTGTGTGATCTCTAAGAATGATATGTTTATGGCTTTTGCACCCATTGTGAATGGATTATTTGTTTTAAATCTTGATGGTTCACCTGTCTGTAACGTAAGTGCTAAAAGGCCTCGACCTAATGATATGAGTCCTACCTACTTGTGGCATTGTCATTTGGGTCATATAAGTGAAAAGCGCATGAAGAAGCTCCATTCTGATAGACTTCTAACTTCGTTTGATTTTGAATCATACGAGACATGTGAGGCTTGCTTGCTAGGCAAGATGACTAAGACGCCTTTCATAGGATTTTCTGAGAGAGCAGTAGACTTGTTGGAACTCGTACATAGTGATGTATGCGGACCAATGAGCACGACGGCTAGAGGAGGATTCCAATACTTCATAACTTTCACTGATGATTTTAGTAGATATGGCTATGTCTACTTGATGAGGCACAAGTCTAAAACCTTTGAAAAGTTCAAGGAATTTCAGAATGAAGTTGAAAATCAGCATGGCAACAAAATTAATGCCTTACGATCTGATCGTGGAGGCGAGTATTTGAGCCACGAGTTTAGCAATCATCTAAAGAGTTGCGGAATTGTTCCACAACTTACGCCGCCTGGAACACCTCAGAGAAACGGTGTGTCCGAGCGATGTAATCGAACTTTCTTAGACATGGTTCGATCAATGATGAGCCAGTCGGACCTACCGTTGTCATTTTGGGGATACGCTCTAGAAACAGCAGCTTTCACACTTAATAGGGTACCATCTAAATGGACTGGAAAGGTTCCTAGTTTGTCTTTTCTAAAGATTTGGGGATGTGAAGTGTTTGTCAAGTGACTTCAGTCGGACAAGATCACACCCAAGTCGGATAAGTGCATTTTCGTGGGATATCCAAAGGAAACTTTGGGATATTATTTCTACAACCGATCAGAAAGCAAAGTGTTTGTCGCTCGGAACGGGGTTTTCCTAGAGAAAGAGTTTCTCAAAGGAGAAAAGAGTGGAAAGACAGTGCATCTTGAGTAAGTTCGAGATGAGCTGATCGGGCAAGAATCAATGAGTGATGCTAACGTAGCAGAATAAGTTGAGATACCCATGGCAAAAGAAGCACCGCCACAACCACGAAGGTCGGCAAGGCTCCGCGAAATGCGGGAGATATTATTGTTGGACAATGATGAGCCTGCGACATATGCAGAAGCAATGATGGACCCAGACTCCGGAAAATGGCAGAGTGCCATGCAATCCGAACTAGAGTTCATGGGAGACAATCAAGTTTGGAACTTGGTTGACCCGCCTGATGGTGTTAAAGCCATAGAGTGCAAGTGGATCTATAAGAAGAAAAAGGACATGGATGGAAATGTTCACATCTATAAAGCACGACTTGTCGCAAAAGGTTTTCGACAAGTTCAAGGAGTTGACTACGATGAGACCTTCTCGCCTGTAGTGATGCTTAAGTCCATTCGAATTATTCTAGCTATAGCTGCATATTTCGATTATGAGATATGGCAGATGGATGTCAAGACAGCTTTCCTGAATGGAAACCTAGCTGAGGATGTGTATATGATACAGCCCGAGGGTTTTGTCAATCCGAAAAATGCTGGAAAGGTATGCAAGCTTCAGAGATCCATTTATGGATTGAAGCAAGCATCTAGGAGTTGGAACATTTGTTTTGATGAAGTGGTCAAAGGGTTTGACTTCACCAAGAACGAAGAAGAGTCTTGTGTTTACAAGAAGGTTAGTGGGAGCTCTGTAGTATTTCTAATTTTATATGTGGATGACATATTACTGATTGGAAATAACATTCCTATGCTTGAGTCCATAAAGACTTCACTGAAAAAAAGTTTTTCGATGAAGGACTTAGGGGAAGCGGCATATATTCTGGGCATTAAGATCTATAGAGATAGATCGAGAAGGCTTATAGGTTTAAGCCAAGATACTTACATTGACAAAGTGTTGAAGCGGTTCAGCATGGAAGAGGCCAAGAAAGGGTTCTTGCCTATATCACATGGCATACATCTCAGCAAGACTCAGTGTCCTTCGACTTCTGATGAGCGGGATCGCATGAGTAGAGTGCCATATGCCTCGGCTATTGGATCTATCATGTATCCAATGATAAGTACTCGCCCAGATGTTTCATATGCGCTAAGTATGACAAGCAGACGCCAATCTGATCCAGGTAAGAGTCACTAGACAGCGGTAAAAAATATTCTTAAGTACTTGAGAAGGACTAAAGATATGTTCCTCGTCTATGGAGGTGAGGAGGAGCTCGTTGTAACAGGTTACACCGATGCTAGTTTCCAAACCAATAGAGATGATTCAAAGTCACAATCAGGATTTGTGTTCACGCTAAATGGTGGTGCTGTTAGTTGGAAGAGTTCCAAACAGGAGACGGTGGCCGATTCTACGACAGAAGCCGAGTACATCACAGCTTCGGAAGCCGCGAAGAAAGGTGTTTGGATAAGTAATTTCCTCATTGAGCTAGGTGTGTTCCCGAATGCGTCCAGCCCATTGAATCTCTACTGTGATAATAATGGGGCAATTGCGCAAGCAAAGGAGCCAAGGAACCACCAGAAGAACAAACACGTAATGCGGCGATTTCATCTCGTTTGAGACTTCGTTAACCGGGGTGAGATCAAGATATGCAAAATACACACGGATCTGAACATTTCTAATCCGTTGACAAAACCACTCCCGCAGGCTAAGCATGATGCGCATGTAAGAGCTATGGGTATTAGGTACCTTCTAGATTGACTCTAGTGCAAGTGGGAGACTGTTGGAGGTATGCCCTAGAGGCAATCATAGAGATGATGATATTCCATTTGTATCCATGATTTGTATATCGTATTCATTGAATATCTATTAAAGGCTACTTGAATTGATTGGCAATTATGTGAATTGTATGTGAAACTCTTTACTTGTATGGTTTTTCTAAAGTTGTCCCTAGTTAGAGTTCATGTGAGGACACACATGAATATTAGACTAGCACATGTATTAGTTGATGACTATGTTTCACAAGTCATGGACATGGAGATGTTGAACTAATAATGTGGACACATGTGGAGACATGTGCTAGGACTGACCCAACACGAGAAGTGGTTCTCTCTTTAAACAACATATACGCTTTGTCCTTAGACCTGAGATTGTCGCATGTATTCAAGATGTGGATCGACCTACTTAGGGGCTATCAAATGCTACACCGTAACAGGGTAGTTATAAAGGTAGCTTTCGGGTTTGTCAAGAAGCATGCTATGAGACATGGTCAATCAAGATGGGATTTGCCCCTCTCTGATTGAGAGTGATATCTCTGGGCCCCTCGAGTGATCGGATCTGAAAATGCATGGCCATGCTACGTACGGTTAAGAGTTAACCTACAAAGGGATTACGAATCACAGGATCGAGAAAGAGCGGTCAGCTTCAAGCTAGACCAAATATCGTGAGGCAAAGGGAATAGCATGTATATTATGTTGTGATGGTTCGTCTGATATGATCTTCGTGTGCGTATAGGAGTTGGCACGTCTTGCTAGAGGCCGCTACCGACTATTGGGCAGAGTAGGAGTACTCGGGCCATGTCTATACATATCTGAACCCATAGGGTCACACACTTAAGGGGCTGGAAGCCCAATTCGGATGTGATCCGAGTTGGATTAGGTTTAGAGGTACTAATGGGCCTCGGACCCAGAGGCCCGTTAGGAACCTCTATAAATAGAGGGGTGGGGGCACCCTAGGGTTTACACCTTTTGGCGAAACACACCTGTCGCGCCTCCCACGCCCTCGCCTGTTGCAACTAGCGGATCTAGCAGTCCGGCTTGCGACGCTTCCTCCCTGCACATGTGGATACCTTGGAGGTGTTGCGCCTGCAGCACTTGGATGAGCCGCCGACGAGCCACGACGAGCCGACGACGAGCCGCGGCACGAGGGCGATCTTGCTGCACGTGGATGAGCTGCTGAGGAGCTGCTGGACGTTGACGTGATCGACTACGTACGACTACGTTGATCGACTACGTACGACTACGTTGATTGTCTTCGCTGCATCGACGCAAATCTACATCTTCTGCACCAGTAGTGCGTCGAGTGGTAATCCCATGATCCTTATACGACAGTTCTTTCTGGTTTTACGCGATAGAAATTTTGATTTGCGCTAGTGTAGCCTACCTCGTATCCAAACAGTCGGGTCCACCACCAGCTCCCGTCGCCGGCTCTTGCCGCCTGCAGATCCTACCGCCGCCGCCGCTCCCGCGCCTCCCGCGACCGCCGCCGGCTCCTGTCTGCCGCCCGATCCCGTCCGCCGCCTGATCCCATCGCCGGCTCCTGCCGCCTGCAGATCCCGCCACTACCACTCGGTTCCCATCCGCCGACGTCGTCCCCGCGCCTCCCGCGACCGCCGCCGGCTCCCGTCCGCCGCCAGTTCATGTCCACCGCCGCCGCTCCTGCAACCGACGCCGCGGCCGCAGATCCCATCGTCGGGTGCCGTCCGCCGGGCTTGGCCCCTGGCGGCTTGGCCCCCGCCGTCGAGCTTGGCCGCCGCCAGGCTTGGCCCCTGGTGGCTTGGCCCCCGCCACCGGGCTTAGCCCCCGCCGCCGGGCTCGGCCTCTGGCAGCTTGGCCCCCGCCGTCGGGCTTGGCCCCTGCCGCCTTCCTCCCCTGCCCGTCTTCCTCCACACCCTCACCGAGCACCAGGACTCCATTGCAGGTTGGTCACCGCACTTGCCGCCGAGACAATTGCTACTCTAGTCTTGCTGCTATTTGTTCATTGTTTGTTCTTGCAGTATTATTGAAGTGCAAAATCGGGGGATTACTATTGCTTTGGTGCTTGCATTGTCATCACTTGCTCTTAATGCCGTACCCTTTGCTTGTTTGTGAATAGAGCAAGTTCATGTGTTAGAAGCTACTTTAACTAGTTATAAAAACAAGCAATTTTGCAGCTGAAGCCCAGGCCAGAATACAAGCCTTGGGGGAAAAGAAAAGGCAAGCTGCGGATCATTATAAAGAATTATGGTACTTGGTAATGGGGCAAATGGCCCATAGTTACTTGCGAAAAAAAAGCAAATACGATGACTCCCTACTGAACTCTCTAATCATCCGACTCCATCACGGTCATCTTGGTGCTCAATAATCAGTATAACCCAAAACACATTAGAAAGTACTCTGAATTTCTTTTTCTTGTGAAACCAAAAGAAAGGAGCAATAATGCACAAGCAATGCACTTCCAGGATTTTGAAGTACATGACGTGCATTTTGAAGAGGATTTTGAGGAAGATGATGGTAATCCAACCCAACCTAGCACAGATGGTGGTGATGGTGCTTTAGGAGATGACATTGATATGGGTGCATTGCGTGATGCTATTGCTGTTGCTATGGTTTCGTGATTCGTTGTTGTACCCACGATGGATGTTTCCATACTAGACCGATCTATCATATGAATTTCATATTACTGTAATGTAATTTCTATTTAACAAACTCCAAAGGCATTAGAATTATTGTCTTCTCCTCAGATTCACAATAAAAATGAGCTATTATCAGCCTCAGGGGCATTCAGGTCAATTTACCAACCAGGACAGACAATCGACACAAAATAATGAGGATTGCCAAACACCCTGCTTATTCAGATAGCAGATTCTCCAGACAGCAGGCTTATCAGATAAGCTTGCTTGCCAGATAAGAGAGTTCCAAAAAAGCGTATACAAATAGGGCCATGGTGCTACCAAAGTTACTCCTTTTGAGCTTGTCTATGGTAAAAAAGCTAGTTTTACCCGTTGAGGTGAATCTAAGTGCATATAGGTTGGCCAAGCAAAATAATATTGTTGTTGATGCTTATCATACTTTGATGATAAATAATGTTGATGAGGTGACTGACAAGTGATTGGAGACTTTGAAGGAGACTGAGAAGGACAAAGTTCGAGTTGCGAGAGCATATAACAAGAAGGTAAAGATAAATCTTTTCAGGTTGGTGATCTAGTTTGGAAGATGATTCTACCTATAAGGACCAAACGCAACAAGTGTAGTAAGTGGTCTCCAAGTTGGGAGGGGCCATACAAGAATGTGAAGGCACTTTTTGGGAATTCCTATATGGTGGAGACTTTGTAGGGACAGCAGTTGCCTAGAGCTCTCAATGGGAGGTACTTGAAGAAGTATTATCCAAGTGTATGGCAAGATGCTTAATGTAACATGGCCGATATCTTCAAATATCGCCCTTAGAATGAATGTGTCGTACATACATCTATGGGCCCCCCAGAAGGTTTGGACAGTCCTAGATATAGGAATGTACATCGAGACGTGTCAGACATGGAGACTACGGTACAGGACGGTGTGGTCTACGTGGCAAGACATGAACTAGTCGAGGATTAGGAAACTACTCGTAGCAATTAGAGTAGGACTCGCTAATCAAATCCGACTAGTATTCTTGTAAACAACCGAGTTGTAACCTTACCCCCGGCAATATAAGGCAAGGTAGGGACCCCTTAGAATTATTTTTTAAGAACATCGCCTTTAGGATTATTTTTTGTTTTCTGGTACGCAATGCTTTACAAAAAATAGGTGGGCATGTGTTGGAGCCTAAAATTGGCAGGGTGGGCCAACCAGTCAGACCGGTTCATCTGGGCGGTCTGACCAGTCCGGAGCCCTATAGCCGATCTTGCAAAGCTGACCAGTCTAACCGGTAGGAATAGGCGGTCCAACCAGCCTAACCCTAATCCAATTAGAATTAAGGAGTCCTAGTAGGTTAAGACTTGTAACAGGATTTCCTTGCGGGGAAAGACCTCCCCAACCTATAAATATAAAGGGCCATGACCGATTAAGGCTAACACCCAATCGATCAAAACATTTACCTTACTTTTATCTCCAAACCCTAATCTTTTCCAACTCCTTTGCTTTCTTCTTTTGTCTCGACGATGGCTGAGGAGGTTCCGAGTGACCTGCCGATCTCAAAGCAACCCTATGTCAGTGTTTTAGATCGGCAACCCGCCTAGGGGGTACCCTAAGTGGTCTTTTATGTGGTAAGGGCCGTCAAGAATCAAGGAGTCGATGGTGACGCAAGGAACACGATTTAGACAGGTTCGGGCCGCTAGATCACGTAATACCCTACGTCGTGTGTGTTTGGTTGTATTGATCTTAGATGCACTTGGACTTGCTCTGTTTGAGGGGGGTCCCTGCCCGCCCTTATATAGATGGGAGGGCAGGGTTACAAGTCTGAGTCCTAGTCGAGTACAAATACAGAGTTCTACTCAGTATAACCCAAGTAGTTTCTATATACTTACTTAACTAGTCCGATCGGGATAAGCCTATCCCCTTGTCTTGATCATGTCCGAGTATGTCCCTTAGTGGGCCATCCAGGGCCTACTCGTGGGCCTAGGGTGCATGCCCGACAAGCCCCCAAGTACTTAGTAGTCTTGCACCACAGTCTCGAGTACTGTGGGCACCATCCGAGTAGTCCTTTGTAGAGGTAGTAGTGACCAAAGTGCTCGAGTACTGTCGCGTGGCTAGAAGGTACTCTTCTTGTTCCTTTGAGTTTCTTCTTATTCCAAGAATTTTATATGGTAGTGCGATGACAATCGCACTCCATATGGAGTAGCCCCCGAGCCTTAGGTTGATTCAAAGAGTCAGGCTTAGGGTCAATCCTGCTTCATGGCTGTTTTACTCTTGCTAATCTGAAAAAGAAAATTCTGACCATCGGGTACGGTACCCGTAGCCCCAAGCACTTAGGCGATTTTTGTCGTTGAAGTGGTCAAAAACTGTTGAAAAGAGTAGCCGTTGGGTGTTATGGCAATTAATCTGTTTAAAACATGTTCGTTGCGTAACTGACGCTAGGAATCCAGAGCTGGCGGAGATATAACTGGAGGGCCCCCTTTTGGTTAGGGTTACGTCCTACTGTAATAGATCTGTTCTTCTTCTTCCCCCGCTTTTCTGTTCCTCTTTTGCACCGCCGCGATTGTCCAGCGCCACCGCCACCATTACAGTTCTTTGAGAGAGATCCGAGGTTGTCTTGCCCCTGCTACGGCTGAGATCGTCTTATGCGCACCAAGATGGGGAAGAAACCCGAGAAGACTCAGGGCAAGGCTCCAGCGGCGGGTAAGGTGAAGTCAAAGAAGGGGAAGGAGCTGGTGTTGCCGGCGCCGAAGGTGGGGTCGACGAACCAGACTGCGCCGCTGCCGCCTGGGATCATGTGGCAGAATTCCATGATGAAGGAGGCGGTCGTTCAGGCACTTGTCGACGCCAAGCTTCTACAGCCAAAGGAGGTACTCGAGTGCAGGGCTGCCTTTGGGAACGCGTGGTAGTTCGAGGAGCATCCGAACGAGATGGTTATGTTTGCTCACTTTGTGGAGAGGGGTTTGGCAGTGCCCACCTCCAACTTTTTCAGAGGTATCCTCGAGTACTACAAACTTCAGCTAGTTCATCTGAATCCCAATGGTGTGCTCCATATGTCAATTTTTGTACACCTGCGTGAGGTTTACTTGGGAGTTCCTCCTAGCCTCAAGCTGTTTAGAAAATTGTTCTGTTGCAAGCCTTAGCCTAGTGCCGTTAGGACAGAGGTCTTTGGAGGCACCGGGTTCCAACTCTGGAACTCGAGCGTGTATCTTGACTATAACTTGACAGATTCCCATGGGGAGTGGAAGAGAAAGTGGTTCTATATTGGGAACCATAGTCCTCGCTTGCCGGTAGTCACAGGCCATGCCCCGAAGCATGCAGAGAACTGGGTCAGCGAACCTGAAGATTCTTGAGAGATTGACAACTTGCTGACCCAGATTGCCAGGTTGAAGGCCCTAGGTTTGACTGGGATTAACGTGGCAGCCAACTTTCTGAAGAGGAGAGTACAACCCTTGCAGAAGCGTGCTCACCTAGGTGGTCAGTACTCGGGGTTTAATGACCCATCACGTATGTCTCCTGATGACATTGCTGGCCAAGTTCTTTAGGAACTATCAAGGAGTACCAGTTATTCCTTCAGCTCTTCGCCAGTTTGATGCCTGGTATCAGCCGCAAGAGGTATGGTCTTTTACATGACTTGTACCTTTTGAGCTTTTGGGATTTTGTTTGAGTATCGACTTGTTTTTGTAGTCCCGGGTTCTTGATGGCTATCTGGCGCACTCCGAGGAAGAAGAATTAGTTGCTAAGGAATCAGAGGATGAGCCTTCTCCTCCTGTGAAGAAACGCCGAGTAGTCCGCATGAAGTCTGCTGCTAAGTCTGCCTCGACTTCGACTCCTGAGAAGTCTCAGGGTACCAAGGTATGTACTCGTGTATCCATTAGTAACTGGTATAGTTTACCCTGTAGTCCTTTGATGACTTCTTTTGTTCTGAAAAGGGTGTCGACGTGACTCCTAGTGGCGACGAGGCTACTTCCGAAGAAGTAGTCGTGACCACCTAGGGTGTCGATGTTGCGTCTGTTGAGAAGGTGCCAGAGGAGGTGCCGTCGACAGATGCTGGAGTAGCCCCCGAGCTGACAGTTCAGGTTCCATCGGCTACCGTGCTGCCGGTCCCTGACCAGGCAGTTCTGGGTTTGCCTGCTGGAGTGGCGGAAGGTGCGAAGGGAGTATTGCCATGGCTCTTTATTGTCCAACTTGATCACTAGCGGTAAGCTTTTTCCCCGACTATTTTGTTAGTCTGAGTTTATTGTAGTCTTGACCTTGTTTTTGCAAGACTTGGCAAAAAACCTGCGTCTTCTGCTGCTCTTGTTGTGCCGAGTACTCGGCCGCCTGTGGCTGAGAAGAAACGTGTGCGACTGCCGCCATGGTCAACTCGGTGAGTTTTTGTTCTTGGTGTGCATCTTCAAACTTTCCGCAAGTCATGTGATGACTTTATATTTTTTGATGTAGGGATGCAGAGGAGACTATCCCTGTGGAGGCAGGAGTCGAGTCGTGTTCCCCGACTACTCTTGCTACTCCCTTGGACGATCTGCTTGCTGATGATGTATTTGGTGTTGATGCAAGTCGTCTTGGAGCCACCATGTCGATCCTTCAAGAAGTGATCCGCTCAGTGGAGGATCCTTCAGTTGCTTCGGGTTCTGGAGGTGTACCCTTGTCGATGTCTACTGGCGGTGTTCTGGCTGTGGTTGATGTGGATAAGGCCAAAGAAACAACTGTGCCAGGTATGTAGTCGGGATACTGGTACTGTAGTCATTTTGATGTTTGACTAATGTTCGTCACGTTAGGTACAGCCCTTGGTACGGCTTCAGCTCCTCATGTTGTACGGAGTGCTCAAGGTCCAGTACTCGGGCTTCCATCAGATTCGGAGTTTTAGAGAGTTTTTCAAAACTTCCAGGTGTGTTTTTTTGCTTGTCTGACTACTTTTGTAGCCAAGGAACTTGACCGTTTGCTTTCTTTTGCAGGATCTGTATGATAGGACGCAAAGGAACGCTCGGGCCCCTCAGGAGCAAAATAAACAATTGGAGCAGGAGTGTGCCCGGCTTACGGAATCCTTGAGGGTTCATGAAGATGGTGCAAAGTCTTTTGCCATTGAGCGGTCGGTCCACGAAGTTTTGCAACAAAAACTGGAGAGCCGCTACAAGTCATTGAATAAAAAGTATCAAGGTGAGTACTTTCCATTCTCCGAGTATGTCCGACTGTAGTCAGTTGTTGAACTTGGTCATTTTTGCAGAGCTCAAGAGGAAGGAGGCTGTTGCGAGTAGCCAACTCCTTGACTGGAGGAACGCGCATGACCAAGTAGCTGATGAGGCTAATCATCTTCGGGCTGCGCTGGCTGAATCGCAGGCTGCCTGCGAGCATCAGCGAGATAGGAAGAATCAAAATGGAGTGATGCTTGCTATGGCCATGGTGGCCTGTAGAGATCATGGCTAGACCATAGGAAGACTTCGCGGCGAGCTTCAAGAGTTAACTGATGCCGCTCGAGACCTGGTGAATGTCATTGCCCCTCTTGAAGAGGATGCAGGACCTCGCTCACTAGTCGAGCGCTTGAAGGCTGCTTCGGGTAAAGTGGCTAGCCTCTATAAGGCTGTGTGCAAACAAGTCCTTACTGTGGTCAAGTCGTACTACCCAAGAGCAGATTTGACGGCGGCTGGTGATGGCGTTGCACGCAATTGCACGGAGGAGGCCTATGCGCAGTACCTCGAGGAGGCTTAGCCGATTGCGTCAAAAATGTCTGAATTTGTATCTTCGGAGGAGCCTTGAGCTTTTAGGTAATCTTGTAAGCTTCCGAGTACTTTGAACGATATTTTGTCTGAGAAATGAACACTTCTCCATACGTTGTTATTTGAAGTAGTCCTGAGTGCTGAGTTTGAGTAGTCGCGCCTTTGTCGAGTACTCTGTTATGTTACTCTTTGAATGGGGGGGTGCACGGGTGTACTATACTCTTTTGTCCTTTGTGGCGTGAATGCTTTCACGTGGGCAAAGTCAGAGGGCATCCAGAATCATCGATCATGGGTGAATAGTAACTCCTAGGTGGTTGGCAGTTGTAGCGCTCAGTTATAAATAGACCGCCATGGAGGTCGACCCGGATCAGGCTTTGAGTAGCAATGGATTGCCTTCGGTTGCTATTGTTTGAGTGTAGAGAGCTGTCAAAGAGTGCACCGATGCTAGAAGATTCCTCGTAGATTGGAGCCACCTTCCCTCCACAGACTCTAGCACTCGTAGGGATAGCTGCGATGCTAGAAGAATCCTCGTAGGAGGGTGCATTGCGCGCCTCATCTTGCAGCTCGTGATCCAGCCGGGTACGCGCTGGAACTCGCGAGTGATGGGTGATGAGTGTCGTGGCCTTTATCCCGCTCTCTTAGAGGTGGAGGTGTGGCCGCAATGTGGGTCGGCTCGACAAGGCTAGCAAAAGAGTAGTCTTGTTTCCTTCTTTGTGCGGCACGCGGGATTCATCGTTGCCGCTGTCAAGGCAGCGGCGGTGCAGGAGTACCTGGCGTTGCCTTGGGTAGAGGACCTTGATATGGCTGCATATTGCGCAGCTTCCTTGCGTGTGGGACGTTCCCATTGTAGTCGGCAGACCTGAGTGGCCTTGTGATATTGTAAAAGCCTGAGGCTTAAATGCAGCCCGCCAGTGGGCAATTGCTTGTAGTCCTTTTGTATTGTATGTCGAGTACCTTTACTCATATGTAACTTTTGATGTGTGTTCATACTTGAGTAAAGAATTACTCTGCCCTTGAGGCTTTGTACTAGAGCCGGAATGCCTGTTGAGTTGGTAGTCTTGTATCAAGAGTAGCATATCTTGTAGTCGGTAGTCAAGCTTTTGGCTCGAGTAGTTGAGATGAGTTTCCGCTTAAAGCAATAACTCGAGTTCTTTTGTCCACTACGGGTAGTAGCGACAGAGGTGTTCTATATTCCAAGAGTTTGGTACTTGTTATCCTGAAAGTTCTTGTAGTCTGTAAGATCCGGGTCATGTAACCTTGGATACAATGTAAGGACCTTCCCATGGTGAATTGAGTTTATGCAACCCTGTTGTGCCTTGGATCCGTTTGAGCACCATGTCGCCTATGTTGAAAGATCGCTCTTTGATGTTGTGGTCGTGGTATCGCCTTAACCCGTCAAGGTATCGGGCTGATTGGACTAGCGTTGTGCATCTTGCTTCTTCTAGACTGTCTAGATCTGTTCGCCTTGTTTCTTCTTCCATTTCTTTGTCGTATAGCTCGACTGAGGGAGATTGCCACATGACGTCCGCGGGTAATATAGCTTCTGAGCCATATACTAGGAAGTAGGGAGAGAGCCCAGTTGTCTTGCATGATTGGGTTCGTAGCCCCCACAGAGCGTTAGGTAGTTCCTTAAGACATTTGCCTCCCTTTATATTGCCAACGTCATGTAGTCTTTTCTTGAGAGCTTCGACTATCATGCCATTGGCACGCTCGAATTGTCCATTGGCTTGTGGGTGAGCGACCGAGACGTAGCGGACGTCAATTCCGCTATTCTCGCAGTATTCCCAGAAGTCATGATTGTTGAAGTTGGAACCCAGGTGTGGCGGAACCGCCCAACTTAAACTGGCTTAAATGCGCCTAATTGCTGCCGACGCAGCAATTATCCGAAACGCACTTAAAACAGTAAAAGTCCGGTCGTCCGTCAAGGATTCTGTTCACAGAACTCCTTAAAACCTCCACGGTGTGTTTCATAGCCATACATCAGGATAGCATCCGCGATGGGATAGCATCAACAAATATTACATTTTTATAAACATATTAAAGGTACAAAATATTACAACCATAGATTGAAGAAAACTTAACAGTGCAAGTTAATCCCTTACTAAGAGTTAATATAAACCAGTCCAGGGTAAGCAATTAAACATCTAAGTTTATTCTAGAGTATCATGAGACTCATAAGATACCCTAGATCTTCGGGGCTTCCTCTTCGGTGGGTCCCTGCTGGGTTTCTGAAAATAACAACAAGGGATCCCCTGAGTACGAAGTACTCAACAAGTCTTACCCGACTAACCAATATAATAGCTTTCTTTGGAAGTGTATGCTAGCTTTTTGGTGTACTTGGCTAATACAATTTTTGCCGAAAAGCTTACTACAAGGGATGCCTTAGTTTTATCTTTTATTTGGGTTAAGTTATTACCTAACCATTCTAGATGATGAGAAAAGAGTAAAGATAACAATAAGGTATTTAAGCCATACATCACTCATTTGTCAGAAAGGTATATCATTCATGAATTTACACTACGATGCTCAACAGTGATCAAGTGCATTCATAACCGAGAATTGCGGTGATCTGGATCATAATACATCCTGTAGGAGAGTACCCTGATCACCAGCTATATACGACTGTACAGGTCGTACGTAACGACTTTTTGATTAGCAAATCCAATGATTGGGAATAAGACTACCCGGACCTAGGGACGCACCCCCACATGGGACCCCACGTCTGGCCCGATCACCATGTGAATTTCAGGCTACGCCCCTGCCAATCTCCAGCACGTCAAGCGCGGGTACGAAGTATTCCCGATCAGAGAGTTTACTAACCTACTGGGCTTTACTAGTCCCATACCCAGTAAGTGATCAGATGCTTATCACTTGATCAAAGGTTAAGACAACGAATCGGGCCTTAACCAAATTAATCTAGCAGACAGAACTACATCTCTAGCTTCTGTCCGCTTTCAACTTTCCAAGTTATCTTCCATAAGCAACATGTATGACTCAAAAGTTTTCCTTAAGGTTGGTAAACCAAGTATGTAAGCAAGTAAGCAATTCTAGACTTGGGTATCTTCTAAGGTTTGAACAAGTGGCAAAGATGTCCTTAAAACAAGGTATGATCATGCACAAGAATAGGTTTCAAGCAACTCCTAGACTTAGTGCATACATATAGCAAATAACCGATAATTGGACACATGAAATAACGACTCCAAAATAGATAGGTATAAATGCACCGGGGCTTGCCTGGGATCAACAAAGGTTAGTTCTTCGGAAAACTTCTTTATTAAAAGAGGCACTTCACATTTCGCGAATGCTGTCCATCTCCAGCTGAATTCCACGAATTCCACTTCAGGAGTTGTGACGTCTACGATTTAGCATATGCAGGAGTTAGAGATGCAAAACTTTTTGAATACAAGACTATACAACTTTCCTTCATGATAAAGTTGCAAGTCAACAGTGACTACACAATTTATCATGATAAAGTTGCAAGCCGACACACAAAAACCCGAAAAGATTAACCCACCATTTTTATTTCCTTTACTAATCCTACCTTAGACCTTGTCTTTTATTTTTAAAAGCATTACAATAATTTTCTAATCTCAAAACTTATTTCCTATGACTTAATAATGGTTTTTGGATAATAAAGCATTACTCAAGTTTTATACATTTAATAAAGTTTAAGCATTTATTTAAATATCTTAAATAAAAAGGCATTCAATAAATACCTAAATTTTTATTATTTTTCCTAGGGTTTAAGAATTTTAATGCATAAAGGAAAATAAAACAATCCTAATAAAATTTGTTTCACTAATTTTGGGCACTTCTAGAAATTTCTGTGAATTAAATGGTGTAAACCGAATTTAATCTATTTATCTAATAAAAGAAAAACCTAAGGTTTATTCAAAACCCCGGCCCAAACTTTTCTCACCCAGCTTGCTTCTACCCACCATCACTTCCACCTAGGGCCCATCCGGCCTCCTATTCTCCTCCTTTTTTTCTTATTGACGAATGGGGCCCATGGCCGGCACCTTCCTCGGGCCGAGAAGTGGCCCATCAGCTTTTTACCCACGACGCGTGGGCCTCTTTGCGGCAGGCTTGTTTGGGCCGGCTCCCCCTTCTTTCCTCCTTCTTTTCCACCGGCCGGCCCATCTTCTCTTTTTCTTTTTCTTTCTCCGACGATCGGCCTGTTAATCCGGCCCAAGGTCTTTCTTTCACCCACCGGCCCACCTTCCCTTTCTTCACTTCCACCTGGGCCACACGGCCCACTTTCTTTTCAAACCGACAGTCAGCCCACCGGCTCTCCTTTTCCTTTTACACCGCGCGGGCCAGCTGGGCCGGTACCTCCCCTTGGCCCAAGATGGGCGGCCGGCCCTTATCCTCTTTGCGCCCCCCCCCCCTCCTTGCGACTGTCATGCGGGCCTCCTTGGTCAGGGGCTTCTTCCTCCCCTGGCCAAGAACAGAGGCGCACAGGCCGACGGGGGCTCGCCGGCTGGCGGCTCGCCGGCGACGGGGTCGGGCCGGGGAGGCACCCCCAGGCCGCGGTGCACCCATGGGTGGCGGCAGCGCCCCGGGAGACAGTCGGAGATGGCCTCTCCACGGCGGCGGGTGGCTTAGCCGGCTGTCGGCCGTGGCCTCGCAAGATGACGGCGCAACACGGTCCCCGGCCTCCTCCTATGGCTCTCATACAACCCAGCAACGCGACTAGGATCCAAACATTGAAGAGAAACGGACGGCACAGAAGCTCACCGGAGGATGGTGGTGGCAGCGGGCGGATTAAAGCGGCGGCGCTTCGGAGCTCGACGGTGAGGAACTACTGAACGGAGCAGCGTGGGGCGTTGAGGAGGAGCTGACGGAACCTTGGGCGGGTGGAATCGCAAAGAGGAGCGGCGGCGTGGGTGAATCGGCCGGTGGCGGCGTTGGTTTGCTCGAGCTCGGCTCCTGACGATGTAAAGCGGCAGGGTGAACGAATAAGTGCGGGAAAAGCAACGTCGTGATCTTTCACCGTGCACAACGTCCAGCTTAGCTCGTGGTAGGCGACGTGGCGCGGCTGTGGCCATTGCGCTGGCCGGCATGCGCAAGAGCCGGCGGCAGCACGGCACTGTCTGTCGCCTCTGTTCCTGCTGTTCTTCTTTCTTCCTTCCAAACCGACATGTTCATACCTCATTTGCTCAAAATGTTCTATCTCAACTCGTAGAACTCCTTTAAGTAAACTTGTAGAGTAGTTCAAGTACTCCATTTGATAGATTGGCCTCCAACCGAATTAAGCACCCTAAGATCGAAATTTTGGAGCTCCAAGTCCCTGTCAACATTTTCTGTTAAGTGAACCTCCACGATTCAGTTTCGACAGTCCTCTAATGTGGTCATTTACCCTCCTTTGGACCCAATTTCAGTGGCCCAAATTTATGTCATATAGTTCAACCACTCACCATTTGTGTTCTACAACTAATAAGGATTCCATTTTGCACAAGAAACCATATAACTTTTACACTAGATTTTTCTGAATGTGGCTCCAAACATTGCTAACCAATGCTGTTTTCCAGACTTAGAATTATTTCAGCAAGGAGCTCGAAATCTGCTCATTTGCTGACTTTTGGCTCCAATTTGAATTCAAACCTTCCACTTTCTCTGGACAACAACAATTCATTTACCTTCTCCATAGTCCATATTTCACTAATGTCCAAAAACATCTCCTCACTTATAAGGAAATTTCTCCAGAAATTGGTTCTAAAGTCATGTACTCAATATCATTTTCAGACTTAACCAATTTCAGCAAAGCCGCCTATCGTGACAAAGTGCCAACTTTAGGCCTCCATTTGAAATGGTTCTCTCTGCTATTCCTGATCAACAACACCCAATTCTAGGAGTCCAAAGTTCATACTTCAATATGGTATAGTTTTCCTGATTTACTTATTTGAAAAATTTATCAGAATTCAATTTCCAAAATGGACTCTGAGGCTGTTTTTCTGAATTCTTGTTTTCGGACGGTGAACAGTAAGTTCAATTTTCCCTTTTCTTTCTTTAATTCCTTTGAGATATTTAGGACCATTTCTGTTTCATCTTCTTGATCTTCAAGTTCTAATTACTCTTATACTTCTATTCCATATTTTTGCCGAATTTTTCTGGATTTCAAATTCAAAATTCAAATTTCGGCCAAATTTGACCCGAATTTTATTTTCGGTCAATTTCTTTTTCTTTTCTTCTCGAATTGCTTCCAATTCTTCAAAGTCACTTTGATGACTAAAATGGCGGGTGTTACACCAGGTCTGTGATGATTCTGTTTGGGAAGCCGTAGCGGTGTACGATTTTGTCCAAGAAGTTGAGGACTCTGTCTGCCTTGGGACAAGTGACTAGTTTGACCTCGATCCACTTGGTGAATTTGTCAATGGCCACGGGTACTCGGTTGAATCCTCCTGGCGCAGTTGGCAATGGCCCTATCATGTCGAGCCCCCAGCAGGCAAAAGGCCATGTTGGAGGTATTGTGACTAGCTTGTAGGTAGGGACATGTTGTTGTTTAGTGAAGAATTGACAGCCTTTGCATTTTTGGACTAACTGTTTTGCATCGGCTAAAGCCGTCGGCCAGTAGAAACCTGCTCGGAAAGCCTTGCCTACTATTGTCCGTGAGGATGCATGGTTGCCACAGATCCCCTTGTGAATTTCATCTAAGATTTCTTGGCCATCTTCATGGGTAACACACTTCATGAATACCCCTACCCCTGATGATGCACTTTTTCTGTAGAGCTTGTCTCCGACTAGAACGTAGTTTTTTCCTCGTCGAGAAATTTGTTCGGCTTGATTTTTGTCAGAAGGTAACTTGTGATCCTTGATGTAGTCAATGAAGGGTGTCCTCTAGTCGACTTCTATCATCATGATTTCTCGAGTGACGTCTGTAGTCTGGACTACCGGTGGTGTCACCTATTCTGGTATGGACAGCTTGTGGAGTTTATGGACAAAAATTCCTGCTGGAACTTCTGCATGAGTTGAGCCCATTTTTATAGTACGTCGGCGGCTACATTGTTGTCGCGGACGATATGATGAAATTCCAAGCCTGAGAACTTGTTTTCCAGTTTGCGGACTTCTTTGCAGTAAGCATCCATGTTGTCCTTATTTCCATCCCACTCGTCATTGACTTGGTTTATAACGACTAGTGAGTCGCCGTATACTAGTAGTTTTTGATGCCGAGGGATATTGCGAGGTGAAGGTCGTGTAGCAGTGCTTCGTACTCGGCTTCGTTATTTGAGGCTTCCCAGAAGATTTGCAGTACGTACTTGAGTTGGTCTCCCTTTGGGGAGATGAGGAGTACGCCTGCGCCGGCTACTTCAAGTTTGAGGGATTCGTCGAAATACATTACCCAGTGCTCTAGCCGCTCAACTGGTGTTGGTACCTGATTTTCAGTCCATTCAGCCACGAAGTCGACCAAAGCATGGAATTTGATGGCTGTCCTTGGTTTAAAGTCCAAGGTTAGAGCTCTGAGTTCAACTGCCCATTTGGAGATTCTACCCGTGGCGTCTCTGTTGTAGAGAATTTCGCCGAGCGGGAAGTCAGAGATGACTGTGATGCTGTGTTCTTGGAAATAATGGCACAATTTTTGTGACGTGAGCAGAATTGCATATAGGAGTTTCTGTATCGGCGAGTAACTAGTTTTGGAGTCTGAGAGTACTTCATTGACGAAGTACATGTTGGGATACGAGGTAGGCTACACTAGCGCAATTCAAAAATTCTACCGCGTATAACCAGGAAGAACTGCCGTATAAGGATCACGGGATTACCACTCGACGCACTACTGGTGCGGAAGATGTAGATATGCGTCGATGCAGTGAAGACGATCACGTAGTCGTACGTAGTCGATCAACGTAGTCGTACGTAGTCGATCACGTCCAGCAGCTCCTCAGCAGCTCGTCCACGTGCAGCAAGATCGCCTCCGGTACCGCGCCTCGTCGTTGGTTCGTCGTGGCTCGTCGGCGGCTCATCGGCGGCTCGTCCAAGTGCTGCAGGCGCAACACCTCTAAGGTATCCACATGTGCAGGGAGGAAGCATCGCAAGCCGGACTGCTAGATCCGCGAGTTGCAACAGGCGAGGGCGTGGGAGGCGCGACAGGTGTGTTTTGCCAAAAAGGTGTGAACCCTAGGGCGCCCCCACCCCTCTATTTATAGAGGTTCCTGACGGGCATCTGGATCCGAGGCCCATTAGTACTTCTAAACCTAATCCAACTCGGATCAGATCCGAATTGGGCTTCCAGCCCCTTAAGTGTGTGACCCTATGGGTTCGGATACGTATAGACATGGCCCGAGTACTCCTACTCGGCCCAATAGTCGGTAGCGACCTCTAGCAAGACGTGCCAACTCCTATACGCACACGAAGATCATATCAGACGAACCATCACAACATAATATACATGCTATTCCCTTTGTCTCACGATATTTGGTCTAGCTTCAAGCCGATCGCTCTTTCTCGATCCTGTGATTCGGAATCCCTTTGTAGGTTAACTCTTAACCGTACCTAGCATGGCCATGCATTTTCGGATCCGATCACTCGAGGGGCCCAGAGATATCACTCTCAATCAGAGAGGGGCAAATCCCATCTTGATTGACCATATCTCATAGCATGCTTCTTGACAAACTCGAAAACTACCTTTATAACTACCCTGTTACGGCGTAGCGTTTGATAGCCCCTAAGTAGGTCGATCCACATCTAGAATACATGCGACAATCTCAGGTCTAAGGACAAAGCGTATATGTTGTTTAAAGAGAGAACTACTTCTCGTGTTGGGTCAGTCCTAGCACATGTCTCCACATGTGTCCACATTATTAGTTCAACATCTCCATGTCCATGACTTGTGAAACATAGTCATCAACTAATACATGTGCTAGTCTAATATTCATGTGTGTCCTCACATGAACTCCGACTAGGGACAACTTTAGAATAACCATACAAGTAAAGAGTTTCACATACAATTCACATAATTGCAAATCAATTCAAGTAGCCTTCAATGCATATTCAATGAACACAACATACAAATCATGGATACAAATGGAATATCATCATCTCTATGATTGCCTCTAGGGCATACCTCCAACAGTCTCTCACTTGCGCTAGAGTCAATCTAGAAGGTACCTAATACCCATAGCTCTTACATGCGCATCATGCTTAGCCTGCGAGAGTGGTTTTGTCAACGGATCAGAAATGTTTAGATCCGTGTGTATTTTGCATATCTTGATCTCACCACGGTTAACGAAGTCTCGGATGAGATGAAATCGCCGCATTACGTGTTTGTTCTTCTGGTGGTTCCTTGGCTCCTTTGCTTGCGCAATTGCCCCATAGTTATCACAGTAGAGATTCAATGGGCTGGACGCATTCGAGAACACACCAAGATCAATGAGGAAATTCCTTATCCAGACACCTTCCTTCGCGGCTTTCGAAGCCGCGATGTACTCGGCTTCTGTCGTAGAATCGGCCACCGTCTCCTGCTTGGAACTCTTCCAACTAACAGCACCACCATTTAGCGTGAACACAAATCCTGATTGTGACTTTGAATCATCTCTGTCGGTTTGGAAACTAGCATCGGTGTAACCTGTTACAACGAGCTCCTCCTCACCTCCATAGACGAGGAACATATCTTTAGTCCTTCTCAAGTACTTAAGAATGTTTTTCACCGCTGTCCAGTGACTCTCACCTGGATCAGATTGGTGTCTCCTTGTTATACTTAGCGCATATGAAACATCTGGGCGAGTACTTATCATTGCATACATGATAGATCCAATAGCCGAGGCATATGGCACTCTACTCATGCGATCCCGCTCATCAGCAGTCGAAGGACACTGAGTCTTGCTGAGATGTATGCCATGTGACATAGGCAAGAACCCTTTCTTTGCCTCTTCCATGCTGAACCGCTTCAACACTTTGTCAATGTAAGTATCTTGGCTTAAACCTATAAGCCTTCTCGATCTATCTCTATAGATCTTAATGCCCAGAATATATGCCGCTTCCCCTAAGTCCTTCATCGAAAAACTATTTTTCAGTGAAGTCTTTACGGACTCAAGCATAGGAATGTTATTTCCAATCAGTAATATGTCATCCACATATAAGATTAGAAATACTAGAGAGCTCCCACTAACCTTCTTGTAAACACAAGATTCTTCTTCGTTCTTGGTGAAGTCAAACCCTTTGACCACTTCATCAAAACGAATGTTCCAACTCCTAGATGCTTGCTTCAATCCATAAATGGATCTTTGAAGCTTGCATACCTTTCCAGCATTTTTCGGATTGACAAAACCCTCGGGCTGTATCATATACACGTCCTCAGTTAGGTTTCCATTCAGGAAAGCTGTCTTCACATCCATCTGCCATATCTCATAATTGAAATATGCAGCTATAGCTAGAATAATCCGAATGGACTTAAGCATCACTACGGGCGAGAAGGTCTCGTCGTAGTCAACTCCTTGAACTTGTCGAAAACCTTTTACGACAAGTCGTGCTTTATAGATGTGAACATTTCCATCCATATCCTTTTTCTTCTTATAGATCCACTTGCACTCTATGGCTTTAACACCATCAGGCGGGTCAACCAAGTTCCAAACTTGATTGTCTCCCATGGACTCTATTTCGGATTGCATGGCATTCTGCCATTTTTCGGAGTCTGGGTCCATCATTGCTTCTGCATATGTTGCAGGCTCATCATTCTCCAACAATAATATCTCCCGCATTTCACGGAGCCTTGCCGACCTTCGTGGTTGTGGCGGTGCTTCTCTTGCCATGGGTATCTCAACTTGTTCTGCTACGTTAGCATCACTCATTGATTCTTGCCCGATCGGCTCATCTTGAACTTCTTCAAGATGCACTGTCTTTCCACTCTTTTCTCCTTTGAGAAACTCTTTCTCTAGGAAAACCCCGTTCCGAGCGACAAACACTTTGCCTTCTGATCGGTTGTAGAAATAATATCCCAAAGTTTCCTTTGGATATCCCACAAAAATGCACTTATCCGACTTGGGTGTGATCTTGTCCGACTGAAGTCGCTTGACAAACACTTCACATCCCCAAATCTTTAGAAAAGACAAATTAGGAACTTTTCCAGTCCATATCTCATATGGTGTCTTAACTACGGATTTAGATGGTACCCTATTAAGTGTGAAAGCTGCTGTTTCTAGAGCGTATCCCCAAAATGACAACGGTAGGTCCAACTGGCTCATCATTGATCGAACCATGTCTAACAAAGTTCGATTACGTCGCTCGGACACACCGTTTCTCTGAGGTGTTCCAGGCGGCGTAAGTTGTGGAACAATTTCGCAACTCTTTAGATGATTACTAAACTCGTGGCTCAAATACTCGCCTCCACGATCAGATCGTAAGGCCTTAATTTTCTTGCCACACTGATTTTCAACTTCATTCTGAAATTCCTTGAACTTTTCAAAGGTTTCAGACTTGTGCCTCATCAAGTAGACATAGCCATATCTACTAGAATCATCAGTGAAAGTTATGAAGTATTGGAATCCTCCTCTAGCCGTCGTGCTCATTGGTCCGCATACATCACTATGTACGAGTTCCAGCACGTCTACTGCTCTCTCAGGAAATCCTGTGAAAGGCGTCTTGGTCATCTTGCCTAGCAAGCAAGCCTCACATGTCTCATATGATTCAAAATCAAACGAAGTTAGAAGTCCATCAGAATGGAGCTTCTTCATGCGCTTTTCACTTATATGACCCAAACGACAATACCACAAGTAGGTAGGACTCAAATCATTAGGCCGAGGCCTTTTAGCACTTACATTACAGACAGGTGAACCATCAAGATTTAAAACAAATAATCCATTCACAATGGGTGCAAAAGCCATAAACATATTATTCTTAGAGATCACACAACCATTGTTTTCACTCGCAAATGAATAACCATCCTTCATCAAGCATGAAGGAGACAAAATGTTTCGACTTAAACTAGGAACAAAATAACAATTATTCAACTCCATAATAAATCCTGACGGGAGGTGGAGTTGCATCATCCCGACGGTCAACGCAGCAACTCTTGCATTATTGCCCACGCGGAAATCAACTTCTCCTCTTTCCACACTTCTACTTCTTATCATTCCCTGCATCGAATTGCAAATATGAGCAACCGATACGGTATCAAATACCCAAGAATTAATAATTGTATCAGCGAGAAATATGTTGTCTATAACATTAACAACAAGCGTACCTGAGGTAGAAGTACTCTTACTTCCGCCATTCTTCAAGGAAGCTAGGTACTACTTGCAGTTTCTCTTCCAGTGATCAAGTTCATGACAGTAAAAGCACTCTTTGTCTGGAGTAGGTCCAGGTCCAGCTTTAACCTTGGGCGCTGGGTTTGGCTTGGACGTTCCAGCCTTGCCCTTCTTCTTCCAAGAATTGCCCTTCTTCTTAAAGCTGGGCTTGTTCTGTATAGCCATCACATGGCTGGTACTAGCGCTTTTCTTGATGTCAGCCTCTGCTGTTTTAAGCATGCCACACAGCTCATTCAGACCCTTCTCCGTCCCATGCATATGGTAGTTCGAGATGAAGTTCCCATAGCTAGGCGGAAGAGACGAAAGAATGAAATCAGTGGCCAACTCTTGGCCCAGTGGGAAGCCTAGCTTCTCCAACCGTTGAGTGTAACCAACCATCTTGATTACGTGTGGTCCTACTGCTGCACCTTCTGCTAGCTTGCTCTCAACAAAGGCCTTAGACACATTGAACCTTTCAGTCCTGGCCTGTGTTTGGAACATGTCTCTAAGCGCCACGATCATATCGTGTGCCTCATGGTTTGTTTCGAACTGCATCTGCAGCTCGGGTTCCATGCAAGCAAGCATAAGGCAGCTTACTTCGAGGTTAGCATCACATGCTTTCTTGTAAGCGTTCTTAGCAGCAGCGGGTGCATCATCAGCAGGTTCTTCTGGTAGTGGGTTGTCTAGAACATCTTCCTTTTTCTCAGCCCTGAGAACAATTCTCAGGTTGCGGATCCAATCCGAGTAATTTGTTCCATTCAACTTGTCCTTCTCAAGGACCGAACGCAAAGCAAACGGTGTAGTGCTGCTAGGTGCCATTTAATCTACAACAAAGTAATGCAAAATACACTAAGACAAACGTATCCATGATAGAGCAAATCACATTAAACTATTTTAACAGAATCTACTCCCACTAAAAACAATATCCCTCTATTGAAACTTAGTGATTCAGGATCCACAACTAACAAGTCCATTAGTGCGCTTTAGCATCACCGCTAGCAAACGAGATAGATCGGTAAGCAACTTTTGCTAATCATATCACATATGACTCCTGTTGTTGGGTGACATCTCTATGTCTCGGCGCCCAACCTTTATGCCCCAAGGTCCTTAACCGTTAAGATAACCTCGTTAAGCAAACCAACCCTTATGCGTGTAAGTGTCCGACACAAACCTGTCTAGTCAAGGAAAACTAGTGGCACCCTAATTTCATAGACCCACCACTAATTGTACAAGACATGGGACGGTGCAAGTTTTAGTTGGGAGGGCATACTAACTTAAACTTTGTGAGGGATCGTTCTACTTCTAACATCACAGCATGCAGAAAGTAAAACATAAACAGAATAGCATTCACACAGTTGTGACACAGTATGGCCCGTTTTCATATGGTGATCTCCATCTCCATAGAACTTGTTCACCATGGTGATCTCCATCTCCATGTTCCATGTGCGCCATCCTCCTGGTGATGAGTCCTCCAAGAACTAGAGCATGCTATTACGCCTAATAGCTAGTAAAGAATCTAGTAATGAAGATTACATAGTTGCTTGGGTCATCACAGATTGGTACGCAAACCATTAAATACAATAAAGTGACAACACATATGGCTCCTGCCGTGTTGTCGTACGCGCGACACGCAGGTCATGAATGAGTTACACACATGCATCACATACACAAGGGGGCCATAGTGATCACAAGATACAAACATACATCCTGCAAAACAGAGTTAGGCGTCCTAACGTTCCAAACTTCGGATGCCCGAAACTCCATCTTACAAGCCAAATTTGGGAAATCTAATTTCGCCGAAAATGGCTAAGCGTTGAATTTCATGTGTAACTTTTTCTGTAGATCAATTTTCATATAAAATTCACCCCAATCCGAGATCGTACCGAAAAGTTACGGCTGATTTACCGAAGCATACGCAAACGGCAAAAATCCCGACCCCGGCAGTAGATCTCATCTACTGTTGCACATCTAATGCGCCTGGCGTATGACCCTGGATTTTGATTCGACCAATCATATTGATCTTCGCTCACTGCAACTGGATTTATGTGTATCACTTAACTCCGATGGCAGAAACCGACCGGTAGGAGTATGTCGTTACACTACCATTGCAGCAAGGGCACGAAACCAGGACATAGATCAAACGGAAAACTCGCATATCTCCATATGCACACATCCCGAATCCAAAACTAAGTAGCTACGGCTCTTGATACCACTGTTGGGATACGAGGTAGGCTACACTAGCGCAATTCAAAAATTCTACCGCGTATAACTAGGAAGAACTGCCGTATAAGGATCACGGGATTACCACTCGACGCACTACTGGTGCGGAAGATGTAGATATGCGTCGATGCAGTGAAGACGATCACGTAGTCGTACGTAGTCGATCAACGTAGTCGTACGTAGTCGATCACGTCCAGCAGCTCCTCAGCAGCTCGTCCACGTGCAGCAAGATCGCCTCCGGTATCGCGGCTCGTCGTTGGCTCGTCGTGGCTCGTCGGCGGCTCGTCCAAGTGCTGCAGGCACAACACCTCCAAGGTATCCACACGTGCAGGGAGGGAAGCGTCGCAAGCCGGACTGCTAGATCCGCGAGTTGCAACAGGCGAGGGCGTGGGAGGCGCGGCAGGTGTGTTTCGCCAAAAAGGTGTGAACCCTAGGGCGCCCCCACCCCTCTATTTATAGAGGTTCCTGACGGGCCTCTGGATCCGAGGCCCATTAGTACTTCTAAACCTAATCCAACTCGGATCAGATCCGAATTGGGCTTCCAGCCCCTTAAGTGTGTGACCCTATGGGTTCGGATACGTATAGACATGGCCCGAGTACTCCTACTCGGCCCAATAGTCGGTAGCGGCCTCTAGCAAGACGTGCCAACTCCTATACGCATACGAAGATCATATCAGACGAACCATCACAACATAATATACATGCTATTCCCTTTGCCTCACGATATTTGGTCTAGCTTCAAGCCGACCGCTCTTTCTCGATCCTATGATTCGGAATCCCTTTGTAGGTTAACTCTTAACCGTACGTAGCATGGCCATGCATTTTCGGATCCGATCACTCGAGGGGCCCAGAGATATCACTCTCAATCAGAGAGGGGCAAATCCCATCTTGATTGACCATGTCTCATAGCATGCTTCTTGACAAACCCGAAAACTACCTTTATAATTACCCGGTTACGGCGTAGCGTTTGATAGCCCCTAAGTAGGTCGATCCACATCTAGAATACATGCGACAATCTCAGGTCTAAGGACAAAGCGTATATGTTGTTTAAAGAGAGAACTACTTCTCGTGTTGGGTCAGTCCTAGCACATGTCTCCACATGTGTCCACATTATTAGTTCAACATCTCCATGTCCATGACTTGTGAAACATAGTCATCAACTAATACATGTGCTAGTCTAATATTCATGTGTGTCCTCACATGAACTCCGACTAGGGACAACTTTAGAATAACCATACAAGTAAAGAGTTTCACATACAATTCATATAATTGCAAATAAATTCAAGTAGCCTTCAATGGATATTCAATGAACACAACATACAAATCATGGATACAAATGGAATATCATCATCTCTATGATTGCCTCTAGGGCATACCTCCAACAGTACACAGGTCTTTCGATTTTGTAAACGTGGCCTGGTTCAGACCGTTCAACTACTATTGCCGTGCTGACGACGTGGGTAGTAGCTGCTATGTATAGGAGCAAGTCCTCGTTTGGAGATGGAGCGGTGAGGATTGGAGGCTTTGACAGAAAGTCTTTGAGTTGCATCAGTGCCTTGTCTGCCTCTTCTGTCCACTTGAACTTGTCGTGTCGTTTGAGAAGCTTGAAGAAGGGTAATCCCCGTTCTCCAAGTCTCGAGATAAACCGATTGAGGGCTGCCATGCAACCTGTAAGTTTCTACACGTCCTTGATGCTAGCTGGTGCTTGCATGTTTGTGATGGCAGATATTTTCTCCGGGTTGGCCTCAATGCCGCGATGGCTAATGATGAACTTGAGTAGTTTGCCGGAAGGTACTCCGAAGACGCATTTGGTAGGATTGAGTTTCCATCAGAAAGCTCGTAAACTAGAGAATGTTTCCTCCAAATCGGTGATGAGTTCCTCTTGGTTTCTTGTCTTGACGACTACATCATCCACGTAAGCTTCAACATTGCGATGTAATTGTTTTTCGAAGCACATCTGAATGGCTCGTTGATAGGTTGCTCCTGCATTTTTTAGTCCGAATGACATTGTCTTGTAGTAGAAAGCCCCAAATGGTGTGATGAAGGTGGTTTTAGCTTGATCTTCTTCTTTGAGGCTTATCTGATGATAGCCTGAGTAACAATTGAGGAAGCATAGCAAATCGCACCCAGCAGTAGAGTCGACTACTTGATCCATCCTGGGTAGTCCAAAAGGATCTTTTGGATAGTGTTTGTTCAGGTCTGTGTAGTCGACGCACATTCTCCATTCGTTATTTTTCTTGTGAATGAGTATGGGATTGGCTAGCCAGTCAGGGTGAAGGACTTCTTTGATGAACCCTGTTGCAAGTAGTTTGGCTAGCTCTTTTCTTATTGCTTCTCGTCTGTCTTGGGCGAACCTGCGGAGTCGCTGTCATTTTAGAGTAGCTTTAGGATCAACATTTAGAGAGTGCTCAATCAGCTCCTTGGGCACGCCGGGCATGTCAACTGGTTTCCAGGCGAAGATATCATGGTTAGCCCGAAGGAAACTGATGAGCACGGTTTCCTATTTAGGATCTAGCCCTGTTCCGATCAGGGCTGTCTTGAAGGAGTCGCCTATCTAGAGATCGACTACTTTGAAGTCTTTCTCGCTTGTTGGCTTTACTTTTGTGGACCCCGACTTGTTTTCTGGGATCTCAAGTTCGGTTGGGTGAAGCTTCTTTGAAGCTGTGAAGACTTGTTGCATGGGACTAGGCGCTTGAGAGGTTGCGGCAATCTCCACGGCTTCGGTGTCGCACTCGTAAGATTGTCGTAGATCTCCTCGTAGCGTTAGTTCTCCCTTGGGCCCTGGCATCTTGAGTACCAAGTAAACGTAGTGTGGTATGGCCATGAACTTAGCTAGTGCTGGCCTTCCGAGTATGGCGTGGTAAGATGTCTCGAAGTCGGCAACTTCAAATCTGATGTACTCGGTGCGGTAGTGTTCCTTAGTTCCAAAGGTAACTTGGAGGACGACTTGTCCTAGTGGTATAGCTGTGTTTCCTGGTACAATGCCATAGAAGAGTGAATCTGTTGGAGTGAGTATTTCCGTGATGTCGAGGCACATCTTTCTTAGTGTTTTGGTGAAAATGACATTGAGTCCACTTCCACCATCGATGAGTACCTTTGTCAGCTTTGATCCTGCCACAACGGAGTCGAGTACTAGAGGGAATCGACCTGGCTCTGAGAATTTTGCCCACTGGTCCTTTTTACTGAAGGATATAGGTACTTCTGACCATTTTAGTGGTGTTGGATCTGTTGGAGGTATGCCCTAGAGGCAATCATAGAGATGATGATATTCCATTTGTATCCATGATTTGTATACTGTGTTCATTGAATATCCATTAAAGGCAACTTGAATTGATTTGCAATTATGTGAATTGTATGTGAAACTCTTTACTTGTATGGTTATTCTAAAGTTGTCCCTAGTCGGAGTTCATGTGAGGACACACATGAATATTAGACTAGCACATGTATTAGTTGATGACTATGTTTCACAAGTCATGGACATGGAGATGTTGAACTAATAATGTGGACACATGTGGAGACATGTGTTAGGACTGACCCAACACGAGAAGTAGTTCTCTCTTTAAACAACATATACGCTTTGTCCTTAGACCTGAGATTGTCGCATGTATTCTAGATGTGGATTGACCTACTTAGGGGCTATCAAACGCTACGCCGTAACAGGGTAGTTATAAAGGTAGCTTTCGGGTTTGTCAAGAAGCATGCTATGAGACATGGTCAATCAAGATGGGATTTGCCCCTCTCTGATTGAGAGTGATATCTCTGGGCCCCTCGAGTGATCGGATCCGAAAATGCATGGCCATGCTACGTACGGTTAAGAGTTAACCTACAAAGGGATTCCGAATCATAGGATCGAGAAAGAGCGGTCGGCTTGAAGCTAGACCAAATATCGTGAGGCAAAGGGAATAGCATGTATATTATGTTGTGATGGTTCGTCTGATATGATCTTCGTATGCGTATAGGAGTTGGCACGTCTTGCTAGAGGCCGCTACCGACTATTGGGCCGAGTAGGAGTACTCGGGCCATGTCTATACGTATCCGAACCCATAGGGTCACACACTTAAGGGGCTGGAAGCCCAATTCGGATCTGATCCGAGTTGGATTAGGTTTAGGAGTACTAATGGGCCTCGGATCCAGAGGCCCATTAGGAACCCCTATAAATAGAGGGGTGGGGGCGCCCTAGGGTGACACACCTTTTGGCTGAACACACTTGCCGCGCCTCCCACGCCCTCGCCTGTTGCAACTCGCGGATCTAGCAATCCGGCTTGCGACGCTTCCTCCCTGCACGTGTGGATACCTTGGAGGTGTTGCGCCTGCAGCACTTGGACGAGCCGCCGACGAGCCGCCGACGAGCCGCGACGAGCCGACGACGAGCCACGGTACCAGAGGCGGTCTTGCTGTGCACGTAGACGAGCTGCTGAGGAGCTGCTGGACGTGATCGACTACGTACGACTACGTTGATCGACTACGTACGACTACGTGATCGTCTTCACTGCATCGACGCAAATCTACATCTTCCGCACCAGTAGTGCGTCGAGTGGTAATCCCGTGATCCTTATACGGCAGTTCTTCCTGGTTATACGCGGTAGAAAATTTTGATTTGCGCTAGTGTAGCCTACCTTGTATCCCAACAGGATCTGTTGGCTCGATGGCCATGATTTCCCTGAGTACAAGTTTGCTAGCTCGCTTGGATGCGGTGCCTGGGATTCTGCCAAAAATGATGTTGACTGTCTTGGAGGCGGTCTAGAAGTCGCCCTCTTCTTCTTCGTCGTTGTGGACTTTGTTCTTACCCTTATCTTTTTTCTTGTTGTACTCTTCAGGGGGTGGTGGTGCGGGTAAGTCTTGCATTACTCAACGCATGCTGTAGCAGTCTATTGTCGAGTGCTTGCTAGTCGGGTGCCATGGGCACTGCTTTTTGAGTAGTTCGGTGAAGGTTGGCCCTTCATCATTTTTGCGGGATCCCTTTTTCCCGGAGTTAGTCATGGCAGCAACAGTGTTGTCGGGCTTCCTTTTGCGATTCTGATTACTCAAAAAGTTGTTTCGAGTATCATTGTGTCGAGTTCTATCCTGGTCATTGTTGTTATCGCGTCCTCGGTTACGATGAGAGCTGAACCGTTCTCGCTCTTTGTTTTCTTCATCTGCCCATTGTTGTACCATGACTTTGAGATCTTTGACATTAGCTGGTCGTCGTCTACCGAAGTCTTGGTATGTTCGTTGATCGTAGAGTCCATTCTGGAAGCACTCGATGACGTCTGTTTCTAAAATGTCGACTATAGTAGCCTTCTTTTCGAAGAATCGTCGCAAGTAGTCGCGTAGTGTTTCACCTTCTTTTTGCTTTATTTGACTCAGGTCGATCTTGTTGCCTGGTCTGGCCATTGAGCCAGCATAATTGTTTGTGAAAGCCTTTGTCAAATCTACCCACGAGTCGATTGATCTAGGTTTGAGTGACTCAAGCCATGTCACTGGTGCGGGTTCCATGCATATGGGAAAGTGGATAACTTTGGTGTCGTTATTACTGTTGGAGGTATGCCCTAGAGGCAATCATAGAGATGATGATATTCCATTTGTATCCATGATTTGTATATTGTGTTCATTGAATATCCATTAAAGGCTACTTGAATTGATTTGCAATTATGTGAATTGTATGTGAAACTCTTTACTTGTATGGTTATTCTAAAGTTGTCCCTAGTCGGAGTTCATGTGAGGACACACATGAATATTAGACTAGCACATGTATTAGTTGATGACTATGTTTCACAAGTCATGGACATGGAGATGTTGAACTAATAATGTGGACACATGTGGAGACATGTGTTAGGACTGACCCAACACGAGAAGTAGTTCTCTCTTTAAACAACATATACGCTTTGTCCTTAGACCTGAGATTGTCGCATGTATTCTAGATGTGGATTGACCTACTTAGGGGCTATCAAACGCTACGCCGTAACAGGGTAGTTATAAAGGTAGCTTTCGAGTTTGTCAAGAAGCATGCTATGAGACATGGTCAATCAAGATGGGATTTGCCCCTCTCTGATTGAGAGTGATATCTCTGGGCCCCTCGAGTGATCGGATCAGAAAATGCATGGCCATGCTACGTACGGTTAAGAGTTACCTACAAAGGGATTCCGAATCACAGGATCGAGAAAGAGCGGTCGGCTTGAAGCTAGACCAAATATCGTGAGGCAAAGGGAATAGCATGTATATTATGTTGTGATGGTTCGTCTGATATGATCTTCGTGTGCGTATAGGAGTTGGCACGTCTTGCTAGAGGCCGCTACCGACTATTGGGCCGAGTAGGAGTACTCGGGCCATGTCTATACGTATCCGAACCCATAGGGTCACACACTTAAGGGGCTGGAAGCCCAATTCGGATCTGATCCGAGTTGGATTAGGTTTAGGAGTACTAATGGGCCTCGGATCCAGAGGCCCATCAGGAACCTCTATAAATAGAGGGGTGGGGGCGCCCTAGGATTTACACCTTTTGGCTGAACACACTTGCCGCGCCTCCCACGCCCTCGCCTGTTGCAACTCGCGGATCTAGCAGTCCGGCTTGCGACGCTTCCTCCCTGCACGTGTGGATACCTTGGAGGTGTTGCGCCTGCAGCACTTGGACGAGCCATCGACGAGCCGCCGACGAGCCGCGACGAGCCGACGACGAGCCGCGGCACCGGAGGCGATCTTGTTGCACGTGGGAGCTGCTGGACGTGACGTGATCGACTACGTACGACTACGTTGATCGACTACGTACGACTACGTGATCGTCTTCACTGCACCGACGCATATCTACATCTTCCGCACCAGTAGTGCGTCGAGTGGTAATCCCGTGATCCTTATACGGCAGTTCTTCCTGGTTATACGCGGTAGAAATTTTGATTTGCGCTAGTGTAGCCTACCTCGTATCACTACAATTACCCCCAGCTGCTTGGACTGCCAGCGAGTAGCATCGCAGCCATTGAATTGGGTCTTGCTTGCCGTCATACTTGGTTATTCCTGTTGGTTTGAACTTCTTGGGTAGTCTTGTCCTCATTACCTGGTTTGTGAAATCAGGAAAGTGGTTGTAGTTGTCGACTTCTCGCTCACACCGACTATTGATTATTTCTCGTAGATCACTGAAATTTGACACTTCGTGATTTTTCCGAGTGGGGCGAGGAGTTTTTACGGAGTTAGTGCAGCTGACTTCTCCAACGGCCTTCTGGCGTATTGGGGCATTGTGCTTACTTGGACCTTGGCTGTGTTGCCGAGGTTGGTTTACAACTTCGTTGTCATTTCTTTGTACGTTGTTGTTGTTAGCTGCGGCACCTCTACTGCCCTCTTGATGACCCGCGATGCGGGGAACGGTTGGGATCGGTGACTCTTTGTCGAGTAGCCTGTAAGCTTGTTCTGCAAGTTGTGCAATTAGTCTGTTGCCTCATTGTGCGAGCTGAGCCGTGGCTTCATTGTCTCTGTCTCGAGGTATTAACGTTGTTAAAAGGTTGATAGAGGCGATTGCTACGAGTGGAGTGGTATGTTCTTGAGCCTGTACTGCATCAAATGCTCTTTCGAGGTTTGTGATGGGAATGTTTGTAGCCAGTGTCTGCGTCGCTCAGCCCGAGTAGCGTTGCGTATCCTTCTTTGGTTCCTTTGATCAGAAGTTTCGTCTTGTGGGGTGTTAGCTGTTGACTCGTCTTCTGAGACATTGTTAAGTTGTACTAATCGTCTGGGAGTTCTATTCTGGCTAGTACCCAGGTTGTTATTTTGAATAATAACAAAGACTTCCCTGTCTGGGTAGTAGCTTCTAGAGCTTGATGTTGCAATGTCTGTGGAACTTTCCTCACGGTTTGAAGTGAGTGGGACGCCTTCCTGATATGGGAGGTTATCTATATGAGCGACAAGGCGTGATTCGTAGTCACGGGCAAGGAGAGATGGTCTCATTCTTAGCCAGTGTACGAATCTGCCTTGCAACATAAGTTATTACCATTCCTTGGGCTGGTCCTGTCAGTTGGATCTCTGGGAGATAGACTGAGTTGGAGTCGTTGTCTTCATCGTTCCCGTGTTCGAGTAGGGTTCGAGTGAGGAAACTTTGGTAGACTTTGGCTGCTTTGCGGAGTCCGTGTGGAAACCGTTTTGGGGTCGAAGTCGATTTGGGAAGCGAATGGGACCGACTAGTCCGAACTGAAGTTGAGTCCGACATGTAGTCGAACTCGAGGTTGTTGATCTTGAAATTTTGATTTCTCCTGATTGGATCTTCTGATTTCTTCTCCTAGATGTTGATGATTTGGCGCCGAAACGATCCGGCACCGTCGGCGACACAGAGCCAGGATCCAAAAAAGAACGTTGCGCCTGCTTCGATGACGAAAACAGGCTTGATGACGACTGTTGCCATTGAGCTCGCGCTGAGAAACTCGACGAGCGCCCCTACCTGGCATGCCAGCTGTCGTTGTTTTAGATCGGCAACCTGCCTAGGGGGTACCCTAGGTGGTCTTTTATGCGGTAAGGGCCGTCGAGAATCAAGGAGTCGATGGTGACGCAAGGAACACGATTTAGACAGGTTCGGACCGCTAGATCGCGTAATACCCTACGTCCTGTGTGTTTGGTTGTATTGATCTTAAATGCACTTGGACTTGTTCTGTTTGAGGGGGGTCCCTGCCCGCCCTTATATACACGGGAGGGCAGGGTTACAAGTCTGAGTCCTAGTCGAGTACAAATACAGAGTTCTACTCGGTATAACCCGAGTAGTTTCCATATGCACACTTAACTAGTCCGATCGGGATAAGCCTATCCCCTTGTCTTGATCATGTCCGAGTACGTCCCTTAGTGGGCCGTCCAGGGCCTACTCGTGGGCCTGGGGTGCATGCCCGACACCCTAGGCGCATCATCCCTGATGGGGTCCCTCCTGGGGTGGTGATCTTAGGTTTTCACGTCGCCCCTGTACAAACTAGTCTAACCGGCTTCCCTAACCGGTCTGACTGGCCAAGGGCAGGAGCGACGCGAGGAAAGTTCTAACGACCGTGCAATCTGGCGCATTCAGTGTGTTGACCAGAAAAAGCATCAACAACAGGAGAGAGATAAAGTTGGTTATAGAATTTAGAGGGACATGGAAAACAAGAACCAAATAAAAGATTTGTGCAAATCCTCTAAAAATGAGTTAGCATGTTATGCTATCCGACAGCTTCCGTTAGGACTGCTCTCATGTGCTCACAAATCCAACAATGGCATAAATCGAACCGAGCACATGGTGAGCATTGAATCTTATTGGCACAAGGCAAAATCAAACCGTTTATTTAGTTCAAACCATACAAAATAATCTATTTTACTTGAGATATAGAGAAATAATGAACTATTCGATGCAGTGGCTAGAGAGAGATTGAAGGTGGAGCCTTGTTTCCCTTTTTGAACTTCAGATGTGTGTGAACCTTCTAAACAGGCTTTTGCGGTGCAGCAATGAAATGTCGTCAGACTGAACAGACTTTCGCTCTTGATTTGCACTAGCACCGGTGATACTCTTGCAGGCTTGGATGTTAGGCAGAGAAATATTAATTATTAAACATGTATATTGTTGCGTCATGCACCTCTCACCTCGTAATTGTTAAGTAGACCGTACATCTTTATCTTCCAAGCACCGCTTGCAAGCCTGAAGCTACAGTGGAGGTGGCTAGGATTAAGCTAGTGTTGGTGAACATCAGTAGATGTGAAGAATCTAGCGACCACCTTAAATGGAGAAGATGTGGGTGAACATCAAGGATTCAACGACCATCTTAGATGGAGAACGTGGCAAGCATCGATGACTCACCGATTGCGGGACAACGAGCAATGAAATGTCCCCACGCATCAGCGATTGGTTGGATGCGGTCAAACAAAAAAAAAATTGACAGGGCTGATAAGGCTGCTTGGAACTCCGCTTATGCAAAAAGTCTTGTTGAAATATTACTTGACTACAAAGATAACCCCAAATATAAAGGTCAAAATGGTTGGGTATCGGACCAGCAAGTTCAATGAGAAGTTTCTCGTAGCTCATTTCACAAAGAAGCAGGTTTAGGAGAAGGAGAAGGAGCTCAAAGCTAATTACAAGGCACTAAGAGATGCTAAAAGAGATAGTGGTAATGGTTGGAATGAATCTTTGTGTATGATACCAACTGAACCAAAAGTATGGGAGAAGCTAATTGCAGTATGCCATTTGGACTCCATATAAAATATGCTAAGAAGTAGCTAAGTTATTGTTGTTAACTAATTATCCTTTTTCTGTTACATTCAATAGAATCACCCAAGATTAGCAAAGTTTTGAAAAAATCCATTTCCCCTCTTTTACTAATTGGAAGCATTATATGAAGGTGAAGTTCCCTCATTTGCATAGCAATTTTGTGGTTCTAATATAAGCTCCAATTGTCTCTTAAAAATAAGAAATCTAAACTTCACATCAACCATGCAAGTGGATCCACCTTCTGCTCCTGCACCTCCTTCTGTTCCTCCTCCTGCACCTCCTGCTGTTCCTCCTCCTATTGCTCCTATTGTTCCTCCTCCTGCACCTCTTGTTCAAAGAAGTAACTCTGAACAAAGCAGCAGTCACTTGGGTGCGAATCCATTTGCTTTGAATTTTGATGGCCAAGAGACTTCTAATGCACATAATGAACGCAATGAAGCTCAAGATTCAAGATAGGAAGAAGGTGGAAGTGGGAGAAAGCATAAGCAAAGTCACATTGGATCTGCTCTTGAGGGATATGTGGAGTACAAAAAGAGCCAAACCAGCAAAACTTTGCAAGCTCTTGAAAAAAGGAAAAGGCATGAGGAAGAATTTTTAGTTGAGAAGTGTGTTGATCAAGTGGATGCTATGGTTGAATTAACCGATGAGGAGAAGTCATATACTTTGGATGTCTTTGAGTCTGAGACACACAGGAAGATATTCATTGCAACCAAGAATCCTAATGTTCGATTAATGTGGCTAAAGTGAAAAATCAAGTATGTCTCTTTGAATATGCTCAGCGTATAGTTCATGAAAAACTTACTTGTCTCATCATGTCTAACCATGTAAAATTTTACTTTGTATGAACCTTCTACTGCTTACATGGCTAAATTATTTCATTTTTTTTAATTGCAGAGCCCTAATGGGAAGCACTACATGGGTGTATATAATTTAAGATTTGAAATGGTTTTATTCAGGTAATATAAACACTATCAGCTATCTGTCATTGCTCATGTAGCCAAACTTTTGTGTCAGATGATTATTAGATTCCCCTTTCGTGCAACTATTACTCAACCTTGTCGAGTTATCAATCTTTACACAGTTAACTGCCTATTGGTGTGTGCGTTGCACCCTTCTCAAATTTGGCGTTTCAACAGCTGGAGTAGCATGCATTAGTTGGCAGTGGAATATATTTCATTGTCTTTGGTGCTTGGACAGATCACAGCTATCTATGGTTCATCGTTGCTTGTTTGTCAAATTACAGTGGAATAAATTACAGGTTGCAGGTTGAAAGAAGTGTTATTCGAAGCTGCTTTCTTTGACTTTGCAACTGCTAAGCTAGCGTCTTGGCTCACGATGATTGAGGACTTCTGTTATCTCTGAAGAATAGTAGATAGTGGTTGCTGCATCACAGCATTGCTGTCTGATATTGTTGTGTCTATGTGACTAGTCTCTTCTCATTTTTCTTTTCAAATGCAATTGGTTCCTATCTAACGCTTGACTAGTCTCTTCTCATTTTTGTTTACCTGTAGCATCCTTGGTGGAAGCAATACATGATCTGAGAAAAACGAGGCGATTTGTGCTGAATTGACATGCCAATTTACTGGTCCTTGATGCACATGTGTTCTTTATATGCTGAAGTGCGTGGTATTTGTTCTTTATGTGCGTGAGAAAAAATTTGAGTATGTTAGCTTTGCTTTGGTCCGGCAGAATCCTTGGTGGAAGCAATACATGATCCGAGAAAAATGAAGCGATTTGTGCTGAATTGACATGCCAATTTACTGGTCCTTGATGCACTTGTGTTCTTTATATGCTGAAGTGCGTGGTATTTGTTTTTTATGTGCGTGAGAAAAAATTTGAGTATGTTAGCTTTGCTCTGGTCCGGCAAAAGCAGTCCGTGAGTTAATTTGTTTTGTTTGGATTAACACAATCTGTACCGGCAAAAACCATCTATGATTTGTTTCCGGTTCGGTTAACAGTCTACTTTCTGATTTTTCTTTAATTTTTCCTAAATTTTTTGCTCCAAAGAGGAATTTAGCCTCTTGGTTCCACCTGGACCTATTGATTTGCCACTAAAATCCCCCTGGTGGCTTTTCTTTCTAGGATTTGACTCCCTTGCTGCCAAATCAAACCTAAATGGAGAAGATGTAGGTGAACATCCAGAATTCAACGGCCGTCTTAGATGGAGAACGTGGCAGGCATCGATGACTCACCGATTGTGGGACAACGAGCAATGAAATGTCCTACGCACCGGCGATTGGTTGGATGCGGTCAAACAAAAAGAAAGAATTCAAATCTCAGTATTCATTTGGGACCAGGGCCTCCTATCTATCTTCCAGGCGATAGAAAGTTTACTGATCGCACGGCCCACAGAAGCCTAGTAAAGCAGCAACACACAGCCCATTAAATAGAGAGCAGCAGTACACCTTGCGCGTAGAAAAAAGTCGCTAGTGCTCACTCGTTCGGTGCCGCACCAGTAGAGACCCCGTGATTATTTATTTTTTTGTCATATCATATATTCAACATTCTCTAACAATTTTTTCTACGTTCTCCAACAGTTTTTCCTACACTCTCCAACTTGTATTTGCTCAACATTTTTCTACCTCTCCAACTTTTTTCTACACTCTCCAACATTTTTTTTCTACACACTCCAACTTTTATTTGCCCAACATTTTTCTACACTCTCCAACAATTTATTTACATATATCAATATTTTTCTTGATGCCCCAACATTTTCTTTACATAATTCAACATTTATTTGTTGAACTAGTACATTGCAAATGTTAAATGACACATAGAAAATGTTGAATTAGTATATTAGAAATGTTGAAACGTTAAAGTAAAAAAAATTTAAATAATATATTGGATCTCATTTTTTTTATTAATTCTAACATTCAAACAGATTTCGAATTGGTATACGAGGTGCTAAACTTTAACATTGTCACATCGGATATTCGGATGCTAATTAGAAGGACTAAACATGAGCTAATTATAAAACTAATTGCAGAACCCTGTGCTAATTCGCGAGATGAATCTATTAAGCCTAATTAATCCATCATTAGCAAATGGTTACTGTAGCACCACATTGTCAAATCATGGACTAATTAGGCTTAATAGATTCGTCTCGCGAATTATACTCCATCTGTGCAATTAGTTTTGTAATTAGCCTATGTTTAATACTCCTAATTAGCATCCAAACATTCGATGTGACAGGTGTTAAACTTTAACAGGGTATTCCCAAACACCCCATAGTTGAAGAGAAAAGATCATAAAGGTCGAAACTTGTGTAACATCCAATCCACCTCCCTCCTATCACAGTCTACCACCTGTCCCTTTCGTGCTGGCACCTCATCCGCATGCGCGCCACCACCTGCTCCGTACTCCACCCCGCATGCTCCGCCTACGAGTCTAGGTGCATATAGTTTGCACAAATCTTAAACATCGGAAGATATAAATCTTCCGGGAGATGGATAGGGCGAAATTTTTTTATTTTTTTATTTTTGATTTTAGCATTTTGTGAAAATATATAGTCGGATTAAAAAATCGCAAAACTAGACTATTGCCGCCGGCTGGGTCGCCGGAAGGGCCTTACCACCGGCGAAAGGGCCGGCTGAAGGGTCTTATCGTCGACCCAGCCGGCGAAAGAGGTACACGCCTCTGCACCATAATTTCAAAAAATCATAACTAATTTATATCAACTTGGATGGAGATAAACTTTATATGAAACTTGTATATCTCGATGAGATATACAACTTTGTAGTTAAAACTTTTTTCATTTGATATTATATTCATGCTCAAATAATCGACACAAGTTTCAGATCTAAAATTCAATTTTTAGATCTGAAATTGGGCAGCACACTTTCAAAAAAATGATAACTAACTCATACGAGCTCAGATAGAAATAGGTTTTATATGAAAATTATAGCTCTCGACGAGATTTACAACTTTGTAGTTCAAACTGTTTTCATTTGGAGCCATTTAGTTACTGAAATAATCGATGCAAGTTTCAGATCTAAAAATTTAGATCTGAAACTTGTGTCGATTATTTGAGCACCAATATGACATCAAATGAAAAAGTTTTAAGTACAATATTGTAGATCTCATCGAGATTATCTACAAGTTTCATATAAAGTTTATCTCCGTCCGAGTTGATATGAATTAGTTATGATTTTTTGAAAGTATGGTGCGGAGGGATGTACCCCTTTCACCGGCGGGGCCGACGGTAAGACCCTTCCGTCAACTGGGCCGGCGGTAAGGCGCTTCCGCCGGCCCAGCCGGCGACACTAGCCTAGTTTTGCAATTTTTTCATCCGACTATATATTTTTGCAAAATATTAAAATAAAAAATAAAAAAATAAAAAAAGTTCGAGACCTGCCGTGTTACAAATTTAGACCATTTTCAGCCCATAAGAATTTATTTCGCAGGCCGCACATGTTTCGCAGGCCCAAAACAAGAGGCTAGAAGCACACCGCGCCCGTAAAGAATTCCCCTTCCTGACCTCTCACTTCGCAGTCAGACGGCATTACGGCAAGACCGATGCTGCCGATGAGGTCCGCCGCCGCCGTGCCGTGCTCGCTGGCAGCGCTGCTGCTCCGCGGCCTCTCCTCCTACTCGTCCTCTTCTGTCTATTCCGTCCGCCGCCACGCCTCCTCTGCCCTATCCTCTCAGCCCTCCGCCTCCTACCCCAGCACCTGCCCCCCTTGCCCCCTCTCCGTCCCCCGCAGGACCAGGGAATTCACGGCCTGGGCCTCGGCGCCGGGTCCGGCGGGGCCCGCCGAATCCCCCGCCACGAAGGCGCTAGAGGCCAAGGTACCTGCCTTGCCACGCGGGCTTCGCTTGCCACTCCTAATAATTTTGTTGCAAGCTTCACAAATGGCCGGATGAGCGTTCGCACGCTGTCGTTTGCCATTGTGACCGAGTTTTGTTGCTGTTGTTCCTTGGCAGATCAAGGAGCAGCTGGAGGCCGACGCAGTTACGGTCGTCGACGCCTCCGGGGACGGTCGCCATGTCTGGTAAGTACCCACTTCTAACTTCTTCCTCCAAGATGTTCTCATTTCCCACTCGGGATGGGAAGAGATGAGCGTGCTGTGCTGTTCTACTAGTTGGGTGGGTTTTGCGAGGTCAGATAGACATGGATTTGTAGAATGCACTCTCTTCGTTTCTGTGTAAATGAAACCAGGGTTTATTGGTAGATCGATTAATTTCTTGCTTCTTGTTCTAAGCATTGGTGCTGAATGGTGTGGAATTGATATTCATATGCTGGATATTGATCCAGGAGATATAAGCTTTTGGGAGTGCAGTGGTTCTCCTCACAAAACAAAACAGAATGTACTGGCTCTGCATCTCAGCTCTGCTTTGAGTTTGCTTGTGGAATGCGGCTAACATCATTTTGGAGCATGTCTAGATTGTTTATTGTCCATCAATCATCAATGGCATTGACAGGGCATTCCTCACGAAAACAGAATGTACTGGCTCTGCATCTTGCTATGCTTTGAGTTTGTTTGTGGTATGCAGTTTACATCACTTCGGGGCATGTCTAGATTGTTTCTTGTCCATAAATGGGGGTTTGTTAGGTTCCATCTGCGTGGAGGCAACCTCCACACACCCACCTAAACGGATGACAGGCCGGCTCATAAACATCTCAAAGGCCTAGATCATTTTGCCCTCTCTCTCAGTTGGTGGCCTTTATGCTTATTTCAGCCCATCATGTGCACATCAACAATAGCCCAATATTACTTAAAGACAATGGCCTAGCTAGTTTCTACTATTTTATTTGTGATTGTCTTTTAGTGCGATGAAATTATTGTACTATTTAATTTTGTTCTATTAGTTCATGTACGATGCCCCATGTATTTTATTTTGTTGTTTTATGCATGTAAGATTAAAAAATATTGTCACTTTAAATTTAAAAAATCTGCAGTAAGAGAAATTCAAAAATAGAAAGTAGTGACAATCCGAAGAAAAATATTAATTGGAGTTGAAGGTTTATTGTTGAACAGTTGAAATATGCTACTGAAACAACTGGGACAATGGGACACACTATCGGAACAGTTGGCATACACTATCCAATAACTGAGAACATTATTGTAATAATTAAGGTGTAGTATTGGAACAATTGAAATACACTATTGGAAGAACTGAGATGCACTGTCGGAATAACAGAGGTACACTGATGGAACAGTTGGGATACACTATTGGAACAATTGAGATGTACTGTCCAAAAAGTCAAAATACAAAATTGGAACAATTGAGATATACTAATGTAACAATTTAGACTGCATTTTTAAAACAATATAAAAATAGACATGTATCTCAATCCAGAAAATGGGAGAAGATAAACAATAAATCTGAACAAATTAACCAATACTAGAAAAGGAATCAAAGAAAAAAAAGAAAAGAAAACATAAAAAGAAAAAGAAAGAAGAGAAAATAAGAAAACTGTGTCAAATTTAACTCAGTCTTGCCACAGCCAATGGAAAAGGAAGAATAAAAGTAAATAAAGGATAAATGAAATGGCCTGCAAGCCAGTTTTGCCCTGCATGGAGGGGTGGGTGGAGGAAGGTCTTCTTTCTCCAGATTCCTGCCATAATGGGAGCCTTCTTCACATTTATCATGAAGTCTTAAGTCTGTATGAACATCTAGTTTCATTTGACACTTGCAACTTCAAACATAGTGTTAACCAAGGCAAGCTTGAACCTTTTACAAATGGTGACGTTTATATATTAGAATAGAGAACTACCAATTTCACTTACTTATTATAAACCGATTTATTATAGCATGGGATTAGTTATTGATTTTGGAGAAGTTTATCTGTGGTGTTCCCAACCAGAATTTTGCCTGCTGATAATTGATCAATCTTTCAAAAACGAAATGAAATAACTGGAAACAGCTAATTATGAGATGTGATGCTATCATGGATCAACAACTAAGAAAATTCATATTGTGACGTGAATGAGTGATCTGTGATAATGACTGTTTGATCAATGTAAAATAAAACAAATGATTAAACAAATGTACTTCTATTGGGAGTTCCAATGAAGACATACCAGTGTCCTTGACATGATATTTGATTCATATAATGTAAGATAATTGCTGCATGTTTTATAAAATATTAGGCACACAAGTTTCAAGCGATTATTCATCCATTTGTTCACTTACATGCACAGAGACCTAAAAGAAAAACATGATACCCTGTGAGTTATAACTCAATCAGAGCAACGCATGCATGCAGTGACTGGCAATTATAATGCTCACATTTATCACCAAGCATGGCTAATTAGCAGTTACGGCTCTGGCATGGAGAGGACAAGACATTTATTAAATCACACTGTAGTAGCTACCATTCAGAACACTAATCCTAGCATTTTATCAACCATTTATTATTCATTGTGATTCCATCGTTTTAATCATTTTTGTCTGGCATTTAACTTTCGGATGTTCTGCTTAATATTCACACATAGAAGCTGCTCTTTTCTTCAAACTAACAATGTGCAATGCACTTCTATAAGTTGATTCCAAGCATTTAAATCATCCTCTCAACTACATAATACAGTTTCTGTTTTGTGAATTCATCGTTGTTGTTTTGCATTTGATTACTGAATAAGTAGTTAGTAGCACAAAGCCAGGGTAATATTTATGCTAGTAATATGTATACTTCATGGTTCCTTCCATTCAACCATTTCACACAGCAGCTGATGTTTGTGGTTTTATCTCACGTTCTTTGGTGCTCAGTTTTTTTCCCATGATGTGTTGCTGTACTAGTTCATTAACATGGGATGAAGTAAATTGTAACAAAGAGCATTGAAGCCACAGAAAATATTTGCAATCCATCATTACATTGTCCAGCAAAGCTTCTCTCAAGTCCCAGTGTCAACCTATATTAAGCCCAAACATCATAAGATCCACATGTAGGTCTATTTATGTGCGCTACGTTAGCGGCACCATAGTGTTAACTACCTCCACTAGATTTTTAAATTAACTAGGTAAAATTAACAAAATAGTGAGAATGGCTCCAAAAAAACATAGATATTTTCAAATAAAATATTGAATATTTGCTGTAAGCATGTAACAAAAAAGCTAAATGAAAAATAGGTACAGAAACATATAAAGATAAGCTTCAGTGCAAAAGCCTTTGTGAAGAGGAAAAAATTATAGGGTGCGGAAAAGAAGAATGGAAGAAATGTTGTACAAAATGATTCTGAAGAATTGTTACTGTTCAATTACTTGTGATATATAACTCTTGAGGGTCTCAATTGCATTCTTATAATATTAGCGATTATGATTGTCAGCCCTTATTGTTCAATTACTTGTGATATATAACTCTTGAGGGTCTCAATTGCATTCTTATAATATTAGCGATTATGATTGTCAGCCCTTTTCCCGCCCTTTTTTTTTATCATATTTCAAACGATTGTTTTGGGCGTTATGCTGATAATATTGTTTTCACATTGGCTGACAACATTATGTTTATTTGGATAAGGATGTTTCTGCAGTTTTTGTAGTATTACTTATCATTGATGTATTGACAATATTTTTCCTAAGGAAAAAAAGGCAATTCTGAAGTTGAACTAACCCCAACCTTTTCTATTCTCAGCATAGATGTGGTTTCCAAAGCATTCGAGGGAAAATCTGCAGTAAATAGGCAGAGAATGGTTTACAAGGCTATATGGGAGGAGCTTCAGAGCACCGTGCATGCCGTGGACCAAATGACTACCAAGACGCCAGATGAAGCTGCTGCAAACAAGTAATTCAATATCATAAATGTGGAGACAGTTAAGCTCTCTTTTGAAGGTCAGGCCGTTGCCTTGACCATGGTTCTGTTTTTTCTGATACTATTAATGTACACGTCAAATGAATTGTCAATAATTCGCATGATTAGCATTCCTTCAAAAAGAAATTTATGTAATTTGATGTGCATTCACCTTTTTCCGGCGCGGGTGGCCTGTAAGGAAAACATTTCAAATTACTCTCTCCAACTATCAATGGAACCCTAAACTATAAAATTGTTTATTTAACCTTTTTAATATTGAATCTGTCTCCTCGTCAACCGACGACCTTTTTAATATTGAATCGGTCTCCTCATCAAACGATTGAGATTTTGTTTTTCTATCAATCAATATTTTTGTCCATTAGATCGAGATCCAATGATCCGGATGCATGTCCTTCATATTCTCTCTCTTGCTTATCTTCTCTTCCCGTTCCCCCTGGCTCGATGTAAAAAGTGAGCCGCCGCCGCCGCCGTCTCCGCTCTTTCCCGTGTGACCTCCACCTCCCTGCCCGGCTCCGGCGGCGAACTGCCACCTCCGTCGCCGCCCACGACCACTGCGGGTGCTAACTGGTTGACCCTCGACACCCCCGCCGCCTCACTGCCTGCTAGGGTCCTCCACTGTCCGGCTTTGGCGGCGCCTTCACCGCCTCTGCTTCCCGCCGTCTCTACCACCTCCACCGGCCGGCGAGCCATCTAAGAGCTTCCTCTACAGCCACGCACTTGAGTAAGCCCCCAAACCTAACTCTGAATTTCATCTCCATTCAATTTCTAGTAGAGATTTGGGTGACTGATAGACAAGCAAGACCTCAAAGGAGTAAAACTCTTTAATTTTATATTCTAAAATCAACTTATTTTTCACATTTACTACCTAAATAAAACCTTTTGCCCATGTGGACTTGTTTTTATGACTTGGGTGGCCGCATCATCGATCATTGTCCACGTGTACCACTGCCACCTAGGAGCCGTCTTCCTCGTGCGCCGTTGCTCTAGTGTTCAACACCGCTACTACTGCCCTCTTCACCTCCAGAGAGTCACCGCAGATGTGGCCCACACCGGCACCAATGCTGCAGAGTCATCCTCGTCGGTCTCGGCCTCCCCTTCAAGGACGCTGCCACCACTGCAATGGCAGCGGCAGGGTGGTGGCCATCTCGCCAGCCTCACGTCGCTGCTGGAGGCGCATTTGTGCGCAACCATCGCGATCTTCGAGCGGAGATGCTCTTGGCGTTGTGGCTTGACGGAGATGCTATGTGTGGGAGGCTCTGGTGCTTACTGGTTTTGATGAGGTGGAGATGGAGGAGAGGAACAACAAAATTTGCTGGTTGTGGCGCTGATGTTCTGCTCGAGCTGAAATTGGAAGGGGTTCTGAGTGGCGGTGGTCACTCTGGTTCACTAGTTGCTTACTGCTTGGTGGGACTATTGCTTGCTGCTTGGAGGGAGCGGAGACGCGGCTGCAGAAGAGGCGAAGAGCAATGAAAGGAAAAATGCTTCTCTAGTTGCTTTCGGTGAAGAATGATGAGGACATCCAGCCAACGTAATCCAAATGCTTTAGTTACACCGGATGCATCGCCAGCTACGCCATGTTCATTTTCGATTACACATCAAGAAGAAAGTGTAAAACTAGTTAAGCAAGAACAAGCATCGGATACACAAGCACATGTGTATGAAGATTGATTACACGGAACCGTGCTAAGAAACTCCAACAAAAGGTGCATGTTTTCTTCTTTTAGTTACATTTCAATATCGATGGGAATTTTTATAAAAAAACATTGATGAGAATCATATACTTCCTAAATCTTGTACTCTTCTAGTCAGGTTTACACATGAGCTTCTCGTTGGGTTACGTGAAGGATACAGAAGGTTATACGGAGGACACTAAGATGAGAAGGCTTACGCAAATAAGACTCAAGGTTATATGATAGATGCTTTAACTTCATGTTCAAGTCTGTACCATCTCGGGAAGAGACGGGGAGCATAATATACATGGTTGAAACTAAAGACTGCGCAAAAGCTAAGAAGATACGCATGAAGCGAAAAAGCCTCCATGAATGCTTCCACTTGTTGGCCTTTCACCTCCCAACGTGGTGATTTCGGTTCATACTTATCATACACCTATCTATAAGGATTTTTCATAATATAAATAACCCCTATGTACTATAGAAAAGATAACTTTGATCATTACAAATTTTTAGCCTATATGGTATTGCAGCTAAGCTGCTGAGTGCCTTGCACACCCTTGCTCTTATATGTTCTTCATGGACTTGTAAGGAAATCACTCTCCCCTAGTTCATGATCTAGGCTTCCGGGCTTTTTGCATGGATTAGTCTTAACCGGTGGTTCTATGATCCTTCAGTGATCGAGTTGAAGTCGTCAAGGTTTTTATGCCTCTTACCCCATCGCTAGGTTGCATCCAACCTTGGTAGGTATAAAACTTCCCTGGATTGTGGTTCTGTAATTGTTCGGAGATCGAGTCGGAGTTTTTTTTGTCTCTTTTCCTGCAACTTTGTCGCATCCAACCTTTATCATGTATAAAGCTAGTTATCCTTGTTACTCGCAGCTAGTTATTCATGTTACAAAACCTACTGCTGTGAAGATCGAACAATCGAAAGGACCTTTCTTTTAACGGTCCCATCAAAGAAGATAGCAGGAGATAAGGGTAGCAGTAAATTTGTGAGGTCCGAAGGGACCGTGACACCATAAGAGGAGGTGAATTGGGTGTTCTAAAAATAAAGCATCCAAGCACCTATAAAAATATTTTCAATATCTATCTAGATGTACACTAGGTTTTCCTATATTTTTATTTCTACCGTAAAAGAGTTTTGCACCTTTGGTTTCAATTTATAAGTTACATATGGCAATTTTAGGAAAGGTAAAATTGGAATGTAAAGTGCAATAAAATAGGGAAGGTAAACGGGTAGAGAATGCAAACTCCCGACACAGCAATTTTTACCGAGGTATCAGAAAGTAAAGCTTTTCATTAGTCCTTGTTGTTGCAGCCTCTCTCAAGGGAATGCTCACGCAAGGGCATAAGCTTCCCGGTCAAGTAAAACCGGGCGGTGGAGGACCCCCAGCGGGCAGTGGTGGTGGGGTGAGGGGGGTTGAGGGTCAACCAGTTAGCAGCTGCAACGGTCATGGGCAGCGACGAAGGCGGCAGTTCGCCGCCGGAGCCGGGTAGGGAGGTGGAGGTCGCGGGGGAAAGAGCGGAGATGGCGGTGGTAGCTCGCTTTCTGCATCGAGCCAAGGGGAACGGGAAGAGAAGATAAGCAAGAGAGATAATATGAAGGACATGCATCTGGATCATTGGATCTCGGTCCAATGGATGAAAACATTGATGGATAGAAAAATAAAATTTCAGTCCGTTGTCGATTGATGAGGAGACAGATTCAATATTAAAAGGTTAAATAAACGATTTCATAGTTTAAGGGTTCCTTCGATAATTGGAGAGAGTAATTTGAAATATTTTCCTTACATGCCTCCCGCGTCGGAAAAAAGTGAATGCAAATCTGACTAAGTAGGAGATGCAATTCTTTTATCCCGATTGGTGTTACAAATCCAGAAGGCTTTAGTCCCGGACTAAAGGCGTCTCCAAGAACTATAAAATTTAGACCCGGGATTAAAGCCTCTTTAGTCCTGGGTTAAAAATAACAGATATTTGTTGAGAATAGAAGGTTGTTTTTCTTCCTAGTGTAGCGTGCGTGAGGAGGAAAGCAGACTGGTCGCTTGAGCACTGCCTAGCCAAGCGAAATTAGCGGCTGCTCGAGCAAAACAAGGAGCAGGCGCCGGCGAAATTTGTGGTGGTGCGGACTAAATCAATAAATCAGCCGTGAAGTAGGCAGACAGAGCCGAGCATGAGCGTCTGCTTTGCTTCTTCGTTGGCCCAGAGATGGAGGCTGGTGAGGGAGAGGAAAAAAAGGCTGAGCGAGGGCACGGGATAGACGAGAGAGGATTTTCTCTTGTTCTCCCGGACGTCGCTGGCAGTCTGGCCCCACGCGTCTCTGCTGCGGACCGTCAGAATGGTCGAGCAGGTGCGTGTCGCGCTCGTCTAGGCTTGACCGCGCAAGCTGCGTGCCAGCATTCTCACGACCCACTTATAGTGTGAACTCGTCACATAAATTAGGCTGGTTTGGGCACAAAATTGAAGCCCATTTTGAAAATCATTGATTGGATCATAAATCAAGCTATCAGTTGAGTCCGTGTCATGTCTATTGGGTAGGGTCATGTGATAATTTTTCCCCTTCCGTTGCAACGCACGGGCATATCTGCTAATAGAAAGAAAAGGATATCTCACTAGCTTGGAGTAACAAAAGTGTTCATATTCGTTAATCATGTACAAGCCTGACAAATCTTCTTGTGTTTACAACTTAAACATGTACAGCTTAGATGAGTACAAGAATTGCATGGCCCACTACTACAAAACCTGCTATCACCGCCGGCCCATCACAGCCGGTTTTGCGTGGGCTAGCGGTGATAGACTATCACAGCCGGTTTAGAAGAAGGTAGGGGCAGGAACGACTGAAATTGTGGAGATGGTACCTTTCACTGCCGGTTGGTGACTAAAACTGGTGGTGAAAGTATCACCACCGGTTTGTAACATTGCCCAGGTGTGAAGGCAACCACGGAAAAAAAAAGATTCCAATATAATTAACTTACCTCGCGTCCGTCTCTCTCACACCCACCTCTCTCTCCCAACCGCATGCCTCCCTCTCCTTCAAACCCTCACACGCCTCCCTCACTCGGCCGCCTCCCCTCTCCCCTCCCTGCCTCCTCCTCTCCTCCCCTCCTCCCTCCCCTAGCTAGATCCGGTCATCTGCCACCCCTCCCCTCCCCCTCCGCACGCCCCTCACTCGTCTATGGCAGTCAGGAGCGAGCGCGGCGGCGCAGCGACAGCAACCGGTGGCGAGGTGGGGTGCGGTAGCGGCGATGGCTCGGGGGTGCAGCAGTGCGCGGGGAACAATGGCTAGTCGGAGGCAGCAGGGCAAAGGGGTGCAGCGGCGGGCCGGAGGTGGCGGGGCGCAGGTATTTTCTTTTTTTTCGATTCTCTCTCTCCAGGCTCTAGCGGGGCAGCGGGGTGGCAGCAGCAGCAGTGGGGCAGCGTGGCGATGGAGCAGGGTGGGGGTAGCGTTTTTAACCGGTGGTGATGGGGTACCCCATCACTGCTAAATTTCATATAACGGATTCTAAACGGGCGTTGAAGGGGGTTTTGGAGCCGGCAGTAACAAGGGGTTCCGAAGCAGTGGCCACAGCCAAGCTTACATGTGCCTACGTATTATCACTTTTGCATGCTAGCTCTGTGAAACTTGTTTAATCATTCGTCACGTATATGAGGTACAAAAATCCACAAACAAATGGGCCCTCGCTAAGTTAAGCGTGATTGTGTAGCAAATCAATCTTTGGTTAGCGAAAAGATTGTTTCCTTCAACCTTTAGTGCCTCAACAAATGGCAATTTTCATTCGGCGCGTAGTCAAATTACAGCCGCCAGTAGCTCTGACGTTTTCAGGTAATCATGCAAGGTAGGAAGGCATGATCACGATGATTTCAATCACCCGCTTATTCCCATTTTAAAATTATACTTACTTGCCAACATAGCAGATGGCCATGTCGTGTGAGGCCTAAACCACTATAGATACAGGCACACATGCCTCCATGAAGTCACACGCCATTCTGCGCATCACACTACTGGAAACGACTTTTACCCTGAGTAATATTGGACGGCACATAGGGAAAAAGTGGTTTCCAGTAGTGTCATCTGAGGGGTGTTTGGGAGCACTCCACTCCACGAAAAACTGCTCCACTCCACCAACTTCGAAAATTTCGTAACCAAACGCGTCTAGCTCCAGCAACTCCGGCTTCAGGAAAAAGGTGGAGCAGGGGGGTAGATCCACGTTTTTTGTGGAGTACCTCAAGAGGTGCTCCAAAAACCCCCTTTACAGACCTCCTCGTGGAGTTGGTGGGTATTTACCCACCATTGCCACTCGTTACACAGGTTACCGGTTCGCGAAACAAAAAAAGGCTTCCATCACACCGTGCCATAACCTTGAGCAATGTTTTTAGGTAGCCAGATGGGGTCACCTTTGCTTTTCCGATTTTAGCCAACTAGAAACCACTATTTGCTCTCAGTTTGCGGTGAAAGATCGTATCAAGTCACAAGGAAGCGTGACTGTTACAAGAAAAACCTCGAAGTTGTGATGAGAGAAATGGCCAAGGAGTTCTTACATAACATCAATGGCTGATCTGTCGACATTATCCGAGGATCAATGACAGACAGAACCAACCTTGCTGCTTGCCCAGACAGGATTCATTGCTATTGACGGCTCTTAAATACCAATTCCAGGCCGTCAACTCCTACATAAACACGGAAAGATGAACATCAACCTAGTGGTAGGGTTTTATTACTAACCATTTCCACAAGTGTTGGTGAATATTTGTATACAGGTCACTTATCCTTAGAAAGGAGGAGAAAGCACACCCAGGTGACAAAAAATACAACTCCAACCAATCAGGAAAGAGCACACGAATCCATGGGCCACATCAAGGGATAAACCACCTTAACATGGCGCGAGCACCTAGAATCAACTTGAGGGCCCACCAGGCAGCATCCTAGACGAAAAGCGGCGCGAGAGGTGGTGCCCAGGGTTTGGCCGAACTCGCCCTAGCATCCCTTGAGCTCAGCTTCCACATGTCGACTCCTGGTGACTTCCTAAAGGCGGTTTTTGCCATTATCCTAGGAGTTACTATCTCAAAGCCTCGGATCCTGCTAGGTGGCAGAAGGAGAAGAGTTGGAGGAGAAAATTCCCTTGAGATTACCATGAGATGCTTGGAGGATCTCCACTCTCGCAAGGCACCTCCACTCTATAAATAGTAGAGGGGGGCCTCATTTGAGGACACCATCACTTGAAGAAACACTACTGAAGAGTAGAGTTAGAGCCTCGTTGCAAAGGCGGAGCACTGCCTAGCTAGTGCTTAGAATAGGGAGAGAATGATGTGCAGTTCGGGAGGAGTGTCGGGTGTCGGCACTCTCCTCTCAGCTTGTACCTCTACGGATGCTAGCTTCCTTTGAGTAAAGTAAGTTCATATTCGTGATTCCTTCTTATAGTGTTATACTTGGTTCTTATATGCATGAGTAGTTATGCTTGGCTTATATGCTCGTATGTTAGTCATATACCCTTGCTATCATAGTGTAGGCTTGTATGCTCTTATGTATTCCTTGAGGCCTTGATACAGCATACATTAGTAGTACTTATATCTAAGTGAGGTCAGATCTCTTTACTTGCAGGTTGGTCCCTCTGTATTTATATAGAGTGGTGTATGTCTGCTACGGGAGCTCAGACGTAGTTAGACTGCAGTAGTAATTAGTAGCGTAGACGTGGTGTCTAGGATAAAGGTTATCCTTCTCTTGCCTTATATCTCACGGATTGCTAGAGGTAGGCCATAGGTGGTGACAGCTTGTAATCCTCCACGTTCAGATATAGCGTAGAGCTGCAAGCCGGAGTCAGCTGGCAGACTAGGGGTAAGCCGGTGGCTGAAGCAAGTATCTTTAATCGAGAGATTGACCTCTAACTTACCTCAAGTGCTACCTCAGGAATCCTCTCTACCCTCACCACATATCGTGGTGTGTCCTTGGACTGACTAGTGCAGATTTAGTGCACACATGTTCCCTTGGATTCGATACCCTTAGAATACTCTGAGGTGAAAACTACAATGGTATTGGTGGGCTTGTAGATTTATTTTCTATCGTTAAAATACCCAACAAGCTTTCTAGCGACGTTGCCGGGGAATGGTTGTTGTATCTTTCTTCTTACCTAGTCATCCTCGTATCTTTTTAGTTTTCTTTCCTTCTACCTTTACCCCCGCTACCCATGGAGAAGCCTTCCTGTCAAAGCCTCTCTACCCGAAGGGGCGACTTCTATGAGCCACCATCATCTTCTTCATCTAGATATGAACTCCACCCTAGCTTTATAGCCATGGTTCGGAATCAACCCTTCTCTGGAGCAATTAATGATGATCCCCACGATCATTTGCTAGAGTTCGAGAAACTGTGTTCGTGCTTGGTAATCCTAGGTATGACACAAGAAATCTTGAGGTGGAAGTTGTTTCCTTTCTCTCTCACGGAGAGGGTGGAGCAATGGTACATCCGTACGGTAGGGAGTATATGCGATAATTGGGAAAAACTTCGAGTTGACTTTTGTTACTCGTTCTCCCTTACAGAACGCATACACTCCCTTCCAATTGACATCCTCAGCTTCGAGCAATTAGAGGAGTCCATAGGTGTAGCATGGGCTAGGTTCTTACGCCTTTTGGTATCTAGCCCAGACATGTCTATACCCGACCATGTATCATTGTACATCTTTTGCTCGTGTTTAGATATGAAATCTGCCTTAGACCTCAACATCACTGCCGGAGGCTTGTTTGCACACAAAAATCTGACGGAAGGAAGAGAGATCCTAGATAGCCTCTTAGAAACCTCTTCTTTCCCTACCGACCTTAACGAACCCTGCCGAGAGGAACCCGAGTTGAGCCATGAGAGTCCCTCAGCAGCCAAATACAAGCCTTTACCTTCCACACCCCAAGATTCATCTCATGAGCCCTCTCTTGAACTATAAACACCGAATGAGGAAGAAATTCAACCTTCAGAGTTCTCTTCCTGATTCGAGGATGATCCTTCTGGAAACGTTAGAAATTGAATCATCTTAGGCACGAGAAGCCTATGGTGTCGTTATGCCCTTACAAGGTTCTCGATGAAGTTTTCCACACAACCATAGTGGATTCGTCGAACGACGTAAAGTGTACTTCCGAAGCAATTCGGATTAGCTCAACTTCCACGACCATCCCTTGTTCTATGAGGGAAATGCCGTAGAAACCCTTCATGACCCTACTGCAGAGGCTTGTATCATATCCGAGTATCTCATGGTCACTCTTGTGGGTAACAAGCCTCTAACCCCGATTGACAAATACTTCAGAAGTCGTTCGGGACTCTTCTTCAAATGTCGGGGGATCGCAAGGGATGTGCCGATCCTCATAGACAAAATTGAGGTGTGCTTAGACTTTCACATCTTTGATATCATTGATTTTGATCTCCTCCTAGGCTAGTCACTAGAAAAACTTCTCGATGCATCTCAAGGGAGCCTAGATGAAAAGCTTAGGGAAACTGCTTCCGCCACCACTACCTTTTGCTTAGAAAATCCTATGGTGAAGCCTCATCCCAAGCAAAACCTGCTCGAGAAGGTTATGCTTGTATCTCCATTTGTATCATCCGAGCCGGCTTTATTTGAGGGCGTAGAACCTTCTGCCCCAGAAGAGGACGACTCGGAAGAAACCCTTCCACTTTTGTGAAGACAAACGATCATCATCACCCTCGATCGAGTTTGAGCCTCTTCCCGCTAGTCCGTATCATGTTGTTTTCGACCACGATAGAGAATCAACATTGATCTTCCATGATGAATCTCTTGAGATGGAGAATTTATGGGCCATGGAATTTTGTGAGGCGCCGACTCTAGAGTCTGAAGGAAAGGATTCCATAGACAAGCGTGAAAGCTTCATTCTTGAAACACCACAAGAACCATGCTTGCATAATGCCTCTCCAGAGTCAGCCACGCTTTGTGCCCCGAGCACGCACGAGGACTACAACCACCTTAAGGTCCTCTCTTGCAAAAATTTTAGAAGGTTGGTTGTAGAAGCATATGTTTATCATAAACATTGCAAATTTTGTAGATGCACTGTGGTGCTAACCTAGCAGCTAAAGCTTTAATGACACATTAACAATTGGTGTTGAGAGGGGAACACATCACCAATGATAGCTGCAAGAGAATGTTCCCATGGTCGAGCTTGTAACCATAAACAAAGCACTGCTAGGAGATAGCCCGAATTATCATAAATTTTTCCCTTCCGAATAAAAGCAAGAACATGTTTTTAGGATAAGTTGTCTTTCGGGTATTTTTGGTCGCTAACCATTTCTGGTGGAGATTAAAAAGAACGACGGCCAGGTGACACCTAAGAACATAGGAGCTACAACAACTCCAACACCTTGGTAAGCCTTGGTGAGAGAATGATTATGAAAGGAAGCTTGAACTCCACACACTTGAGTTGTGTTGCCCAGCAATCTAAACTCCAAGTATGGGGGAGGTATGTGAGTATCCCGAGTAAGTTCCTCTTGTGCCAAATCTTATCTTGGTTTGGAGATGGTGTTGATTATTGCATCTTGCTCTCTAAAAAATTGAATGAAAAAATGAGAGGAGTTACCACGGCGGCAATTCTGAGTTCTTCATGAACAAAACTCTTTGTAAGCACCTCTAGGTATATCCTGCTTTTGACTTTAAAAAAGCCCTTCCGGGAGGTAGCCTGAAGTTCACCTACCTTATACTCATTTTTATCCCCCTTGAATATAGCTTGATCATGCTTTTATGCTTCCCCTATCTATGCTCGCATGCTCTGGTTTGAATATATGTTGCGCAACGTACATTCATAGGTGTTTTAAATTAAGCATGGTGCTTAAGTTAAAATGTCTTCTTCAATCAAACTAGACATCATGTCGAGTTTGATTGATGAACCTTAGAGTAAAAAGCTTTCGTAGATCTTGGTTGTATATGTGGACTAACCCCTGCAGGAAAATCTTCAAATCTAAATGGTTAAGTTGTTAAACTTGATTCAAATGGGAAGATAAACCAAGGCATCGGATTCATGTTGCACAATATACAAAGGAGGTACTTATCACCTTTCAAAGGTCCACCGTTAGTATATCCTCTTTTGCTTATGTAGATACAAAGGAGGTACTTATTCAGCCTTGTTTGAGTAAGTCTCATGGTGAAAATAAAATTAAAAAAAACAAAAAATATTTGAGTTTGAATAAAGTAAGGCTCCTTGGTTCTTGAACCAGTAGAGATCTTTTTATTTCCATCTTTTGCTTGAATAAAGAACCAGGTACAAGCACAAGTGTGGGGGAGATCTCTCAAGCTCATCATCGACATACACACTCAAGATCTCCCACAAAGGTGTCGCACACCATTGACTGTGCCAACATGACAAGGGACAAGGCGAGAGAACCAGAGTGAGTCAGCCGCCCCTGTGGTTTGGCCGAATCACCACTGGTCTGCCTCAAACCACATCTTCAAGAATGATGGTATGTGCACTCTACCTCTCTACTCCCTAGTTCATGAGTTTAAATGAATCTCATCTATGATCATTAAAAATTAAACTCAGAATTATAATTAACCTTTGCTGAAAGCATGCTCCTTATGGTTGGCATACATGTTCTATATTCCTTGCTTTCACCTGTTTGCTTGTGAACCTATATCTTTAGGAAAGCATGCTACCTAGGTTGTTAATGTTTGAGATATGGCATGATAAAATGAACCTTGCGCTCTATGTCCAAAGTACTTAGGAAATTTATCTTGAAAAAAAAATGACCTAGCTAGCTTCTCAATGATATGCTTCCATCCTACCAAAGCCATATGATGAGATATTCTGAAAACCCTATACACATATGCTGCTTGACTTTACATTGAGATTTGTAAAATTGTTGTGACCCTTGAGACATTTCTTTTCATGCTTTCATGATCAAGATTCATGTGCACACAATATTCCCCTTGCTATGCTCATATGAGAGTTAGCATGGTACCATCCATCCATTCCACAAAATAAATGCTCCACCATATGTGTTGGTATCTCTCTTCATTTATTGTTACAAAAGAGGCATGAGCTATCGAAAAAATATATATATGGACACATGAAGGTCCAAGCATTGAAAAAAAAAGTTGGACACATGAACGTCCAAGAAAAATAAAAAAATAGAGAAAAAGAAGAGAAGAAAGATAGCCATGTCTCAAAAGAAATTACAAAGGGGGAGAGATCATACAAAAGGAGTCCATACATCTTTCCACCATATTCCATCCACATCTTGATTAGATTGTATGACTTGTATTCTACTTGAATCTAGTCTTTGGCTTTGCAACATATGTGATGCAGGTATGCCTCATCTTTATCCCTACCTTGTGCTCCACATAAGCATTATTAGAAGTAGGGAGAAAAAAGCAAGTTAATGCCCTGGTGAGGATCATACACATTGAGCAATCTGAGAGAATCATTTGAGGAGCTAGGTAAGGTTATCTTTTGAAAAACATTGCTAAAACCAAGTTGCTGAGACAGAAAGAGTGGAGGAGATTTGAATTAAGACTGTTCCAATCATCAACCGCTCAAGGTAACATGATAGACACTTCAAAAAGTTTACAAGCACAGGTATGGTCTTGAATATCTTATATGTTTGCTCCTTACCACAAGAAGTTATGTTCCACCTTAAACTTTGCCTTTCACTCGAGGACGAGCAAAGGCTAAGTATGGGCTGTTATTGATGGCTCTTAAGTACCAATTCTAGGCTGTCAACTCCTGCATAAACACCGGAAAGATGAACATCAACCTAATGGTAGGGGTTCATTACTAACTATTTCCACAAGTGTTGGTGAATATTTGTATGTAGGTCACTTATCCTTAGAAAGGAGGAGAAAGCACACCTAGGTGGCAAAGAAACACAACTCTAGCCAATCAGGGAAGAGCACACGGATCCATAGGACAATATTAGGGGCTAAACCGCCTCAACTTGGCGCGGGCACCTAGAACTGACTTGAGGGCCCACTTGGTAGCATCCGAGACTGAAGGCGGCATGAGAGGCGGTGCCTAGGGTTCGGCCGAAACCATGGTTCGGCCAAACTGGCCCTGGCACTCCTCGAGCTCAACTTCCATGTGTTGACTCCTGGTGACTTCCTAAAGGCGGTTATGGCCGTTATCCCAGGAGTTAACACCTCAAAGCCTTGGATCCTACTAGGTGGCACAAGGAGAAGAGTTGGAGAAGAATATTCCCTTGAGATTCAAATAGGACAAAAACTATGAAAATAATATATCATAAGTACGCAAGAACATAAAAACTTCCTTTTTTCATATTATAGCACTTGTCATGAATAACAACTCATTACTATATCATTTTTTATTTGTTTGCAGTGTGTCAAGCAACCTCCCAGCTCTGTGCTATATGGATATTACGTGTGCGAGTTCCATAGAAACAATGGGAGGTACCGACGAGCCCTGAAGATGTAAGTTTCATATACACTATTGTCGGTGCTTAGACCCGGCAACCTACCAATGGGGGTGCTGGAGGTAGTGTTTATTACGTGGGGCTCATCGAGATCAGGAACTCGAAGGTGAACTCGAACACACAATTTAGACAGGTTCGAGCCACTAGAATGCGTAATACCTTACATCCTGTCTGTTGGTTGGATTGAATTGCTTTGGAGGGGGTCCCTGCCTCTAATTGCTGGGGCAGGGTTACAGGCCGGTTGTTTACAAGAATACTAGTGGGATTTGACTAGGTGAGTCCTACTCTAATTGCTACGACTAGTTTCCTAATCCTCAACTAGTTCCTGTCTTGCCACGTAGACTACGTTGTCTTGCATCGTAGCCTCCATGTCTGACACGTCTTGGTGTCCAGCCCTATATCTAGGATTGTCCAAACCTTCTGGTGAGCCCATAGATGTATGTACGACAAGCCCCCGATTATTTTTTAGTTCCGTGTACTTTTGTAGGCTTCTCTGACTAGTTTTGGTGCTCTTCGAGTACTCCATCAGGTTGAGTCTTCAAACGTACTCGAGTACTGCCATGCGCCTAGAATGTGCTCAAGCCTCATTTAATTTGGTCTTAAATCTTCAATCTTGAATTTTATATGGAAGTGCAACGAAAGTCGCACTCCATATGGAGTAGCCCCCGAGCCTTAGGTTGAATCAAAGAATCAGGCTGAGGGTCAATCTGTAATTTTGCATCTCTTTTTCCTTAAAACCCAAAGAAAAAACTTTTTAGCCAATGGGCATGTGGCTCATAGCCCCCAAGCCATTACACGACTAGTTTGGGTATAAGGGTCAACCACTAGTCATCGTGACCGTTCGCCAACAGTAACCTTTGTTGGGCATGCACCCCAGGCCCACGAGTAGACCTTGGACGACCCACTGAGGGGCGTACTCGGACACGATCAGGACAAGGGATAGGCGTATCCCACTCGGACTAGTCAAGTATGTATATGGAAAACTACTCGGGCCTTACCGAGTAGAACTCTATAATAGTACTCGACTAGGACTCAGGCTTGTAACCCTGCCCTCCCGTGTATATAAGGGCGGGCAGGGACCCCCCTCAACAACAACTCCAGTTCACCCAAGATCAATACAAACCAACACACAGGACGTAGGGTATTACGCGATCTAGCGGCCTGAACCTGTCTAAATCGTGTTCCTTACGTCACCATTGATTCCTTGATTCTCAATGATCCTTACCGCACAAAAGACCACCTAGGGTACCCCCTAGGCGGGTTGCCGGTCTAAAACACCGACAGCTGGCACGCCAAATAGGGGCGCCTGTCGAGTTTCTCAGCGCAAACTCAATGGCAACGGTCATCATCAAGCCCGTCTTCTTCATCGAAGCGGGCGCCACCTTCATTTTCGGATCCTGGCTCTACATTGCCGATGGCTCGGGTTCGTTTTGGCTCCAAATCATCAAAACTCAGGAGAAGAAAGCAGAAGATCGGGCCAGAAAAAACCAAGATTTCAAAGTGGAAAATCTCAAGTTCGACTACGCATCAGACTCGACTTCGCTTCGGACTAGTCGGTCCCAATCGACTCCCAAGTCGGTTTCGACTTCGAAGCGGTTCCCGCACGGACTCCGCAACGCAACCGAAGTTCACCAAGGGTTTCTTACTCGAATCCAACTCGAACTCGGGTGAGATGAAGATGTCGACTCCGACTCGGTTTATCCGCTAGAGGTACCATTATCTGGTCTAGCTCAAGGATTCGTAATAACTTTAACATCACAAGGCAGATTCATACACTAGCCAGGATTAAGACCATCTCTCCTTGCCCGCGACTATGACTCGCGCCTTGTTGCTCATATAGACAACCTCCCGTATCAAGAGGACGTCCCACTGACTCCCAATCATGAGGAAAGCTCCACAGAGATTGCAACATCAAGCTCCGTAAGCTACTACCCGGACAGAGAAGTCCTTGTTATTACTCAAAATAACAACCCGGGTACTAGCGAGAACAGAATCCCCAGGCGATTAGCACAACTCGACAACATCTCCGAAGAGGAGTCTACAGCTGACGCTCCTCACAATGAAACCTCCAAGCAAAGAAACCAAAGAAGGATGCGCAATGCTACTCAAGCCGAGCAACGGCAATCCATGGCCACAACTATTCCCATCACAAACCTTGAAAGGGCTTTCGACGCAGTTCAGGCTAAGGAGCACAATACTCCACTCACGGCAATCACCTCAATCAGATTTGGCTCCTCACCAAAAAGTTACGGTTGTTTTACCAAAACACCGACAACCTTATCTCTCTAAAAATAATGGAAATTGTCAACTAGGTGCAAAATCACCGAGCCATTAAAAATGAAATATTCCCGTTAATCTCGCTGCTATTTACTGCGCTGCAATTATAAATAATGGAGGAAAACATCCGTTCCATTTCACCTGTGCCATCTGCTCTTTCAACTTCTGTACTGTATCCCTAGCACTGCTGTAGCCCGATCCTCGAGCTCTAGCACCACCGTCCCCCACCATTTAGCCCCCAAGCGCATGCGAAAGAAGACCCTTGTGGCAACAAGGATGGGGAAGAAGGCAACTTCGAGCAAGGCGGTGGATGGTGGGAAAAAGAAGATAGATTAGAAGAAGGAGATCCAATTGCTAGCTCCCAAATATGGCAAGACTGACCAGACTGCCCTGCCATTGCTGAAGGAGGAGGACATCAAGGCACTTGTAGTAGCCAACCTCCTCTAGGAGAAGGATGTGATCAACTGGAGGGGTGCATTCGGCAACCCGCGGCCGCTAGAGACTTACGTCGACGAGACGGTAATATTCTCCCACTTCATTAAGCATGGATTAGTTTTACCTACCTTCGATTTCTTCCACGGTCTCCTTGACTACTACAAAATAGAGCTGGTGAACCTCAACCCCAACAGCATCTTGCACACTGCCATTTTTGTTCATCTGTGTGAAGTTTTCCTAGGGATCTAGCCACATTTTCAACTTTTCCGCAAATTTTTTCGCATGAAGCCCCAGCCCAAGAGGGAGCATATAGTAGTAGTCAGATGGGTTGGAATCCAAATGAGGGAGAAGATCAAGGGCTTATACTTGGATTATGAGTTGATTGACTCGCATTCTAGGTGGAAGGAAAGGTGGTGCTACATTGGCAACCATGAGCCCAAGCTCCTAAAGTTGACAGGCCACCTCCCGACTTGGAATAATAGGTGGTTAGATGAGCCTTCACACGGGGACTGCTTGCAGCTACCTGAGCTCCTGGACAGAATCACCAAGCTCAAACAACAAGGGCTGACAGGAGTTGGGGTGGCCTTCAGCTTCATGAAGAGGCGGATTCAACCCCTACACCTCCGGTGCTCATGGGGTATGACTACTCGGGCCCCAATGACCCATGCAAGAAGTCACCAGAAGATCTCATTGTGGATGAAGTCATGGCACAATTGAGGTGCCTTTTCAAGAATGCCAATGAGATCCCAACGGTTGTGCGGGAATTCAGTAGCGCCAATCTGCCAACAAGTGTAAGTACCCGTGGCCGTAGCCCCTGAGTACTGATTTTTGTATTTTCTCATGCACTGACTTGTCTACTCGTGCAGGAAGACGTGCACTTGTAATGATCCGTGGCTTGTGCTAACTTCATAATTATCCATGACACGTGTAATGGTAATAAATTTTAATCATTATTTACTGTTTAATTGCATATGCCTACCATCAGTGGTAAATATACCAAGATTAAAGACAAAGATATCCATAACATTTGTATGGACATGGTGAGGTTCATCTTATACGAGATTTGTCATGAGAATTGAGCATACTTTGATAAAGCTAGCATATTGATGACGGACGAGTGCACACCTCTTCGTAGATGGGCATGGTAGTTTAGCATGGCAAAGTACAGCTATATTCCAAATGTTGGACTTATTAGAATAATTCATATATCTATAATATTACTATGTACAATGCAATTTTTAATAATGTGAATTATATATTATTCATATTTGTTGTATCATGTTATGTGGTTGGAGATACATATTACAATATGGCAGTTAAAAACTAGCAAGAAATATAAATATTAAATAATTCACGGGAAATATATATTGATGATTTCTAAAATATATTTTCCTAGTGGGCGGCATAAACACCCGCCAGCATAGAAAGCATCTGTGATGATGAGTATTGTAACCACACCGGCAAGAACACCAATGTCCCAAGGAGAATATAGATTCATGCCAAATATAAGAATTAAGCACAAATGCAATGGTACCGGGGTACTAATTCATCTACCATATTGGATTTTGTATTTAAGAGGATGGTCTTTGTTTACCTCTTTGATTGAACATTATACCTGCCAAGGTTGGATGCAACCAAGCGACGGGTGAGATGAATCAAAACCTTGAATACTTCGACTCAGTCACCGAATGATCCCAGAATCACAAACCAGGACTAATCCACACAAAAGGCCCTGAAGCCTAGAGCACGAATTAGGGGACAATCTCTTCACAAAGTCCATGAAGAACAGGGAAGAACAAGGGTGTGCAAGGCACTCAACAGCTCAACTACAAAACCATATAGGCTAACAATTCATATTGATCAAAATTGTCTTTTCTATAGTACATAGCGGGTATTTATACTAGGAATAACCCTCTTAGATGGGTGTAGGATAAGTATGAACTGAAATCACCATGTTGGGAGGTGAAATCACCATGTTGGGAGGTGAACGGCCAACTGGTGGAAGCATTCTTGGAGACTCCTTCGGTTGACGCGCGTCTTCTCAGCAAGTGCGGTCTTCAGCAAAATGGCCATAACTCCTAGTTGTGAAGTACAAATGATGTTCTATTTGTTGCATTGGAAAGTAGATCTGATGGAGTTTCCAACCATGTGTAATGTAGCCCCCGTCTCTTCCCGAGATGGTACATACTTTGACGTGAAGTTGAGGCATCTATCACATAACCCGGCGTCTTGTGTGCATAAGCCTTCTTAGCTTGGACAATAGTGTTGTTGCTATCCATGTAACCTTCTACATCCTATGGAGAAGCCTCTTCTATAAACCTGAGTAGAAGAAAAATAAAATACTTAGGCAGTATATGATTCTTATCAATACTGAAATGTAACTCAGAGAGGAAAGCATGCACCTTTTGTTGGAGTTTCTTAGCATGGATATGCATAATCAGTCCTTCATACAAATGTGCTTGTGTAACCGATGCTTGTTCTTGTGTAACCAGTCTTGCACTTGTTTCTTGATGCGTAACCAAAGTTGGACTTGGTGTAACCAGCATAACTAATGCATCTGGTGTAACCAAGGCATCCAGATTACATATGGCTGAGATGTCCACGTGTGACAATTATGGAATTTGATAGCAAATTGGGAGAAAATTTTCCCCCGATTTACCCCCCAAATCTCCAACCGCTCCGATGGGACTCGAATTGCTGCGCGATGGAGACGGCTCTAGTACTGGTTATCACGATCCTCACTACGATGATGGCGCACTGATGAGCCTTGACAGAATTGCAATGCTGGCGGCAGCGTCTTGGGTAGGAGGAAAAAGAGAAATAGATTTAGGTGTAGGGCTTTAGTTTGTTCATTCATGCTCCCTCCCGACTTAGGGTTCCGGACTTATCCATGTCACAGGTTGACAACACAGTAGCTCAAATGGGCTTGGGCTTTATCAATGTTTTAGACTGGCAACCCACCTAGGGGATACCCTAGGTGGTCTTTTGTGCGGTAAGGGCCGTCGAGAATCAAGGAGTCGATGGTGATGCAAGGAACACGATTTAGACAGGTTCGGGCCACTAGATCGCGTAATACCCTACATCCTGTGAGTTGGTTGTATTGATCTTGGATAAACTTGGAGTTGTTGTCTGAGGGGGTCCCTGCCTGCCCTTATATACTCGGGAGCGCAGGGTTACAAGTTTGAATCCTAGTCGCGTCCCTATCGCCGGATAGGCCGAGCATGAGAGCGGGCGGCGCTCCCTCCTGAGCCAGGCGGCGCATGCAATGAGTGCCCTATGGCGAATCAGGGGGAGCCGCAGCCATTGTAGCCTGTGCGGTCGTGGCTACTGTGTTCCGCGCGGGTACTTGTGGCGGATCAGGTCGTGGGGCACGGACGCCTTTCTGCGCGCCAGAGCCGTGGCGCATTTATGGCAAGATCAGTGGGGGCCCACGAGATCCGCACCCTCATCTGCCAGTATGCGCCCGAGGCGGACCCTTGTCTTGTGGGCCTGGATGATTCTGACCCCCTACGCCCGAGGTCGAGCGAGGTGGAGCCTTGCGGCGAGGGGTCGGTGTTGGGATACGAGGTAGGCTACACTAGCGCAATTCAAAAATTCTACTGCGTATAACCAGGAAGAACTGCCGTATAAGGATCACGGGATTACCACTCGACGCACTACTGGTGCGGAAGATGTAGATATGCGTTGATGCAGTGAAGACGATCACGTAGTCGTACGTAGTCGATCACATCCAGCAGCTCGTCCACGTGTAGCAAGATCGCCTCCGGTACTGCGGCTCGTCGTTGGCTTGTCGTTGGCTCGTCGTGGCTCGTCGGCGGCTCGTCCAAGTGCTGCAGGCGCAACACCTCCAAGGTATCCACATGTGCAGGGAGGAAGCATCGCAAGCCGGACTGCTAGATCCGCGAGTTGCAACAGGCGAGGGCGTGGGAGGCGCGGCAGGTGTGTTTCGCAAAAAGGTGTGAACCCTAGGGCACCCCCACCCCTCTATTTATAGAGGTTCCTAACGGGCCTCTGGGACCGAGGCCCATTAGTACTTCTAAACCTAATCCAACTCGGATCAGATCCGAATTGGGCTTCCAGCCCCTTAAGTGTGTGACCCTATGGGTTCGGATACGTATAGACATGGCCCGAGTACTCCTACTCGACCCAATAGTCGGTAGCGGCCTCTAGCAAGACGTGCCAACTCCTATACGCACACGAAGATCATATCAGATGAACCATCACAACATAATATACATGCTATTCCCTTTGCCTCACGATATTTGGTCTAGCTTCAAACCGACCGCTCTTTCTCGATCCTGTGATTCGGAATCCCTTTGTAGGTTAACTCTTAACCGTACGTAGCATGGCCATGCATTTTCGGATCCGATCACTCGAGGGGCCCAGAGATATCACTCTCAATCAGAGAGGGGCAAATCCCATCTTGATTGACCATGTCTCATAGCATGCTTCTTGACAAACCCGAAAGCTACCTTTATAACTACCCTGTTACGGCGTAGCGTTTGATAGCCCCTAAGTAGGTCGATCCACATCTAGAATACATGCGACAATCTCAGGTCTAAGGACAAAGCGTATATGTTGTTTAAAGAGAGAACTACTTCTCGTGTTGGGTCAGTCCTAGTACATGTCTCCACATGTGTCCACATTATTAGTTCAACATCTCCATGTCCATGACTTGTGAAACATAGTCATCAACTAATATATGTGCTAGTCTAATATTCATGTGTGTCCTGCTTGGAACTCTTCCAACTAACAGCACCACCATTTAGCGTGAACACAAATCCTGATTGTGACTTTGAATCATCTATGTCGGTTTGGAAACTAGCATCGGTGTAACCTGTTACAACGAGCTCCTCCTCACCTCCATAGACGAGGAACATATCTTTAGTCCTTCTCAAGTACTTAAGAATGTTTTTCACCGCTGTCTAGTGACTCTCACCTGGATCAGATTGGTGTCTGCTTGTCATACTTAGCGCATATGAAACATCTGGGCGAGAACTTATCATTGCATACATGATAGATCCAATAGCCGAGGCATATGGCACTCTACTCATGCGATCCCGCTCATCAGCAGTCGAAGGACACTGAGTCTTGCTGAGATGTATGCCATGTGACATAGGCAAGAACCCTTTCTTTGCCTCTTCCATGCTGAACCGCTTCAACACTTTGTCAATGTAAGTATCTTGGCTTAAACCTATAAGCCTTCTCGATCAATCTCTATAGATCTTAATGCCCAGAATATATGCCGCTTCCCCTAAGTCCTTCATCGAAAAACTATTTTTCAGTGAAGTCTTTACGGACTCAAGCATAGGAATGTTATTTCCAATCAGTAATATGTCATCCACATATAAGATTAGAAATACTACAGAGCTCCCACTAACCTTCTTGTAAACACAAGACTCTTTCTTCGTTCTTGGTGAAGTCAAACCCTTTGACCACTTCATCAAAACGAATGTTCCAACTCCTAGATGCTTGCTTCAATCCATAAATGGATCTCTGAAGCTTGCATACCTTTCCAGCATTTTTCGGATCAACAAAACCCTTGGGCTGTATCATATACACGTCCTCAGTTAGGTTTCCATTCAGGAAAGCTGTCTTGACATCCATCTGCCATATCTCATAATCGAAATATGCAGCTATAGCTAGAATAATCCGAATGGACTTAAGCATAACTACGGGCGAGAAGGTCTCGTCGTAGTCAACTCCTTGAACTTGTCGAAAACCTTTTGCGACAAGTCGTACTTTATAGATGTGAACATTTCCATCCATGTCCTTTTTCTTCTTATAGATCCACTTGCACTCTATGGCTTTAACACCATCAGGCGGGTCAACCAAGTTCCAAACTTGATTGTCTCCCATGGACTCTATTTCGAATTGCATGGCACTCTGCCATTTTTCGGAGTCTGGGTCCATCATTGCTTCTGCATATGTCACAGGCTCATCATTGTCCAACAATAATATTTCCCGCATTTCGCGGAGCCTTGCCGACCTTCGTGGTTGTGGCGGTGCTTCTCTTGCCATGGGTATCTCAACTTGTTCTACTACGTTAGCATCACTCATTGATTCTTGCCCGATCGGCTCATCTTGAACTTCTTCAAGACGCACTGTCTTTCCACTCTTTTCTCCTTTGAGAAACTCTTTCTCCAGGAAAACCCCGTTCTGAGCGACAAACACTTTGCCTTCTGATCGGTTGTAGAAATAATATCCCAAAGTTTCCTTTGGATATCCCACGAAAATGCACTTATCCGACTTGGGTGTGATCTTGTCCGACTGAAGTCGCTTGACAAACACTTCACATCCCCAAATCTTTAGAAAAGACAAACTAGGAACCTTTCCAGTCCATATCTCATATGGTGTCTTAACTACGGATTTAGATGGTACCCTATTAAGTGTGAAAGCTGCTGTTTCTAGAGCGTATCCCCAAAATGACAACGGTAGGTCCGACTGGCTCATCATTGATCGAACCATGTCTAACAAAGTTCGATTACGTCGCTTGGACGCACCGTTTCTCTGAGGTGTTCCAGGCGGCGTAAGTTGTGGAACAATTCCGCAACTCTTTAGATGATTGCTAAACTCGTGGCTCAAATACTCGCCTCCACGATCAGATCGTAAGGCCTTAATTTTCTTGCCACGCTGATTTTCAACTTCATTCTGAAATTCCTTGAACTTTTCAAAGGTTTCAGACTTGTGCCTCATCAAGTAGACATAGCCATATCTACTAAAATCATCAGTGAAAGTTACGAAGTATTGGAATCCTCCTCTAGCCGTCGTGCTCATTGGTCCGCATACATCACTATGTACGAGTTCCAACAAGTCTACTGCTCTCTCAGGAAATCCTGTGAAAGGCGTCTTGGTCATCTTTCCTAGCAAGCAAGCCTCACATGTCTCGTATGATTCAAAATCAAACGAAGTTAGAAGTCCATCAGAATGGAGCTTCTTCATGCGCTTTTCACTTATATGACCCAAACGACAATGCCACAAGTAGGTAGGACTCAAATCATTAGACCGAGGCCTTTTAGCACTTACATTACAGACAGGTGAACCATCAAGATTTAAAACAAATAATCCATTCACAATGGGTGCAAAAGCCATAAACATATTATTCTTAGAGATCACACAACCATTGTTTTCACTCGCAAATGAATAACCATCCTTCATCAAGCATGAAGGAGACAAAATGTTTCGACTTAAACTAGGAACAAAATAACAATTATTCAACTCCATAATAAATCCTGACGGGAGGTGGAGTTGCATCGTCCCGACGGTCAACGCAGCAACTCTTGCATTATTGCCCACGCGGAAATCAACTTCTCCTCTTTCCACGCTTCTACTTCTTATCATTCCCTGCATCGAATTGCAAATATGAGCAACCGATCCGGTATCAAATACCCAAGAATTAATAATTGTATCAGCGAGAAATATGTTGTCTATAACATTAACAACAAGCGTACCTGAGGTAGAAGTACTCTTACTTCCGCCATTCTTCAAGGAAGCTAGGTACTGCTTGCAGTTTCTCTTCCAGTGACCAAGTTCATGACAATAAAAGCACTCTTTGTCTGGAGCAGGTCCAGGTCCAGCTTTAACCTTGGGCGCTGGGTTTGGCTTGGACGTTCCAGCCTTGCCCTTCTTCTTCCAAGAATTGCCCTTCTTCTTAAAGCTGGGCTTGTTCTGTATAGCCATCACATGGCTGGTACTAGTGCTTTTCTTGATGTCAGCCTCTGCTGTTTTAAGCATGCCACACAGCTCATTCAGACCCTTCTCCGTCCCATGCATATAGTAGTTCGAGATGAAGTTCCCATAGCAAGGCGGAAGAGACGAAAGAATGAAATCAGTGGCCAACTCTTGGCCCAGTGGGAAGCCTAGGTTCTCCAACCGTTGAGTGTAACCAACCATCTTGATTACGTGTGGTCCTACTGCTGCGCCTTCTGCTAGCTTGCTCTCAACAAAGGCCTTAGACACATTGAACCTTTCAGTCCTGGCCTGTGTTTGGAACATGTCTCTAAGCACCATGATCATATCGTGCGCCTCATGGTTTGTTTCGAACTGCATCTGCAGCTCGGGTTCCATGCAAGCAAGCATAAGGCAGCTTACTTCGAGGTTAGCATCACATGCTTTCTTGTAAGCATTCTTAGCAGCAGTGGGTGCATCATCAGCAGGTTCTTCTGGTAGTGGGTTGTCTAGAACATCTTCCTTTTTCTCAGCCCTGAGAACAATTCTCAGGTTACGGATCCAATCCGAGTAATTTTGTTCCATTCAACTTGTCCTTCTCAAGGACCGAACGCAAAGCAAACGGTGTGGTGCTGCTAGGTGCCATTTAATCTACAACAAAGTAATGCAAAATACACTAAGACAAACATATCCATGATAGAGCAAATCACATTAAACTATTTTAACAGAATCTAGTCCCACTAAAATCAATATCCCTCTATTGAAACTTAGTGATTCAGGATCCATAACTAACAAGTCCACTAGTGAGCTTTAGCATCACCGCTAGCAAACAAGGTAGATCGGTAAGCAACTTTTGCTAATCATATCACATATGACTCCTGTTGTTGGGTGACATCTCTATGTCTCGGCGCCCAACCTTTATGCCCCAAGGTCCTTAACCGTTAACATAACCTTGTTAAGCAAACCAACCCTTATGCGTGTAAGTGTCCGACACAAACCCGTCTAGTCAAGGAAAACTAGTGGCACCCTAATTTCATAGACCTACCACTAATTGTACAAGACATGGGACGGTGCAAGTTTTAGTTGGGAGGGCATACTAACTTAAACTTTGTGAGGGATCGTTCTACTTCTAACATCACAGCATGCAAAAAGTAAAATATAAACAGAATAGCATTCACACAGTTGTGACACAGTATGACCCGTTTTCATATGGTGATCTCCATCTCCATGTTCCATGTGCGCCATCCTCCTGGTGATGAGTCCTCCAAGAACTAGAACATGCTATTACGCCTAATAGCTAGTAAAGAATCTAGTAATGAAGATTACATAGTTGCTTGGATCATCACAGATTGGTACGCAGACCATTAAATACAATAAAGTGACAACACATATGGCTCCTGCCGTGTTGCTGTACGCGCGACACGCAGGTCACGAATTAGTTACACACATGCATCACATACACAAGGGGGCCATACTGATCACAAGATACATACATACATCCTGCAAAACAGAGTTAGGCGTCCTAACGTTCCAAACTTTGGATGCCCGCTTCCAAGCCGAATTTGGGAAATCTAGTTTTGCCAAAAACGGCAAAGCAGTTGAATTTCATGTGTAACTTTTTCTGTAGATCAATTTTCATATAAAATTCGCCCCGATCCGAGATCGTACCGAAAAGTTACGACTGATTTACCGAAGCATACGCATACGGCAAAAATCCCGACCCCGGTAGTAGATCTCATCTACTATTGCACATCTAATGCGCCTGGCGTATGACCCTGGATCTCGATTCGACCAATCATATTGATCTTCGCTCACTGCAACTGGATTTACATGTATCACTTAACTCCGATGGCGGAAACCGACCGGTAGGAGTATGTCGTTACACTACCATTGCAGCAAGGGCACGAAACCAGGACATAGATCAAACGGAAAACTCGCATATCTCCATATGCACACATCCCGAATCCAAAACTAAGCAGCTACGGCTCTTGATACCACTGTTGGGATACGAGGTAGGCTACACTAGCGCAATTCAAAAATTCTACCGCGTATAACCAGGAAGAACTGCCGTATAAGGATCACGGGATTACCACTCGACGCACTACTGGTGCGGAAGATGTAGATATGCGTCAATGCAGTGAAGACGATCACGTAGTCGTACGTAGTCGATCAACGTAGTCGTACGTAGTCGATCACGTCCAGCAGCTCGTCGTTGGCTCGTCGTGGCTCGTCGGCGGTTCGTCCAAGTGCTGCAGGCACAACACCTCCAAGGTATCCACACGTGCAGGGAGGAAGCGTCGCAAGCTGGACTGCTAGATCCGAGGCCCATTAGTACTTCTAAACCTAATCCAACTCGGATCAGATCCGAATTGGGCTTCCAGCCCCTTAAGTGTGTGACCCTATGGGTTCGGATACGTATAGACATGGCCCGAGTACTCCTACTCGGCCCAATAGTCGGTAGCGGCCTCTAGCAAGACGTGCCAACTCCTATACACACACGAAGATCATATCAGACGAACCATCACAACATAATATACATGCTATTCTCTTTGCCTCACGATATTTGGTCTAGCTTCAAACCGACCGCTCTTTCTCGATCCTGTGATTCGGAATCCCTTTGTAGGTTAACTCTTAACCGTACGTAGCATGGCCATGAGTTTTCGGATCCGATCACTCGAGGGGCCCAGAGATATCACTCTCAATCAGAGAGGGGAAAATCCCATCTTGATTGTCCATGTCTCATAGCATGCTTCTTGACAAACCCGAAAGCTACCTTTATAACTACCCTATTACGGCGTAGCGTTTGATAGCCCCTAAGTAGGTCGATCCACATCTAGAATACATGCGACAATCTCAGGTCTAAGGACAAAGCGTATATGTTGTTTAAAGAGAGAACTACTTCTCGTGTTGGGTCAGTCCTAGTACATGTCTCCACATGTGTCCACATTATTAGTTCAACATCTCCATGTCCATGACTTGTGAAACATAGTCATCAACTAATATATGTGCTAGTCTAATATTCATGTGTGTCCTCACATGAACTCCGACTAGGGACAAATTTAGAATAACCATACAAGTAAAGAGTTTCACATACAATTCACATAATTGCAAATCAATTCAAGTAGCCTTCAATTGATATTCAATGAACACAACATACAAATCATGGATACAAATGGAATATCATCATCTCTATGATTGCCTCTAGGGCATACCTCCAACAGTCGGGCGCTCCCGACCCTAGGTTTGTGGGTCGGGCGAGGTGGAGTTTCGCCATCGAGGGGTCAGGTGTGTCCGACCCCAGGGACCCTGGGTCGGGCGAGACGGAGTGGCATGCTCCTTGCCCATGCCGGGTCATCGATGATCGTCATTAAGGGGGCATAAGGGGGCCTTCATGATTGTTGTTTTAAGGGGGCATAAGGAGGTCGTTAATATTTCCTCCCAACAGTAGCCCCCGAGCCTATGGTGGAGCGAGGATGCTCCTCCAGAGGCTGCTTTTGCCGTTCGTCGGGGATCTCTGCTCGCCCTGCAAGCTGCAGTTGATCAGGGATAGGGAGTGTTGTTCAGGCGGGGTGTCCTATGGATGACTTGGCACGGGAGGATTCCTTATTGTTTTGTAGGGCACTCCCGCCTCGAGACCTCAGATCACGACCACACACGTGGCCATTGGTTGCGATGCTAGCCCCTAAGCCCCTGCGTGTTGCAGGAGACCAGTCGGGAGGTTAGACCGGCTTTTGATCATTACCCCTCAAGCATCCGTTCACTGAGACGGAGGGGGTGAGCTTTGCCATGCTATCCTAGCCGAACGAATCGTGGTGCTCATTGAGCTGCGAACGGGTCAGTTCGAGTGGGGTCCCGGTCCCCGTTCGGGGGGGTCCGGCTCGGGCCAAGCTGGTGGCGTACCCTAGATTCTGGCCAGCCAGTTCATATAGTTCCCAAGTCCGTTCGATCGAATCCGGGGGCTCGTTGTCTTTCTTTGGGGAAAAACCATGAACTTTGATGCCGGTCCGGACTCAAACGTGAGGTCAGGACACCCTAGGCTGTCGTGTGCACGGGTGATGGCCGCTAGCAGACCCGTCCCTTCTCACCCCTCGCTCGGGGACATCCTGGGGCGGCCGTTGAACCTGTAGTTGGCCAACCTTCGAACCCCTGGACCGTAATGGGCCATAGGGGCATTTTTAGCCCCGTATCCCTTTTTTACCTATTGGTCGGCCTTGGGCCAGATGTGGAGGAGGTTGTGCGCGTGCGTTCTCCGGGAGGCGAAGTGGCGGAAGGTGCCAGCCTGCAAAACAAGGGAGGCGGAGATGTTTTCCTGCAGCAGATCGTGCGCATGGATTCTGAAAAAGGCGGGCGTGACGGGGCTGTGGCGGATCCACTTCGGATTTGCTTGATTAAACATGATTACGCCGCCTGATATGCGACACTCATGCCTTAACCAAGTAAACACAAAGTGCCGTCGAATTTTATCCGATTTAACCACTTGAACAGGACCGAATAGCAAACCCACACGAAGGTGAGCGGTTCCAGAGAATACAGCAAGTCCACTAAGTTAAACAACTTAACCATTTAGTTCGGCCATAAAACCAACATCAGAGTTTTACAAGGTTCAAAGAAAACCACAAAAGGTAAAAACAGCAAGCGGAAGCTACTCGTCGGGGTCGGACATCCCTGGTGAGGCCAACCGGGATGTCAATGATCCCTCTCCTCGCCGTCCGAGGAGGGATCCCACTCGACCATCCAACCCGGAGGGAGTTGGGGTGGCCAAGTGCCGGCAGGAGGAGGCTCAGAGGCAGCAACTTCACCTGAAAAAGAAAAGCCACAACAAGGCTGAGCTACTAAGCTCAACAAGACTTAACCGATAGGGAGCGCGCTAAACTACCTCTTCTAGACATGCAAGGCTTTTTGGCTAAGGGGTTTGTTTGCCAAAAGCGCTAGATGTAACCCTACTTTCAAGTTTTAGCTCCGGTTCTAAGTTCATTATCCGGTCCAAGTTTGCAACCTATTCTAAGCAATCATAGAACCAACCAAAGGTATATATATCATCAACAAAACCATGTCATCATCAGATTCCTTATTTACTCAGGGTGACATAGCGATCAAGCAGTCTCAAACTGTGAGAGGAAGACGAATCGATTCGAGTTTCTTAACCATGCATGGCGAACCTAATCTCACGACATCCGTGCACCACAAGGGCCGCTTCCTGTGTCGGCCATCCCCATCAATTCCCAGGCGCGTGTCAGGTCCAAACTTCCCTTGGCATGCAATGCTCCATAGTCCTAGCCTCTACCGTACTGTGACCGCACTTGCACCCACATGATGCACCATGGGAACCTCATTCCAGGGACAGCAGGGGTATAAGCCACGCCCTAGTTCAATCAGGTACTAGGCTTCCCCATCCTATACTAGGTATGAGATTAGTACCTTCAAACACTTGATCATGAACACCACCACTGTCGGGCCTTAGCAAGTTTCATAGACAGATGGGGCGATCAAACGACCACCAAAGAGTTACCCAAAACCCTGCCCCGTCCATCATCCTTATAGTTGTGACAGAAGGGAAACAACCAACTCCTTCAACTCGCGAGTGACAGGAAATCACTCGGCTTTTACCGAATCCTATTTAAGCAAAGCATCTACTCGGTCCAACAGCTAGTGTTCAGATCAGGGGAGCTAAGTTATGCATCTAGGGTTCCAAACAACTCCTATACGTAAATGCACAAACATGTTAAAGAAGGCATGCGCAAGTTTGGTAAAACATAGGGGGATTCATGCATCCGGGGCTTGCCTTCAAGCGAGAAGGAAGGAAGCTGCTCTTCTGCTTGGGTGGCTTCGGCTTCTGGGGGCATGAGCTCGGCTACAGCTTCGTCTTCTAGTGTCGGGTGCAGCTCGTAGTAGCCGTTGGCGAGACGCAGCTCTACACGAATGCAATGCATTGGTTAGCATAGACGGTTATTTTAACAACAACACTTGCAAGTCTGAGCCTAGAAACTTGCGACAAGTTACAGGAGGGTGGGAAGGTTCAATGGAGTTGGTGGAGATCAAGAGGTAAGGGTCGGAGGAAAGGAACTTATGATCTGACCCTTAATCTAGAGGATTTTGTGTGCTAGGGGTCCTCAGACTCAACGCTGAAAGGTCCTCAAGTTTTACACATACACCCTCGGTTCAAGGAAAAAGATACAGCCGAGCCCTCGGGCGAGGCGAAGAAGGGTCGGCGGAACAGATAGGGTCGGGCGAGACAGAACCGGGGTCGGACGGATAAGAGGGGTCGGGCGAAGCAAACAAGGGTTGACAACCTACCTTCATCTCACAGAGGAGGCTTGGGCGGAAGAACTGAGGGCTTGGGACGGCGGCGAGAATGTCCGGCGGCGGCGGTGCTTCTTGTGGATCACAAGCAAGCTCTTGGGCAGCACTGAAACCAGTGGCTGGCGGATCGGGGAAAACTGTGGTGCTTGAGCAGAGAGGAGAGTTCCTCAGACTTAGGTGGTGGCGCTGTGAGCTCGAACAGGGAGCAAGAGAGATGGCAGCTAGGGCAAGGGAAACTCCGGCAGGGCTTGCGCATTCCCTTTTATAGCGGCGCGGGAGTGAGAAGGGGAGTGGCGCGAAGGCCGGGGAAGAAGCAATGGAGTGCTCTGCCCGGGCGGCGATTGAGCGACGAGGGCGGTGGAGCAGGACTTCAGGGATGACGCCTTCAGCTATTGAGCACTGGAGACAGGGCGGCGCAGGCGCGGACTTGCCGGTGGTTGAGATTTGGCGGATGCGGGCGTCATCATGCGGTGGATCTGATGGAAGTGACCGGGAAAACTGCACTAGAAATGAGGGCGCACAGGTGAGAAGACAGGCGGGCTGCTGCTGCGTGGGCGAGCATGAAGCAACACCCTGTCGGGGCGCAGATCTGGCAAGGCAGAAAGGAGCTGTCGCGGCCAGGGCTGGGGTTGGCGGAGGAGGAATCGTCGCGTAGTGCGGACCTGGGCGGCGCGACTGTGAAGGGGCGACGGAAAAAATGGGAGACATCGGGACTTGCAGCCGGAGGTCCGGCGAGGTGATGATGGGCGCGAGCGACGAGGTGCTGCAAAAAAAGTTGCAGAGGGCTTCCGCTGCAATTGGGGAAAGGGGGCGCGGTAATCGACCTGGTCGCGACCGACGACGGGGCGGAGCGGCAGGTGTCGGAGGAATTGAGCCACGCGGCGGAAAAGCGCTGAAGCGAGCAGGCCACTTGAGTGCGTCTGCACCAGGAGATCTGGGAAAAAGATTGCGGGTCCACCGGTCAGTCTCGGTTGGTCCACTGCTCAGATTGAAAGGAGGAGGTGTTGTAGGAAGACTTAGAAGATCCGGCGGGGTGGGTTGGGGTCGGCAGGGTCGGAACTGGGGAAGCGGCAAGGAGGGGTCGGTTCTCAGGGGTCGGGACCAGACTGGAGGTTGAGTACTTAAACTCGGGAAGGCTGAGATAGGGATCAGGGACTCGGATTAAGATTAACTTGAGAGATTTGGGGTCAGTCGTCACAGGGGCATACCTAGCGCTGCATTAACTACGACAAGACCGCCCCTTCCACTTCCCACGCGCCCACCTATAAGACAGAGGGTCTGCCTTGCCAGTTCCACCCACACCTGCTCTCGAACCTTTTTGCCTTCTTGCGCGCCCTTTTCCTTCTTGTGCGCCGTTCGCCTTCCTCCGCCTAGCGCAGCAACTTCCCTCGCCGTCCACCATCAAACCTTTCTCCCCTTAGCGATGGAGTCCTGGATGCGCTCGAGCTTCGGTACCTTGCGCGCCGACAGCCTTACGAGGAAAGGCCTCCTCTACGAGAGGACCGAGAGGGACGAATGGCAGTTCCCTAAGAGGGAAGATGTGCCAAATCCGCTCGACTGCTACGTTGTTTCGTTCGACACTTCCACGAGAGGGGGTTCCTGACCCCGTCGAGCCGCTTCTTCCACGGGTTGCTGCACTACTACGGGCTCGAGCTGCAGCATCTCAATCCCAATGGGATCCAACACATCGCGCCGTTCGTCGTGCTGTGCGAGGGGTTCCTAGGCATTGAGCTAACTTCTCACTCTGGAAGTACTTCTTCACGGTCAGCCTGTACCAGACGACCGAGAAGAAGGGAAGCCAGCAGTGGACGACCCCGGTGCCGATAGGGTGCGCGGCCATCCACCTCCACCAGAACCACACCAAGGAATATATGGCGATGAAGACCGCAGTGTCCCACAAGGGGTGGCATCAGCAGTGGTTCTATGTGAAGAACTACTCTAATTCCCCCTTGCCGGCGTTCACCGGCCGCGTCACAGAAGCGGCGCCGGAGCTATGGTCGTACGGCCCGGTCGAGAAGGAGAAGAAGCGGATCACCGGTCTGCTTCAGGCCATCGAGCATCTGAAGGGAAAAGGCCTGACCAGGGTCGGAGTCATCGGGGTGTACCATGCTCGGAGGGTGGCGCCGCTGATGCTCCGAGTTCGCTCACTTGCCGACATGGTTCATGGCTCGCCGACCGAGGATACGGTCACTGCGATGGGCGCGCTTGCCGACACCAAGATCCGGCAGCGAGTTCGGGAGGCGCTGGACGACAAGGATGCCGATTACCCGGTGCCCGGTCACCCTCCGATGTGCCCAGACGAGAATTTTGTCGAGCTGGTGAGGTCTTCGAGCTCTTGTTCTTCTCCCTTGCATTCCTTGGTTCGTCGTTCTGACGCGGAATTCTCGTGTCTGGAGGACCACATGACCCAGGTCGTGGACTCGCGCCCACCGGTGCCAGAGGACGCAGAGCGGCGGTAGCAGAACCGCCTCCTTGCCGAAAAGCAGAAGAGGTGTAAGGACAAAGAGACGGCGAGGAAGAAGAAGAAGGCCGCCAAGGAGCTTCAGCGGCAGCGGCAGGGCAAGGTCGTGTTGGACGACGATGACGACGATGATGAGGATGAGGAGGAAGAAGATGACGAGGAGGAGGAGTACATTCTGGGACCCTGGCCGGGCGCGCTTATCATCTGGGAGCAGCACCCCCAACCGGCTGCGGGGGACAAGCCGAGCGGACCGCCTACCTAGGACTTGACCCCGCAGAGCTCTGGGGCCACGCCCTAGGGGTCGGTGCGGGGCGCGCCTCGGGAGTCGACGGAGCCGACCCCTGATCCTCTACCTGCGTCGCGCGAGCAGAGGAGTAGCGGCAAGCGGCCGCTGCCAGATGCCCCGGGGTCGGCGTCCAGTCGGAGGTGAAATGCGCCCATCATCCTCACGCTGAGGGAGTGTAAGTGGAAATTCCTCGCGCATCTTATTCCTTTCCCGACATCGAGCCATTTTTGATGATGTCATTGTTGTTTCACAGCACCACCCCTCGGGACTTCGTCCCGCTGTTGGCGCTGAAGAAGGAGCTACGGGTGTCGTCCACCTCCGCGGGGTGAGCCGCGACCCCGCAGGCGGTGAGCGGCGGCGTCACCGACGAGATCGTGGGGCCTACCGTGGAGGCGGCCTCTGCGGTTGCGACCGGAGGAAGGGTGTCGGAGTCGGGCACGGGGCAGGGTCCGACCCCTGCTCCGCCTTCTGCCTCCGCGGCCGACCCTGCAAGACAAGGTGTCGCCCAAGGTGTTCCTCCGGCCGGCGAGGTGATAGACCTCGACGACGAGGCGGAGGAGGAGCCTGCGGCTCCGATGGTGATGGCGGAGATGGCGGTGGTGGAGATGGGGGCAGTTGCCCCAGTGACCACGATAGAGACGGCGGTGACGGCGGAGGAGAGAATGTCTGCCCCCGCGGTCGCGACGGGGACAGCGTCAGTGGTGGAGGCGGGAACACCTGCTCCCATCGGCCGCGATGGAGACGGCGGTGGCGGCAGAGGCGGGGACACCTGCCCCAGCGGCCATGATGGAGGCAGGGGCGCCTGCCCCAGCGGCCGCGACGGAGGCCGCGGCGGTAGCAGGAATGGGAACCCCCATTTCAGCAACCGCGATAGAGACGGTGGCGGTGGCGGAGAGAGCGCGACGCGTGTCGACAACGGCCGCGGCGACTTCGACAAAGGCAACGGCGCATGTGCCGGGGTCATCGATGAGGCCGGCGGCGTCAGGGGCGGTGGCGCCTGCCCCGGCGGCAGCGTCGAGGACGGCGACGCCAGGGTCGGCCAGAGCGGCTTCCCCCCTTGTCCGGTTAATCCCATCCCTAAGGCGTGGGGTGGGCCTATCCTGCGCTGGAGGTCCTGTGAGGACTCGCAGAGGCCCCTCTTCATGCTGGATGACGCCGAGGAGTGGGGTAAGTGGCAGGCGGTGCAGGGCGGACACTGCCTTGTCTTCCATGATGGGGCAGCTGGACGGTGTCGTCGTCCCTGGTGGCCAGGTACGATGTTCTCCCCGATTGTTAATTTCCTCTCATTTCTCCGTTGCTGAGCATAAATTGTTTTGTAGGCCCTCCAGGAATGCAGCCGGGGGAAGTCCGATTTCCTCCGGCTCAAGCGGGGTCTCTGGGATCGCTTCTCTGCGGAGAGGCAGCGGACCGGGGAGCATGCGACGCGGGGAGGACGCACGGCGGGCGGAGGATAAGTTCCAGGCCGTCGTCGAGAAGGCTCGTCTCAATCTCGAGGAGTTCCAGGCTGCTGCCGAGAAGGCCCGCCATGATGCCGAGGAGCTCGCACGACTGAAGGGGGACCATGAGACCCTTTAGATAACCGTCGAGCGTATCCGGCGTGAGCGGCAGAAGGCTTGGTAGGAGCGGGACTCTGAGGCAATCCGGGAGGCTGAGGTCGAGAAGGTGGCAGCTAGCCTTGGGGAGGAGGTCAATCAGCTCCATGTGCAAGTGCAGGGGCTTCAAACCGCCATGACCCAGGGACTCGACTGGGAACGTCAGCTGAAAACTCAATCCGAGGGTAAGGCTTTTCTCGTTTCTTTGCTTTTGCAGTGTTGCGATGGTTTCTAACTTTGCGGACTTTTGTGGACGGGCCTCACAGCCGACCTCGCACAGCTGAGGGAGATCCTCGATGCGGAGCGCACTGAGCACGGCAACCTGCGGGACGCAGTCCGCGTTGTGTGCGATTGCCTCGGCGTGGTCCAGGGGGAAGGGACGAGTTCATTGGCGGCTCGTGTCCTCAGGGCGTACCGGCGGGCCCGTGAGATCGCTCGGGAGGCGCTTCACGTCGGTGTGAGGCGAGCCTTCGGCGTCTTCGGCTCCCACTACTCCAGCATCAACTTCGCCGGGATGAGCGGGGGGTATGCCTCCGGCTACTCCGAGGCCGAGCTGGACGAGATCGACGTGTCGGTGCTCAACCTAGTGGAGGCCTTGGCGAAACTTCTGGAGGATGAGGCCGTCCCGCCGGAGGACCCGGGGATGAGTTAGCTGTATCAGGCTTAGATGCCCCAGAATATGAAAATATGTTAGTCAACTTTGAACATGCTTTTGTGATGGCCGCAGAGGCCTTTTCTATAACTTGTCAAAAAATGTTTTCGATACTCTTTCTATTTTTTTGGGTTTGGAAAGATTAGAGTACGAGTCAGACATGTCAGTAAGTGCTGATGAGCGAAGCCACCTTAGCTGCTGGGGCGTAGGTTTTTCGCAGTTCGATCAGTCTTGCTTGAGTGTCGTCCGCGCACTTTTTCCTTTTCACGCCCAAACGCTTAGGAAGAGGGTCGGTTCGGAACGAAATGGTGTTTTGAGAAGATGCCAAGTGACCTAGGTCGGAGCCCCTGATAGCCCCCGAGGGATATGCGACCGTGGGGCAGAGCCAGGGTCGGATATCCCTGAGCTCGGCACGAAACTTGAATGAGATCGACTCAAAACTGCCTTTTTCCGTGAATCAACAAGTTACAGAAGTATCTACGTACAAACTTGGAAACAATAACTAAGGGTAGAAGCATCTTAGCTGCTCTATGTTCCAAGCGTTGGTGAAGATCTGCATGTCTGGGGTCGCCAGCTTGTACATGCCTGGCCGTAGTACTTGCGCGACGATGAAGGGACCTTCCCATGGAGGGGTCAGCTTGTGCCGGCCTCTGTTGTCCTGGACGAGGTGAAGCACCAGGTCGCTGATGTTGAAGGCTCGGCCTCGTACCTTGCAGCTGTGGTATCATCGTAAGGCCTACTGGTACTTCGTCGAGTGCAGTAGGGCCACATCGCGCGCTTCCTCGAGCGATGCCTGGTTCCCTTGCTCATCGTACGCCTTGACCCTCGGCGACCTGTACTCCAGGTCGGTGGGGAGGATTGCCCCGGACCCGTAGACCATGAAGAATGGGGTGAACCTAGTCGCCCTACTGGGGGTCGTCCTCAGACTCCATAGGACCGCGGGGAGCTCCGCGACCCACGGGCCGCCGAACTTTTTGAGGTGGTTGAAGATCCGTGGCTTGAGACCCTGGAGAATAAGGCCGTTGGCCTGCTCGACCTGCCCGTTCGTGCAGGGGTGTGCCACGGCCGACCAGTCCACTCAGATCTGGTGGTCGTCAAAGAACTTGAGGAACTTCTTCCTGGTGAACTGCGTGCCGTTGTCCGTGATGATGGAGTTGGGGACTCCGAAGCGATGGATGATGTCGGTGAAGAATTGTACCGCCTGCTCGGATTTGATCTGCGTGACGGGCCGCGCCTCGATCCACTTTGAGAACATGTCAACAGCGACAAGTAAGTAGGTGAAGCCCCCGAGCGCCTTCTTGAAGCATCCGACGAGGTCCAGTCCCCAGACCGCGAACGGCCACGTGATGGGGATGGTCTGGAGCACCTCTGCAGGCAGATGGGTTTGGCGTGCGAAGAATTGGCACCCCTCGTAGGTGCGCACCATGTGGGTGGCGTCGGCCACTGCTGTCGGCCAGTAGAAGCCCTGTCGGAAGGTATTCCCGACAAGGGTTCTTGGCGCGGCGTGGTGGCCGCAGGCCCCGGCGTGGATGTCCTGTATCAACGCCTTTCCCTGCTCGATCGGGATGCAGTGCTGGAGGATGTCGGTGTGGCTGCTCTTGTAGAGATCCTGATCAAGGATGATGAAGGATTTGGCGTGACGTGCAATCCTGCGTGCTTCCGTCTTGTTTGTCCAGAGCGTCTCGCGGATGAGGTAGTCGAGGTACGGGTCTCTCCAGTCAGGCAGGGTGTCGGGCCCCTCCGCTAGGTTTGCGTCGATCTCCATGACCTTGGGGTCGGAGGGATCGGCCTTTAGGTCCAGGACAGATGGAGAGTTGCCGACCTTTCCAGGGTCGGCGCCCGAGTCCGGGACAGGTGGTGCGTTGCTGACCTCTCTCGGGTCGACGCCTGAGTCCGGGGCAGGTGGTGCGTCGCCGACCCTTCCCGGCTCCTTGTAACGGATCGAGGGCTTGTATTGCTCGCTGACGAAGACACCGTTGAGGACAGGCTTTCAGCCGGATGCCGCCTTCGCCAGTTTGTCAGCTGCCTCGTTGAAACACCTTGCGACGTGGTTGAGCTCTAGTCCGTCGAACTTGTCTTCGAGCCTGTGGACTTCGTTGCAGTACGCCGCCATCTTGGGGTCCTGGCAGCTCCACTCCTTCATGACTTGTTCGATGACTAGCTGAGAGTCGCCTCGGATGCCCAGCTCGATGGTGATGCGAAGCCCGTTGAGGAGAGCCTCGTACTCAGTGACATTGTTAGATGCAGGAAAATGGAGGCGAATCATGTACCTCATGCGCACACCGAGAGGAGAGACGAAGACTAGACCCGCTCCAGCGTGAGCCTTCATCAACGACCCGTCGAAGTACATCATCCAGTACTCCGACTCCTCCGGCGCCGATGGCGTCTGGATCTCCATCCACTCCGCAACAAAGTCGGTGAGCACTTGGGACTTGATGGCTGTACAGGGGACGTAGGTGATGCCCTGGTCCATGAGCTCGAGCGCCCACTTCGCGAATCGTCCTGTGGCATCTTGATTCCGAATCACGTCGCCGAGAGGAAATGATGAGACGACCGTCACGGGATGGGAGGTGGAGTAGTGGCACAACTTCCTCTTTGTGATGAGGACGGTGTAGATGAGCTTCTGGATCTGCAGGTAGCCTGCCTTGGACTCGGACAAGACCTCGCTGACAAAGTATATCGGGCGCTGCACCTTGAGGGCGTGTCCCTCCTCTTCCCGCTCCACCACCAGAGCTGCGCTAACCACCTGGGTGGTCGCCGCGATGTAGAGCAGGAGTGGCTCCCTGTCGGTTGGTGGGACCAAGATCGGGGCCTTCGTCAGGAGGTTCTTGAGTTGGTCAAGCGCCTCCTGGGCCTCGGTGGTCCACACAAAGCGGTCGGTCTTCTTCAGGAGTCGGTAGAGACCCCCATTCGCCGAGGTGTGAGATGAAGCGGCTCAGGGCCACCAGGCATCCCATGACGCGCTGAACTCCCTTTATGTTTCGGATCGGCCCATGTTGCTGATGGCCGCTATTTTCTCCGGGTTGGCTTCGATGCTGCTCACGGAGACGATGAAGCGCAGTAGCATACCCCTCGGAACCCCAAAGATGCACTTCTAAGGGTTGAGTTTGATGCGCTTGTCTCTTAGCCTTTCGAAGGCTAGTTCGAGGTTGGGGATGAGTTGGTTGCCCTTTTTGGACTTGACCACGATGTCATCTACGTAAGCCTCAACGGTCTGCCCGATGAGGTCCCCAAAATACTTAAGCATGCATCGCTGGAACATAGCCCCCGTGTTTATAGGCCGAATGGCATCTTAACGTAGCAATAGGGGTCGAAGGGGGTGATGAAGGAGGTTGCGAGCTGGTCGGACTCTTTCATCGTGATTTGATGGTAGCCGGAATACGCGTCAAGGAAGCTAAGGGTTTCGCACCCTGCGGTTGAGTCGACTATCTAATCTATACGTGGCAAAGGAAACGGATCCTTTGGACATGCCTTGTTGAGATCGGTATAATCAACACACATCCTCCATTTCCCATTCTTTTTTCGTACAAGAACAGGATTAGCTAGCCACTCGAGGTGGTACACTTCCTTGATGAATCCGGCCGCTGAAAGCTTCTGGAGCTCCTCACCGATGACCTTGCGCCTCTCCTCGTCGAAGCATCGCAAGCCTTGCTTCACCGGTTTGGAGCCGGCCTTGGTGTTCAAGGAGTGCTCGGTGACTTCCCTCAGGATGCCGGGCATGTCTGAGGGTTTCCATGCGAACACGTCACTGTCGCGCAGAGGAAGTCGACGAGCACGCTTTCCTATTTGGGAGATAGGGTAGCGCCTATCCGTACGATCATGTCGTCGGGACAGCTGGGGTCGAGGGGGACCTCCTTGACACCTTCGGTGGCTTCAAAGGAGGTGTCGGACTGCTTGGAGTCGGGCGGGTCCTCGGCGCTCTCCGCGAGCTGGACCGCGGGGTCCTCCGTGCAGGTGATAGCTGCGGCGTACTCGCAGCACTCTACATCACACTCGTACGCCTTCTGGAAAGATGACCCTGTTGGGACCTGGTAGTTTGAGCTTGAGGAAGGTGTAGTTGGGGATGGCCATGAACTTGGCATAGCACGGCCGCCCCAAGATAGCATGGTAGGTTCCACGGAAACCCACCACCTCGAAGGTGAGGATCTCCTTCCTGTAGTTGGAAGGAGTCCCGAAAGTGACGGGGAGATCGATTTTCCCGAGAGGCATCGCCCGTTTCCCTGGCACGATGCTGTGGAATGGCGCCTCGCTGGGGCAGAGGCGGGTGGGATCGATCCCCATGGCGTCAAGAGTCTTGGCATAGAGGATGTTGAGGCCGCTGCCTCCGTCCATGAGCACCTTGGTAAGGCACGTTGTGCCGACGATGGGGTCGACAACGAGTGGGTAGCGTCCTGGCTGCAGGATGCACCCCGGGTGGTTGGACCGGTCAAAGGTGATGGCGGATCCTGACCAATTGAGGAAAGCCAGTGTAGCGGGTTCGGCCGCGCAGACCTCGTGGCGCTCCAGCTTCCGGCGGTGCTTGGAGTCGTAAGCCGCCGGCCCGCCGAAGATCATGAAGCAGCCGTCCACCTTGGGAAAGCCGTGTTACTTCTCCTCTCCATCCTTCTTCCCCTCTTCAGGCTTCCGTCTCCGGTCACCCTTCACTGGGTTGCCTACAAAATACCTCTTCATGAGGTTGCAGTCTTTGTAGGTGTGCTTAGCAGGGAACACGTGGTTCGGGCACGCTCCCTCGAGCAGCTTGTTGAAGAAGCCGGGGGTGCCCTCAGGGGCGGCTGTCCCCGCTTGCGCTCAGAAATGCCTACGAGGGGAGCCTCGTGCCGCTGCTTGTTCTTCTTCTTTTGCTGGCGGTTGGAGGTGCCTTCATCGGCGTCCTCCTCCCGCTTCACCTTGCCTTTGGAACGATCAAAGATTGCCCCAACGGCCTTTTCACCTAAGGCAAATCTGGTGGCGATGTTGAGAAGCTCCTCCGTGGTCCGCGGGCCCCTGCATCCCATCTCGTGGATAAGGGGCCGGTAGGAAGTTCCTTCCAGGAAAGATCCGATGATGTCGGCATCCGTGATGTTGGAGAGCTTGATGCTCTTGTTAGGATACGAGGTAGGCTACACTAGCGCAATTCAAAAAATTCTACCGCGTATAACCAGGAAGAACTGCTGTATAAGGATCACGGGATTACCACTCGACGCACTACTGGTGCGGAAGATGTAGATATGCGTCGATGCAGTGAAGACAATCACGTAGTCGTATGTAGTCGATCAACGTAGTCGTATGTAGTCGATCACGTCCAGCAGCTCCTCAGCAGCTCGTCCACGTGCAGCAAGATCGCCTCCGGTATCGCGGCTCGTCATCGGCTCGTCGTGGCTCGTCGGCGGCTCGTCCAAGTGCTGCAGGCGCAACACCTCCAAGGTATCCACACGTGCCGGGAGGAAGCGTCGCAAGCCGGACTGCTAGATCCGCGAGTTGCAACAGGCGAGGGCGTGGGAGGCGCGGTAGGTGTGTTTCGCCAAAAGGTGTGAACCCTAGGGCGCCCCCACCCCTCTATTTATAGAGGTTCCTGATGGGCCTCTGGATCCGAGGCCCATTAGTACTTCTAAACCTAATCCAACTCGGATTAGATCCGAATTGGGCTTCCAGCCCCTTAAGTGTGTGACCCTATGGGTTCGGATACGTATAGACATGGCCCGAGTACTCCTGCTCGGCCCAATAGTCGGTAGCGGCCTCTAGCAAGACGTGCCAACTCCTATACGCACACGAAGATCATATCAGACGAACCATCACAACAAAATATACATGTTATTCCCTTTGCCTCACGATATTTGGTCTAGCTTCAAGCCGACCGCTCTTTCTCGATCCTGTGATTCAGAATCCCTTTGTAGGTTAACTCTTAACCGTACGTAGCATGGCCATGCATTTTTGGATCCGATCACTCGAGGGACCCAGAGATATCACTCTCAATCAGAGAGGGGCAAATCCCATCTTGATTGACCATGTCTCATAGCATGCTTCTTGACAAACCCGAAAACTACCTTTATAACTACCCTGTTACGGCGTAGCGTTTGATAGCCCCTAAGTAGGTCGATCCACATCTAGAATACATGCGACAATCTCAGGTCTAAGGACAAAGCGTATATGTTGTTTAAAGAGAGAACTACTTCTCGTGTTGGGTCAGTCCTAGCACATGTCTCCACATGTGTCCACATTATTAGTTCAACATCTCCATGTCCATGACTTGTGAAACATAGTCATCAACTAATACATGTGCTAGTCTAATATTCATGTGTGTCCTCACATGAACACCGACTAGGGACAACATTAGAATAACCATACAAGTAAAGAGTTTCACATACAATTCACATAATTGCAAATCAATTCAAGTAGCCTTCAATGGATATTCAATGAACACAACATACAAATCATGGATACAAATGGAATATCATCATCTCTATGATTGCCTCTAGGGCATACCTCCAACAGTCTCCCACTTGCACTAGAGTCAATCTAGAAGGTACCTAATACCCATAGCTCTTACATGCGCATCATGCTTAGCCTGCGGGAGTGGTTTTGTCAACGGATCAGAAATGTTCAGATCCGTGTGTATTTTGCATATCTCGAATGAGATGAAATCGCCGCATTACGTGTTTGTTCTTCTGGTGGTTCCTTGGCTCCTTTGCTTGCGCAATTACCCCATTGTTATCACAGTAGAGATTCAATGGGCTGGACGCATTCGGGAACACACCAAGCTCAATGAGGAAATTCCTTATCCAAACACCTTCCTTCGCGGCTTCCGAAGCCGCGATGTACTCGGCTTCTGTCGTAGAATCGGCCACCGTCTCCTGCTTGGAACTCTTCCAACTAACAGCACCACCATTCAGCGTGAACACAAATCCTGATTGTGACTTTGAATCATCTCTGTCGGTTTGGAAACTAGCATCGGTGTAACCTGTTACAACGAGCTCCTCCTCACCTCCATAGACGAGGAACATATCTTTAGTCCTTCTCAAGTACTTAAGAATGTTTTTCACCGCTGTCCAGTGACTCTCACCTGGATAAGATTGGTGTCTGCTTGTCATACTTAGCGCATATGAAACATCTGGGCGAGTACTTATCATTGCATACATGATAGATCCAATAGCCGAGGCATATGACACTCTACTCATGCGATCCCGCTCATCAGCAGTCGAAGGACACTGAGTCTTGCTGAGATGTATGCCATGTGACATAGGCAAGAACCCTTTCTTTGCCTCTTCCATGCTGAACCGCTTCAACACTTTGTCAATGTAAGTATCTTGGCTTAAACCTATAAGCCTTCTCGATCTATCTCTATAGATCTTAATGCCCAGAATATATGCCGCTTCCCCTAAGTCCTTCATCGAAAAACTATTTTTCAGTGAAGTCTTTACGGACTCAAGCATAGGAATGTTATTTCCAATCAGTAATATGTCATCCACATATAAGATTAGAAATACTAACCTTCTTGTAAACACAAGACTCTTCTTCGTTCTTGGTGAAGTCAAACCCTTTGACCACTTCATCAAAACGAATGTTCCAACTCCTAGATGCTTGCTTCAATCCATAAATGGATCTCTGAAGCTTGCATACCTTTCCAGCATTTTTCGGATCAACAAAACCCTTGGGCTGTATCATATACACGTCCTCAGTTAGGTTTCCATTCAGGAAAGCTGTCTTGACATCCATCTGCCATATCTCATAATCGAAATATGCAGCTATAGCTAGAATAATCCGAATGGACTTAAGCATAACTACGGGCGAGAAGGTCTCGTCGTAGTCAACTCCTTGAACTTGTCGAAAACCTTTTGCGACAAGTCGTACTTTATAGATGTGAACATTTCCATCCATGTCCTTTTTCTTCTTATAGATCCACTTGCACTCTATGGCTTTAACACCATCAGGCGGGTCAACCAAGTTCCAAACTTGATTGTCTCCCATGGACTCTATTTCGAATTGCATGGCACTCTGCCATTTTTCGGAGTCTGGGTCCATCATTGCTTCTGCATATGTCACAGGCTCATCATTGTCCAACAATAATATTTCCCGCATTTCGCGGAGCCTTGCCGACCTTCGTGGTTGTGGCGGTGCTTCTCTTGCCATGGGTATCTCAACTTGTTCTACTACGTTAGCATCACTCATTGATTCTTGCCCGATCGGCTCATCTTGAACTTCTTCAAGACGCACTGTCTTTCCACTCTTTTCTCCTTTGAGAAACTCTTTCTCCAGGAAAACCCCGTTCTGAGCGACAAACACTTTGCCTTCTGATCGGTTGTAGAAATAATATCCCAAAGTTTCCTTTGGATATCCCACGAAAATGCACTTATCCGACTTGGGTGTGATCTTGTCCGACTGAAGTCGCTTGACAAACACTTCACATCCCCAAATCTTTAGAAAAGACAAACTAGGAACCTTTCCAGTCCATATCTCATATGGTGTCTTAACTACGGATTTAGATGGTACCCTATTAAGTGTGAAAGCTGCTGTTTCTAGAGCGTATCCCCAAAATGACAACGGTAGGTCCGACTGGCTCATCATTGATCGAACCATGTCTAACAAAGTTCGATTACGTCACTTGGACGCACCGTTTCTCTGAGGTGTTCCAGGCGGCGTAAGTTGTGGAACAATTCCGCAACTCTTTAGATGATTGCTAAACTCGTGGCTCAAATACTCGCCTCCACGATCAGATCGTAAGGCCTTAATTTTCTTGCAACGCTAATTTTCAACTTCATTCTGAAATTCCTTGAACTTTTCAAAGGTTTCAGACTTGTGCCTCATCAAGTAGACATAGCCATATCTACTAAAATCATCAGTGAAAGTTATGAAGTATTGGAATCCTCCTCTAGCCGTCGTGCTCATTGGTCCGCATACATCACTATGTACGAGTTCAACCAAGTCTACTGCTCTCTCAGGAAATCCTGTGAAAGGCGTCTTGGTCATCTTGCCTAGCAAGCAAGCCTCACATGTCTCGTATGATTCAAAATCAAACGAAGTTAGAAGTCCATCAGAATGGAGCTTCTTCATGCGCTTTTCACTTATATGACCCAAACGACAATGCCACAAGTAGGTAGGACTCAAATCATTAGGCCGAGGCCTTTTAGCACTTACATTACAGACAGGTGAACCATCAAGATTTAAAACAAATAATCCATTCACAATGGGTGCAAAAGCCATAAACATATTATTCTTAGAGATCACACAACCATTGTTTTCACTCGCAAATGAATAACCATCCTTCATCAAGCATGAAGGAGATAAAATGTTTCGACTTAAACTAGGAACAAAATAACAATTATTCAACTCCATAATAAATCCTGACGGGAGGTGGAGTTGCATCGTCCCGACGGTCAAAGCAGCAACTCTTGCATTATTGCCCACGCGGAAATCAACTTCTCCTCTTTCCACGCTTCTACTTCTTATCATTCCCTGCATCGAATTGCAAATATGAGCAACCGATCCGGTATCAAATACCCAAGAATTAATAATTGTATCAGCGAGAAATATGTTGTCTATAACATTAACAACAAGCGTACCTGAGGTAGAAGTACTCTTACTCCCGCCATTCTTCAAGGAAGCTAGGTACTGCTTGCAGTTTCTCTTCCAGTGACCAAGTTCATGACAGTAAAAGCACTCTTTGTCTGGAGCAGGTCCAGGTCCAGCTTTAGCCTTGGGCGCTGGGTTTGGCTTGGACACTCCAGCCTTGCCCTTCTTCTTCCAAGAATTGCCCTTCTTCTTAAAGGTAGGCTTGTTCTGTACAGCCATCACATGGCTGGTACTAGCGCTTTTCTTAATGTCTACCTCTGCTGTCTTGAGCATACCACACAGTTCATTCAGACCCTTCTCCGTCCCATGCATATGGTAGTTCGAGATGAAGTTCCCATAGCTAGACGAAAGAGATGAAAGAATGAAGTCAGTGGCCAACTCTTTGCCCATTGGGAAGCCCAGCTTCTCCAATCGCTGAGTGTAACCAACCATCTTGATTACATGTGGTCCTACTGCTGCGCCTTCTGCTAACTTGCACTCCAGAAAGGCTTTGGACACATTGAACCTTTCGGTCCTAGCCTGTGTCTGGAACATGTCCTTGAGCGCCACGATCATATCGTGTGCCTCATGATTTGTTTCGAACTGCATCTGCAGCTCGGGTTCCATGCAAGCAAGCATAAGGCAGCTTACCTCAAGATTAGCATCAAATGCCTTCTTGTAAGCAGCCTTAACGGCAGCAGATGCATCATCAGCAGGTACTGGTGGTAGTGGGGTGTCTAGTGTTGGAGGTATGCCCTAGAGGCAATCATAGAGATGATGATATTCCATTTGTATCCATGATTTGTATATTGTGTTCATTGAATATCCATTAAAGGCTACTTGAATTGATTTGCAATTATGTGAATTGTATGTGAAACTCTTTACTTGTATGGTTATTCTAAAGTTGTCCCTAGTCGGAGTTCATGTGAGGACACACATGAATATTAGACTAGCACATGTATTAGTTGATGACTATGTTTCACAAGTCATGGACATGGAGATGTTGAACTAATAATGTGGACACATGTGGAGACATGTGTTAGGACTGACCCAACACGAGAAGTAGTTCTCTCTTTAAACAACATATACGCTTTGTCCTTAGACCTGAGATTGTCGCATGTATTCTAGATGTGGATCGACCTACTTAGGGGCTATTAAACGCTACGCCGTAACAGGGTAGTTATAAAGGTAGCTTTCGGGTTTGTCAAGAAGCATGCTATGAGACATGGTCAATCAAGATGGGATTTGCCCCTCTCTGATTGAGAGAGATATCCGAAAATGCATGGCCATGCTACGTACGGTTAAGAGTTAACCTACAAAGGGATTCCGAATCACAGGATCGAGAAAGAGCGGTCGGCTTGAAGCTAGACCAAATATCGTGAGGCAAAGGGAATAGCATGTATATTATGTTGTGATGGTTCGTCTGATATGATCTTCGTATGCGTATAGAAGTTGGCACGTCTTGCTAGAGGCCGCTACCGACTATTGGGCCGAGTAGGAGTACTCGGGCCATGTCTATACGTATCCGAACCCATAGGGTCACACACTTAAGGGGCTGGAAGCCCAATTCGGATCTGATCCGAGTTGGATTAGGTTTAGGAGTACTAATGGGCCTCGGATCCAGAGGCCCATCAGGAACCTCTATAAATAGAGGGGTGGGGGCGCCCTAGGGTTTACACCTTTTGGAAAAACACACCTGCCGTGCATCCCACGCCCTCGCCTGTTGCAACTCGCGGATCTAGCAGTCCGGCTTGCGACACTTCCTCCCTGCACGTGTGGATACCTTGGAGGTGTTGCGCCTGCAGCACTTGGACGAGCCATCGACGAGCCGCCGACGAGCCACGACGAGCCGACGACGAGCCGCGGCACCGGAGGCGATCTTGCTGCACGTGGACGAGCTGCTGAGGAGCTGCTGAACGTGATCAACTACGTACGACTACGTTGATCGACTACGTACGACTACGTGATCGTCTTCACTGCACCGACGCATATCTACATCTTCCGCACCAGTAGTGCGTCGAGTGGTAATCCCGTGATCCTTATACGGCAGTTCTTCCTGGTTATACGCGGTAGAAATTTTGATTTGCGCTAGTGTAGCCTACCTCGTATCCCAACAGTGGTATCAAGAGCCGTAGTTGCTTAGTTTTGGATTTGGGATGTGTGCATATGGAGATATGCGAGTTCTCTGTTTGATCTATGTCTTGATTTCGTGCCCTTGCTGCAATGGTAGTGTAACGACATACTCCTACCGGTCGGTTTCCGCCATCGGAGTTAAGTGATACACGTAAATCCAGTTGCAGTGAGCGAAGATCAATATGATTGGTCGAATCGAGATCCAGGGTCATACGCCAGGCGCATTAGATGTGCAATAGTAGATGGGATCTACTGTCGGGGTCGGGATTTTGCCGTATGCGTATGCTTCGGTAAATCAGCCGTAACTTTTCGGTACGATCTCGGATCGGGGCGATTTTTATACGAAAATTGATCTACAGAAAAAGTTACACGTGAATTCCAACGGCTTTGCCGTTTTCGGCGAAATTAGATTTCCCAAATTCGGCTTGGAAGATGGAGTTTCGGGCCTCCGAAGTTTGGAACGTTAGGACGCCTAACTCTGTTTTGCAGGATGTATGTATGTATCTTGTGATCAGTATGGCCCCCTTGTGTATGTGATGCATGTGTGTAACTCATTCGTGACCTGCGTGTCACGCGTACGGCAACACGGCAGGAGCCATATGTGTTGTCACTTTATTGTATTTAATGGTCTGCGTACCAATCTGTGATGATCCAAGCAACTATGTAATCTTCATTACTAGATTCTTTACTAGCTATTAGGCGTAATAGCATGCTCTAGTTCTTGGAGGACTCATCACCAGGAGGATGGCGCACATGGAACATGGAGATGGAGATCACCATGATGAATAGGTTCTATGGAGATGGAGATCACCATATGAAAACGGGCCATACTGTGTCACAAGCTGTGTGAATGCTATTATGTTTATGTTTTACTTTCTGCATGCTGTGATGTTAGAAGTAGAACGATCCCTCGCAAATTTGAAGTTAGTATGCCCTCCCAACTAAAACTTGCACCGTCCCATGTCTTGTACAATTAGTGGTGGGTCTATGAAATTAGGGTGCCACTAGTTTTCCTTGACTAGACGGGTTTGTGTCGGACACTTACACGCATAAGGGTTGATTTGCTTAACAAGGTTATCTTAACGGTTAAGGACCTTGGGGTATAAAGGTTGGGCGCCGAGACATAGAGATGTCACCCAACAACAGGAGTCATATGTGATATGATTAGCAAAAGTTGCTTACCGATCTACCTTGTTTGCTAGCGGTGATGCTAAAGCTCACTAGTAGACTTGTTAGTTGTGGATCCTGAATCACTAAGTTTCAATAGAGGGATATTGATTTTAGTGGGAGTAGATTCTGTTAAAATAGTTTAATGTAATTTGCTCTATCATGGATACGTTTGTCTTAGTGTATTTTGCATTACTTTTGTTGTAGATTAAATGGCACCTAGCAACACCACCGCATCGTTTGCTTTGCGTTCGGTCCTTGAGAAGGACAAGTTGAATGGAACAAACTACTCGGATTGGATCCGTAACCTGAGAATTGTTCTCAGGGCTGAGAAAAAGGAAGATGTTCTAGACATCCCACTACCACCAGTACCTGCTGATGATGCATCTGCTGCCGTTAAGGCTGCTTACAAGAAGGCATTTGATGCTAATCTTGAGGTAAGCTGCCTTATGCTTGCTTGCATGGAGCCCGAGCTGCAGATGCAGTTCGAGACAAATCATGAGGCACACGATATGATCGTGGCGCTCAAGGACATGTTCCAGACACAGGCTAGGACCGAAAGGTTCAATGTGTCCAAAGCCTTTCGAGAGTGCAAGTTAGCAGAAGGCGCAGCAGTAGGACCACATGTAATCTAGATGGTTGGTTACACTCAGCGATTGGAGAAGCTGGGCTTCCCAATGGGCAAAGAGTTGGCCACTGACTTCATTCTTTCATCTCTTCCTCCTAGCTATGGGAACTTCATCTCGAACTACCATATGCATGGGACGGAGAAGGGTCTGAATGAACTGTGTGGTATGCTCAAGACAGCAGAGGTAGACATTAAGAAAAGCGCTAGTACCAGCCATGTGATGGATTTACAGAACAAGCCTACCTTTAAGAAGAAGGGCAATTCTTGGAAGAAGAAGGGCAAGGCTGGAGTGTCCAAGCCAAACCCAGCGCCCAAGGCTAAAGCTGAACCTGCTCCAGATAAAGAGTGCTTTAACTATCATGAACTTGGTCACTGGAAGAGAAACTGCAAGCAGTACCTAGCTTCGTTGAAGAATGGCGGAAGTAAGAGTACTTCTACCTCAGGTACGCTTGTTGTTAATGTTATAGACAACATATTTCTCGCTGATACAATTATTAATTCTTGGGTATTTGATACCGGATCGGTTGCTCATATTTGCAATTCGATGCAGGGAATGATAAGAAGTAGAAGCGTGGAAAGAGGAGAAGTTGATTTCCGCGTGGGCAATAATGCAAGAGTTGCTGCTTTGACCGTCGGGATGATGCAACTCCACCTCCCGTCAGGATTTATTATGGAGTTGAATAATTGTTATTTTGTTCCTAGTTTAAGTCGAAACATTTTGTCTCCTTCATGCTTGATGAAGGATGGTTATTCATTTGCGAGTGAAAACAATGGTTGTGTGATCTCTAAGAATAATATGTTTATGGCTTTTGCACCCATTGTGAATGGATTGTTTGTTTTAAATCTTGATGGTTCACCTGTCTGTAATGTAAGTGCTAAAAGGCCTCGGCCTAATGATTTGAGTCCTACCTACTTGTGGCATTGTCGTTTGGGTCATATAAGTGAAAAGCGCATGAAGAAGCTCCATTCTGATGGACTTCTAACTTCGTTTGATTTTGAATCATACGAGACATGTGAGGCTTGCTTGCTAGGCAAGATGACCAAGACGCCTTTCACAGGATTTCCTGAGAGAGCAGTAGACTTGTTGGAACTCGTACATAGTGATGTATGCGGACCAATGAGCACGACGGCTAGAGGAGGATTCCAATACTTCATAACTTTCACTGATGATTTTAGTAGATATGGCTATGTCTACTTGATGAGGCACAAGTCTGAAACCTTTGAAAAGTTCAAGGAATTTCAGAATGAAGTTGAAAATCAGTGTGGCAAGAAAATTAAGGCCTTACGATCTGATCGTGGAGGCGAGTATTTGAGCCACGAGTTTAGCAATCATCTAAAGAGTTGCGGAATTGTTCCACAACTTACGCCGCCTGGAACACCTCAGAGAAACGGTGTGTCCGAGCGACGTAATCGAACTTTGTTAGACATGGTTCGATCAATGATGAGCCAGTCGGACCTACCGTTGTCATTTTGGGGATACGCTCTAGAAACAGCAGCTTTCACACTTAATAGGGTACCATCTAAATCCGTAGTTAAGACACCATATGACATATGGACTGGAAAGGTTCCTAGTTTGTCTTTTCTAAAGATTTGGGGATGTGAAGTGTTTGTCAAGCGACTTCAGTCGGACAAGATCACACCCAAGTCGGATAAGTGCATTTTCGTGGGATATCCAAAGGAAACTTTGGGATATTATTTCTACAACCGATCAGAAGGCAAAGTGTTTGTCGCTCGGAACGGGGTTTTCCTAGAGAAAGAGTTTCTCAAAGGAGAAAAGAGTGGAAAGACAGTGCATCTTAAAGAAGTTCAAGATGAGCCGATCGGGCAAGAATCAATGAGTGATGCTAACGTAGCAGAACAAGTTGAGATACCCATGGCAAGAGAAGCACCGCCACAACCACGAAGGTCGGCAAGGCTCCGCGAAATGCGGGAAATATTATTGTTGGACAATGATGAGCCTGCAACATATGCAGAAGCAATGATGGACCCAGACTCCGAAAAATGGCAGAGTGCCATGCAATCCGAAATAGAGTCCATGGGAGACAATCAAGTTTGGAACTTGGTTGACCCGCCTGATGGTGTTAAAGCCATAGAGTGCAAATGGATCTATAAGAAAAAAAAGGACATGGATGGAAATGTTCACATCTATAAAGCACGACTTGTCGCAAAAGGTTTTCGACAAGTTCAAGGAGTTGACTACGACGAGACCTTCTCGCCCGTAGTGATGCTTAAGTCCATTCGGATTATTCTAGCTATAGCTGCATATTTCGATTATGAGATATGGCAGATGGATGTCAAGACAGCTTTCCTGAATGGAAACCTAGCTGAGGACGTGTATATGATACAGCCCGAGGGTTTTGTCGATCCGAAAAATGCTGGAAAGGTATGCAAGCTTCAGAGATCCATTTATGGATTGAAGCAAGCATCTAGGAGTTGGAACATTCGTTTTGATGAAGTGGTCAAAGGGTTTGACTTCACCAAGAACGAAGAAGAGTCTTGTGTTTACAAGAAGGTTAGTGGGAGCTCTGTAGTATTTCTAATCTTATATGTGGATGACATATTACTGATTGGAAATAACATTCCTATGCTTGAGTCCGTAAAGACTTCACTGAAAAATAGTTTTTCGATGAAGGACTTAGGGGAAGCGGCATATATTCTGGGCATTAAGATCTATAGAGATAGATCGAGAAGGCTTATAGGTTTGAGCCAAGATACTTATATTGACAAAGTGTTGAAGCGGTTCAGCATGGAAGAGGCAAAGAAAGGGTTCTTGCCTATGTCACATGGCATACATCTCAGCAAGACTCAGTGTCCTTCGACTGCTGATGAGCGGGATCGCATGAGTAGAGTGCCATATGCCTCGGCTATTGGATCTATCATGTATGCAATGATAAGTACTCGCCCAGATGTTTCATATGCGCTAAGTATGACAAGCAGACACCAATCTGATCCAGGTGAGAGTCACTGGACAGCGGTGAAAAACATTCTTAAGTACTTGAGAAGGACTAAAGATATGTTCCTCGTCTATGGAGGTCAGGAGGAGCTCGTTGTAACAGATTACACCGATGCTAGTTTCCAAACCGACAAAGATGATTCAAAGTCACAATCAGGATTTGTGTTCACGCTAAATGGTGGTGCTGTTAGTTGGAAGAGTTCCAAGCAGGAGACGGTGGCCGATTCTACGACAGAAGCCGAGTACATCGCGGCTTCGGAAGCCGCGAAGGAAGGTGTTTGGATAAGGAATTTCCTCATTGAGCTTGGTGTGTTCCCGAATGCGTCCAGCCCATTGAATCTCTACTGTGATAATAATGGGGCAATTGCGCAAGCAAAGGAGCCAAGGAACCACCAGAAGAACAAACACGTAATGCGGCGATTTCATCTCATTCGAGACTTCGTTAACCGGGGTGAGATCAAGATATGCAAAATACACACGGATCTGAACATTTCTGATCCGTTGACAAAACCACTCGCGCAGGCTAAGCATGATGCGCATGTAAAAGCTATGGGTATTAGGTACCTTCTAGATTGACTCTAGTGCAAGTGGGAGACTGTTGGAGGTATGCCCTAGAGGCAATCATAGAGATGATGATATTCCATTTGTATCCATGATTTGTATATTGTGTTCATTGAATATCCATTAAAGGCTACTTGAATTGATTTGCAATTATGTGAATTGTATGTGAAACTCTTTACTTGTATGGTTATTCTAAAGTTGTCCCTAGTCGGAGTTCATGTGAGGACACACATGAATATTAGACTAGCACATGTATTAGTTGATGACTATGTTTCACAAGTCATGGACATGGAGATGTTGAACTAATAATGTGGACACATGTGGAGACATGTGTTAGGACTGACCCAACACGAGAAGTAGTTCTCTCTTTAAACAACATATACGCTTTGTCCTTAGACCTGAGATTGTCGCATGTATTCTAGATGTGGATCGACCTACTTAGGGGCTATTAAACGCTACGCCGTAACAGGGTAGTTATAAAGGTAGCTTTCGGGTTTGTCAAGAAGCATGCTATGAGACATGGTCAATCAAGATGGGATTTGCCCCTCTCTGATTGAGAGAGATATCCGAAAATGCATGGCCATGCTACGTACGGTTAAGAGTTAACCTACAAAGGGATTCCGAATCACAGGATCGAGAAAGAGCGGTCGGCTTGAAGCTAGACCAAATATCGTGAGGCAAAGGGAATAGCATGTATATTATGTTGTGATGGTTCGTCTGATATGATCTTTGTATGCGTATAGAAGTTGGCACGTCTTGCTAGAGGCCGCTACCGACTATTGGGCCGAGTAGGAGTACTCGGGCCATGTCTATACGTATCCGAACCCATAGGGTCACACACTTAAGGGGCTGGAAGCCCAATTCGGATCTGATCCGAGTTGGATTAGGTTTAGGAGTACTAATGGGCCTCGGATCCAGAGGCCCATCAGGAACCTCTATAAATAGAGGGGTGGGGGCGCCCTAGGGTTTACACCTTTTGGAAAAACACACCTGCCGCGCCTCCCACGCCCTCGCCTGTTGCAACTCGCGGATCTAGCAGTCCGGCTTGCGACGCTTCCTCCCTGCACATGTGGATACCTTGGAGGTGTTGCGCCTGCAGCACTTGGACGAGCCATCGACGAGCCGCCGACGAGCCACGACGAGCCGACGACGAGCCGCGGCACCGGAGGCGATCTTGCTGCACGTGGACAAGCTGCTGAGGAGCTGCTGAACATGATCGACTATGTACGACTACGTTGATCGACTACGTACGACTACGTGATCGTCTTCATTGCACCGACGCATATCTACATCTTCCGCACCAGTAGTGCGTCGAGTGGTAATCCCGTGATCCTATGAGATTGTGGAAAATTGTGGACCCGTTGCCTATCGGATCCGACTCCCAGAACAGCTCTCGGCCATACATGATGTTTTCCATGTGTCTCAACTGAAGAAATGTGTCCAAGTCCCAACCGAGATAGTAGAGCAAGAGCAACTTCAAATCGAACCCGACTTGACCTATGCTGAGTACCCGGCCAAAGTCCTTGACCATAAGGAGAGGCACACCCGACGCCAAGTGGTGAAAATGTACAAGATCCTATGGAACAACCACACAGAGGATGAAGCAACATGGAAGACAGAAGAGTATCTGAATAAGCGCTTCCAAGGTTTTCTTTCCAGCCAAGGAGGTAAGGACTGCACACCCCCACTGGTTACTCTTACACCCGAATCTCGGGATGAGATTCTTTTTAAGGGGGGTAGGCTGTGGCGACCGACCCCAAATCTCTCGAGTTAATCTTAATCCGAGTCCCTAATCTCCCTATCTCAGCTTTTCCCGAGTTTAAGTGCTCAACCTCCAGTCCAGTCCTGACCCCTGAGATCCGACCCCTCTCCGCCGTTTCCCCAGTTCTGACCCTGCCGACCCCAACTCACCCCGCCGGATCCTTCTAAGTCTTCCCAGTAGCCTCCTTTCAATCTGAGCAGTGGACCAACCGAGACTGACCGGTGGACCCACAAAATCTTTCCCCCAGATCTCCCGAGACAGACGCACTCGAGTAGCATGTCCACTCTAGAGTTCCACTGCCGCGTGGCTCAACTTCTTCGACCCCCGCCGCTCCGCCCCATCGCCGGCCGCGACCAGATGGATTCCCGCACCCCCTTCCCCAATCGCAGCGGAAGCTCCTCTGCTACCCTTTCTGCAGCGTCTCGCGGCTCGCACCCATCATCACCTCGCCGGACCCCCGACTGCAAGGCCCGATGCCTCCCGTCTTTTCCGCCACCTCTCCACCGTCGCGCCGCCCCAGATGCGCTACGTGACGATTCCTCCTCCGCCAACCCCGACCCCGGCCGCGACAGCTCCTTTTCCGCCTTGCCAGATTTGCGCCTCGACAGACTGTTGCCTCGCGCTCGCCCGCGCGACCGCAGCCCGCCTGTCTTCTCACCTGTGCGCCCTCGCTTCTAGCGTCGTTCCCCCGGTCACATCCATCAGATCCGCCGCACGACGACACCCGCCTCCGCCAAATCTCAACCACCGGCAAAACCGCGCCTGCGCCGCCCTATCTCTGGTGCCCAATGGCCGACGGTGTTATCCCCGAAGTTCTGCTCCGCCGCCCCGTTGCTCAATCGCCGCCCCGGCAGCGCACTCCATTGCTTCTTCCCGGTCTTCATGCTACCCCAGCTCTTTCTCTTCTCGTGCAGCTATAAAAGGGAATGCCATAGTCCCGCCAGAGTCCCCTTCGCCATCGCTGCCTTACCGTTGTTCCTCTGCTTCGTGCTCAAAGCGCTACCGCCTAAGTTCCTGAGGAGCTCTCCTCTCTGCTCCACGCCCGCCCTTTTCAATCCACCCCGCCGCTTGCTCCTCCGCGCTACGCAAAAGCTTGCTTGTGGTCCACAAGAAGCACCGCCGCCACCGGAGCACCGCCGGACATCGTTGCCTATCCCAGTCCTAGTCCTTCCATCCTTCCGCCCAAGTCTACTTTTTCCCGACTCCAAGCTTCACCTGTGAACCGAAGGTAAGCTGCCGACCCTTTTTCCGCCTCGTCCGACCCCTTCTGTTCGTCCGACCCTTTTTCCGCCTCATCCGACCCCTTCTGTTCGTCCGACCCTTTTTCCGCCTCGTCCGACCCTATCTGTCCGCCCGACCCCTTTCGCCACCTCGCCCGAGGGCTCGGCTGTATCCTTTCCCTTGACCGAGGGTATATGTGTAAAAAAATCGGGGGCTTCTCTGTGTTAAGTCTGAGAACCCCCGGCAGATCTATTCCTCTAGTCTAAGGATCAGATCACGAGTTTCTTCCCATTCGACCCTTTTACCTTGCCCTCCACCAACCCAAGTGCACCTCCCCACCTTTTCTGTAGCCTTGCTACCAGTGTCCGCGCTTTAACTTGCAAGTGTTGCTGTTGAAATCACTGTCTAAGTGTTAACCCCTTGCATTTGCATTTCGTGTAGAGTTGCTTCTCGCCGACGGTGTCTACGAGCTGCACCCGGCGCCAGAAGATGAAGCTGTAGCCGAGCTCCCGCTTCCAGAACCCGAAGCCGCCCCAGCCGAGGACCCTTTCCCTTCCTCCTCGCTTAAAGGCAAGCCCCAGAGCATAAACACCAGTTTCCCAAACTTGCGCATGCCTTCTTCATCCTGCTTGTGCATTTACATATAGGAGTTGTTTGGAACCGTAGTTGCATGACTTAGTTCCTTGATCTGAACACTAGCTGTTGGACCGAGTAGTTGCTATGCTTAAATAGGAAGCGGTAAAAGTCGAGTGATTTCCTGTCCCTCGCGAGTTGTAGGAGTTGGTTGTTCTCCTTCTGTCACAACTATAAGGATGATGGACGGGGCAGGGTTTTGGTTAACTCTTTGGTGGTCTGCTGATCGCCCCATCTGTCTATGAAACTTGTTAAGGCCCGACAGTGGTGGTGTTCGTGATTAAGTGTTTGAAAGTACTAACCTCATACTCAGTATGGGATGAGGAAGTCGAGTACCGGATTGAACCTAAACGTGAGCGGTCGCCCCATTGTCCTTGGAACGGAGTTCCCCTGTGGCCGCACGTGGTGGCAAGTGTGGTCACAGAACGGTAGAGGCCGGGTCTGTGGAACCTGGCACCAAAGGAAATGGGCCCGACATGGGATAGGGAATTGATGGGGAAGTCCGACACAAGAAGCGACCCTCGGTGGTGCGCGGATGTCGTGAGGTTAGGTTCACCATGCATGGTTAAAGAACTCGAATCGATTCGTTTGCCTCTCACAGTTTGAGACTACTTGATCGCTATGCTACCCTGAGTAATAAATGAATCTGATGATGACATGGTCTTGATGATGTTATATATACCCGTTGGTTGGTTCTATGTTTGCTTAGAGTAAGTTGCCGACTTAGACCGGTTAATGAACCTAGAATCTAAGCTAAAACTTTGAAAGTAAGGATCTACATAGTGCTTTTGGCAAACAAACCCCTCAGCCAAAGAGCCTTGCATGTCTAGAAGTGGTGGAGTAGCATACTCCCTGTCGGTTATGTCTTGTTGAGCTTAGTAGCTCAGCCTTGTTGTGGCTTTTCTTTTTCAAGTGAAGTCGCTGCTCCCGAGTCCGCTCCTGTTGGCACTTGGCCGCCTCAACTCCCTCCGGGTTGGACGGTCGAGTGGGATCCCTCCTCGGACGGCAAGGAGAGGGATCACTGACGTCTTGGCTAGCCTCACCAAGGACGTTCGACCCCGGCGCTAGCTCCGCTGTTTTATCTTTCCACTGCTTCTGAACTTGTAAAACTCTGATATCGGTTTTGTTGTTAAACTAAATGGTCAAATTGTTAACTCAGTGGACTTGTTGTATTCTCACGAAACGCTCACCTTCGTGTGAGTTTGCTAACTCGGTCTTGTCAAAGTGGTTAAATCGAATGAAATCCGATGGCATCTTGAGTTAACACGATTAAGGTCGAGTGTCGCATGTTAGGCGACTCAATTGTGCCTTGATTAGGCTAATCCGAGGTGGATTCGCCACAGTTGGTATTAGAGCTGACTCTCGCGGTTTCACGGGCGCGTGCGGTCGCAGTTGCGTAGGCATGGTGTGCATGGCTGGTGTGGGCCCAGAGTGGTCACACAGCATGGCACATGCGCTGGCACTGGACACACGGACGTGGCCAAGAGGGGACGTTCCTGGCTTGGGGTTGACCGACGAGGGCGTCAGTCTTCTAAGGGGGTGAGTATGTGACATCTTGGCCCAAGGCTTAATAGGATTTGATAGAATACTCATACCAACAAGTTGCAACTTATTTTCCGAAAGCTCATCCTCAAAGAACTCCGGGGTTAAGCGTGCTTGGCCCGGAGCAATTTCGGGATGGGTGACCGACCGGGAAGTTCTTCCCGAGTGCGCACGAGTAAGGACAAAGTGCGTAGAAAAGACTTGTGTTGGTCTGTGAGGGAATTCTTGATATCCTAGAGAGCTTCCAGGTGTAAGTGGGCCTGGCCCTGGGGGGCGGGATGCCAGAAGAAGCTGCAAATACTTTCAGCTTATTTTCATCATGAGCAGGATTTAAGCTGTTCCAAACAGGATCAAGGTAAAGTAGTAATATGCTATATGAGGGATACGGGTACCCAATGGGTCCCCACCGACCAGGATACTAGCCAGACCTGAGAAGTGGGCCCGTCTGACCAGGGCGTGTGGGCTAAGGACATGAAGTTACTTGGAGTACATGTCAAGGCAACTAAGCTATCCAAATCTACCCGGATATCATGGGACGTGTATTGTAATCCGACTTAGATTACTTTCCATGTAAATATCGAGTAAATTAAGTTCAAACTAACTTGTAACTCTTGGTTGCCAAACTATATAAGGAGGCCAAGGGCGCCCTCCAAAGGGGGATCATCAGATCAAAATCATCAAGCAATACAATCCACTTAAACACAGGACGTAGGGTATTCTTCTTCGTAGTCCTGAATCTGTCTAAACCCTTGTGTCCCCTTTGTGCTCTCATGATCATATTCGAGTTCTTAATCTCGCAATCACCTTTGCTTACAAATCTACCACTTGGGTAACCTCCTTGTGGACTGCCGGGCTACAAAATTGGATAGTTGGCGTGCCAGGTAGGTGGGGTTGCGAGATCCATTTTTGTGACCTCGATGGCATCCTGCCCCAACGTTGTTTTCCCTGAGAGCATGAAGGACTTCCTCTCTAACCCGATCCAGATTCAGTTCGGGACCATGCGAGCGGATTCGGTTCTAACTACTTTCTCCGTCAACTCGGCCACTCCTGCCGACTCGGCGGCTTTCGCTAATTCGCCGACCTCTGGTGATTTGGCGGCTCCCGTTGACTCGGTGGCTTCCACCAACTCGGCTTCTGTTGGATCCGTTCTGGCAGAATAGGCTCTGCACCCAAGGATCGTCATGCCGCTTGCCCAGTAAGTTGGAGAGCTTTCCCTCTCCGAGAGGGTTCTAGATCTAATCTTCAGCGTCCGCCCACCCATGCCCTCCGACCTGATCGCGGGGTTAAATCGCATCAGCAGCACCATTGCTGAGTGCATAAAACTATCCGAGGTGGCGCTGTGTCCCCTTCGGTCTACAAAACTCGACCAGCAAGTACACTGCAAGGCTCATCCAAGTTTTCCAGACCCACCTGCACCCGCCCAGTCTCCAGACTGTGGTGAATTCCAAGTGCTTCGCATTGTCCTGATGCCAAACTCTTATGAAAGCGACGATAAGAGGAACTCTTTCATGCAAGATCATGAAGCTTTTGTTGTCTCCATTAATGAGCCACATTACGATGGCGAAACGGAATCTCAAGAAGAAGGCCATAACGCCAAAAATAGGAACCGCGCAGAATGGTGCCAACAGGAGCAAGCAGGTGCCCAGCAGCAACCTATTGCTAACACAGATGCAGCAGGTGCACAATAGCAACTTGTGGCTAACGTAGATGCAGAAGGTGACCAGTGTTAGCAGCCACACAACGACAGAGACAACCCCAACCACGATGGTGGTCGGGACAGACGCAAGCGCCCCACGCAATCCCACAACCTGTTAGCTGACCTCGAGCAGACCGGTCACAACATCTTCACCACACCCTAGGCTAACCTAGGGGCTGCTGTTGCCGAGCTAGAAAATCTTCCAGATTTAGACCAAGTCCGACAGGCCTGGGCGCGACTTTAGGCTGCCAACACCCAGCTTGAAGAGAAGATCAACAATCGACGTGCTCACTCCCAATCCACATCATCCAGGCACTCCCGAAGCTGGTCTGGGTATAGCAGATCTGACCACCGTAGAGGTGACCGTGCTAGAGGTTGGCTGGAACCAATCCATGAAGAAGAGGTAGAACAAAACACTGTCCAACCTGTGAACCCACCAGCCAACAATGCTAACCCACAAGGAAACAACAATGATCCCGAATCCACACTCGAAGAATGGGGTGAAGACCACCACCTCCGTTGTATCCTCGGATGGAAACTCCTAGCTGGCGGTGGGCTTCCACTCGAGCAGCTCCTACAGACCGAGGAGCCCGCGATCGATGAGGGCATGGATTCGCTCCTACATCATGAGGCTCTTCATCCATACTAAGGAAGGAGACGGAGCATTGGGTTGCACCATTGCCTCATGAGCTTGCGGTTTAGATCTAAACAACACTATGGTTTTGCTACGCATAAAGTTGCGCAACAGCTCAGGCGGTGGCAGCGCGTGTGCGAAGAGATTAGGGAATGTGGCGGCACAATCTAGGGTTCACAAATCGAAGGGCAGAACACTCAGTGAACTCGAGAAGGTGACACTGCGAGAGGTTGAAGATGCGAATGGCAACGGTTCTGCGCTCCTCGCGCTTTTCAAGGCGATGACGGCATCAATTACGAATGGAAATCGCGGGCCCTTCCATTAGCACTGCGCAAGCGTGCAGGGTGAAAATTGCAGACCCTTCCGTTAGCATCGTGTGCGCCTAACGGATTTTTTGGGACTTTTGTTGTGTTTTTAACAAGCGCTCCTATGGACTTGTTATCCAATGTCCTCAAAGACAGATACTCAATTATACTCGGCGTGCCTCTACGGCTCTATCAGTCCTCACCCATGGGGGCTGGGCGCCTAATTCTTCTCGACGCGCCGAGCTGGGCGTCTAATTCTACTCGGCGCGCCTCCGCGGCCCTGCCAGTCCTCACCCTAGGGGGCTGGACGCCTAATTCTACTCGGCGCACCTCCGCAGCCCTACCAGTCCTCACCCTCGGGGGCTGGGCGCCTAATTCTACTCGGCGCACCTCCACAGCCCTGCCAGTCATCACCCTCGGGGGTTGGACACCTAATTCTACTCGGTGCACCTCCGCGGCCCTACCAATCCTCACTCTCGAGGGCTGGGCACCTAATTCTACTCAGGCGCACCTCCGCAGCCCTGCCAGTCCTCACCCTCGAGGGCTAGACGCCTAATTCTAGTCGGCGCGCCTCCGCAACCCATCCAGTCCTCACCATCAGGGGCTGGGCACTTAATTCTACTCGGCGCGCCTCCACGGCCCTGCCAGTCCTCATGCTTGGGGGCTGGGTGCCCAAATCTACTCGGTTAGCCTCCGCAACCCTGCTAGTCCTCACCATCGGGGGCTAGGTTCTTAATTCTACTCGACGCGCCTCCACGGCCATGCCAGTCCTCACCCTCAGGGGCTAGGCGTTTAATTCTACTCCACATGCCTCCACAGCCATGCCAATCCTCACCATCGAGAGCTGGGCACTTAATTCTACTCCGCGCGCCTCTGCGGCCCTGCCAGTCCTCATCCTTGGGAGCTGGGCGCCCAAATCTACTCGGTTAGCCTCCACGGCACAACCAGTTCACAACCCTAGGGCTAGCATTCCCATCTCAAAACAATAGGCCTCCATGGCCTCAAAAAACATAGGAAACAGATGCAAAAGATAGATTTTCATTTAGCTAAAATCAAATTCCCGACATTACATGTCACAAAGCGTGTGTGAACAGTTCCAAAATAGACGACATCCCAGGATAAGAAGCTACAATGTAGAAAAAGAAAAAGTGCAATACAAGAAAGCTGCGCTCAAGCTCCCTTGCTGGTGTCCTGTACAAAGTTGGAGGGTTCACGATACATCCTCCTCACGAGGATTCTTCTAGCATCGTTACCTCCCAACTCGATCGCAGAGACTGCCGACGAATGGAGCACCTGGGCATCCTTCACGAGAATTCTTCTAGCATCAAGAGCATTGGTGGACACTACTCCAATCAAACACTATAAGCTTCCAGCCAACAAGCATTATAACTCTAGCCATGGCCGTCCAAAGCGAAGGACGGGTCTATTTATAGCTGGGCTGCTGGCTACCCTCCAAGATGCTACAGTAAACACGTGAAGATACATGACAGAGCCCCCCCCCCCACCCACACACACCAACGTGACTCCATAGTACTCACATGGCCCCCGGCCTTATCTTCAAGTACCAATAGATAGTAGTCCTGTGCAGGTGCTCTGGCGAGACAGTTTCCCCGTACAGATGACAAAACAGTATCCCCGTGCAGCTTCTCTGACGAAGTAGCACCCCCGTGAACAAGAAGCTTTTGTCGCCTACCTATTATTGCTCCAAACCTTATCCGCTAAGATTTGGGCGTACACTTTTAGTCCGCAAACTTCTGTGGCTATGCCTGTCTCCATGCTCGGGCGCAGAGAAATGCTTCAACGAGTCTGCTTCATTTTTCTTTGACCATTGAACCGATTATTCTAATCGCTCCAATGCTCGGAGGCTACTCCTACGAAGTGCGTCTTGCGATGCCCTCCGCACCCATCACTCTGACCTGCCGAACGCTAGCATTCATCAACTCGGCACTCATCTTCGCTCTACTCATTGGCTTTGCGCTCGCTCGAATTTTCTTCTTTTGAGCACTGCGCAGCCTCTCCGTCACCATGACGACGTTGCAGCTTCAGCCAACCTGATTTCAAGTTTCGTTGTGACGACCTGAAGTTCCTATTCGCCTACACATTGCTCGGGGGCTTGAGGGATATGGCTACCTCATGGGTCCCCACCGACTAGGATACTGGCTGGACCTGACAAATGGGCCCGTCCGACCAAGGCGTGAGGGCCAAGGACATGAAGTTACTTAAAGTATACATCAAGGCAACTAAGCCGTCCAAATCTACCCGGATATCGTGGGACGCGTATTGTAATCCAACTTAGATTACTTTCCATGTAAATACCGAGTAGATTAAGTTCAAACCGACTTGTAAATCTTGGTCGTCAGACTATATAAGGCGACCAAGGGCGCCCCCCAAGGGGGATCATCAGATCAAAATCATCAAGCAATACAATCCACCAAAACACAGGACATAGGGTATTACTTTCCGAAGGTCCAAACCTATCTAAACCCTTGTGTCCCCTTTGTGCTCCCGTGATCACCTTCGAGTTCTTGATCTCACAATCGTCTTTGCTTACAAATCTACCACTTAGGTAACCCCCTGATGGACTGCCGGGCTACTAAATCCGACACTAGCCTGCTAGCTAAGAGAGATTTAATTCCTAATACCAGTCTCAGTGCATGATTGATCGTACTGTTATAAGACTATCATGTCATCTTTTCAATAAAATGAAACTGTCACTCTTAGTGCAAAGTTTCATTGCACAGTTTCATAGATAGCTTGCAGCATTTAATTTTTGCATGGAGATATGATGAAATGTATTTTACGATGAAACTATAACATCCTCAATGCAAGTTTTATTGAGTTTTATGGGATTTCATGAGGATGCAACTCTCATCTCCTCTCTTCTCATAATTAGATTGAGCAAAATTGCTGATGTGACATAGTATTTAATGTCTGCGAAACTCTTCATGACACCCCGGCCTAACACGGACGTTACCGGTTTAGGCTGACAGTCGCTGTGTTCCCTGGAAGAAAATTGCTGGGTACCGTGCAAATAAATGTGAAGACCCTGCCTCTCCGATCATTCGCCACCTGTCAAAGCAACAATTTCAAAGCGATCCTTCCGCAGACACTATACCGGATTCCCAGGCGCCGTTAGCTGTCGATTAGTACGTACGTACGCTGCCCTTTGGTCCGGCGTGAGGTCATGAAAGATAGGCTCCTGCCTGGTGAGGATGCTATAGACAACTGCTCTGTCGGCGCATCTAGCGGTTATTGGAGTGACCGCGTGAGGCTGTCTTGGACGCGAGTATGACAATAATGCATATGCAGTTCCCATGTCATGTAATTTGACCATTACGTACGTTTGGTTGTTCATGCTCTGTAGGCTTCTCGTGGCTGATGACCCGTGTGCATCCATCGAATGGTAAAATGCTCTGTAGTTCACGTTCCTCAGCTGGGTAATGCATATACAGTTCCCATGTCAAGTTTCTTAGCAGATTACAAAAATAGTCATACATAGAGAAGGAAACATATAAGTACTTAGAATGGTTATTACAGGTATTAAACTTCATCGATCTCTGCCAGCTCAGGATGCCAAAGGACAATAATAACTTCTCAGAGTCATTCTTAGGCCTACTACCCCAGAATCATCTTTTGGAGAAAAATCCAAGGAACAAACAAGCTTTAGCCACTTTTTGTTGGAGCACAAAGATCTGTAGAGGCCTTCTCAAATCTAGTCATTGCATTCAGAATTTGAAGTCTGTAGTTGGTTTCTGGCCGACGACACATCTCTCTAAGTGGAACAATATCCTACGTAAATAAAAATTAAAGTGTGCTGAATTCACTGAACAGAAGCTAAATGTAATACTAATCTAGTTTCAAATTTACTTAACCAAAAGGGAGCATAATTAGTCATATCGACATATTGTAAATTGATTAAATCTTTCAAATTTCTCAGTCACTGACAAATTTAATTACTTGGAGTGAAATTTTTCTATAAGAATTATTTATCCTTCCTAAGGGTAAATATACGTATATTAAATGTGTTTGCATGTACGTTTAAATTCTTGACAGGTGCAGCTGCCCTGTAGGAGAAAAAGATAAGGTGAGAGAGGAAAGAGATAAGATAGAGATGGTGAGAGAGGAAACATATAAGATAGAGATGTGAGGAAGCGAAAGAGAGACAGGAGGAGGAAGAGATAAATACCGAGGGCATCTGTGCTGGCGGGTGGTTATGTCACCCGTCAGCACAAATACATCTGTAGTGGCGGGTATGAGGTGGCCACTTGACCATTTGTACTGGTGGGTGGCAATTTTTTCCGTCAGCACTCAAAAATTAAGGTGCCAGCACAAATTGTTTCTAGCGTAGTGATAGATTAGTTGTTTGTAAGGGACCGTTTTCTTTATTTTCTCTCTTAATTACAAAAACACTCAGCTCTCCTGCGTTTGAGGGAAAAATATTGTCAGACATAAGAAATATCTACATTAAACAGACTATTCTATCAGTAAATTCATCAGTGTGTAAAAGAGTCATGAGTTTTATGGGTCATGGCTAACCCAAGATCTATAAAGTGGTAAGCAAAGGGACGTGTACCCGAGTAATGGACTAGACAACGACATATTAATAAAAGATTTGCATCAGCACATGTACGCAAAACTGCCACAAGCGGGGAAACAAAAAATGTTATCACAGTTATCTATGGTAGCCTAGTGTTTACAGAGTTCTCTTTTAACACAATAATGTGTTGTATATTTAATTTGTGCTTAGAATCGTCTGTGATAAATGGAGTAATAATGAGAGCCAAACAGTTTTGGTAAACATCCAGAAGTTAAGAAATGTGTATGTGGTACTACTTGATTATTTCATACGGTTTTTGTTAACAATCATCCAGATGTCTTTATCACACACGGTTTCACTAAAGGATATGTAATAGGCATCCCACGCATTTCTAGCAGTGGTATACACAGGTGCAAGGAGCACAAATTAAAGTCCTAATAATGCAGGGGCTGATTTGTCTATTTGTTATGCATTTCCAATTTGTGATAAGATTGATTAGTTACTGGTGTTTGTCCTTATATCTATGGTAAAGGCAATTCAGTTGAAGTAACCAAAGAACACTTTTATGTCAATTTCTTATCCCACTTAATTCCATGCCTCCTTGCAGGTCTGTTGCACACAGTGACAAACAGAAACCACAGGAAACTGGAAGCAAATAGTTTTGACATGGTAGGGCCAAAACCTCACAAACCCATGTAAATTCAGAGTGCAATCAGCATAAAACTTCCAGATACAAATAAACAAAATAATAAACTATTTTTGTTATAGCGTGGCAGATATATAACACATAATAATGCGCAATGCTGCAAGTAGGGGCTTAAACAATACCATGTTTTATACAATTTAGGTCAAGTACTTAACAAGTAAACTAAATCTCATGTAAACAAAAAATATTTAGTTCAGTTATTCCGTGCTAGGTTGTCAGGAGAAATTTTAAAGATGAAAATACCTGAAAACAAAGAATGTGATCCCCAGGAACTACAATAGCACATTGTCTTGTTTCATATGGAAGAGAACGTCGTCGTAAGCATTCACGAACATTAACCCATTCATCTTCCTCTCGTCCAAGTCCAGAGAAACGAACCTTCACTTCCTGAAACAGAAGCAAAACGTTTAGAAGCTAAATGGTATATGCACATGCAGTTACACCAATGTAACAAAAGAGTACTGATCACATAAATGTAGTGCATTTCATAAAAATGCTGCTGATGTATTTGCAGTCATTATCCGTAGTCTAATTGAAAAACTGATCAAACTATTAGTCAAAAACCAAAAAAAATTGAAACTTTTACAAATCCTCTCATATTAGAAAAATATTCTTAAATATTAGGAGCCCAAATTTTGAAATTAAAACTCTGTAAAATAAAAGTTACATTAACCTTGCCATTTTTTTATAATATATATATCAGAATATTGATTAAAGGTAAAATCCAAATTTAAGTCATAATTCATACTTAAAAGTGCGAGCACTAGTGTTGTGTCAGACTTGAATCTAGGTTAGCAAATTCCATCACTATGTACCCAACCAGTTGAATGCAATATATTATGAATCTCCAAAAAAATTGTACAATCTAGAACCAACAATTCACCATAAGCATACAAACTATTAGTTTTGAAATATTTTCATGCAAAATATTAATTCCAAAATTGTTTTCAGAATTTATTTTGATAAATCCTAAAATATCGTGTAATAACTTTATTTTGTTTGTATGGTGAGATAAATATTAACTCACCATTCTACTCCAAAATGATCTCCAAATTGGAACTTTTACCACACATAAGGAGAGACACAACATATGCAATGTAAGTTACTAGCAATCAATCACCTCAAGAGGAGTTGAGCAGTAGAAGATAACAGATTATTTTATCTGTCACACTATTATATTCGTGTTTTTCATGTAATTTAGTGATCTTGCTCTCTCCCGTCATGGTGTGTTCTCCTCAGTCACATAGACGTGGTAACCTACTACTGTTCTCGATGTGTGCTTTAGACACAAAAGCACATTACCATGCAGTGATTTCTACTTTATAGTGTTAGGCACATGCGTAATAGTGAGTATGTACACACATAGAAAAGGAACAAAACAAGAGCACACATTAACATGAGATTGTTCACTTCCTTAAGTAAAACCCCAAAAAAATTGAATATGATTTACGTTTTCTATTAACATTAAAATTCACATTTTGACAAACTCATTCAAGTTTGTTATTTCAAAACATTAATATGCAAAGGTAATGAATATTCCAATGTACCAATTGACAATAAAGGCAGTACAAAATTCTCATGGCACAAAATTTGCCTGGCACATATGAATATATAGAAAATAACAGCATAATTATTTGCAAAGTAATTGTATAAGGATTTAAAAAGTTTATGAGCTTCTGCGGAAAATCATAAGCATAGCAAAGAAGTATACAACCACATTTTAGCTCTCCCATCGCTCCTCTAAAAATCAAAACATTATAGGTTACAACTAAAAAGCAAAAAAAAAGAATAGTGCAAATATCTTCACACCTTCCTACCTAGCAGCAAATGGTGTGCCGAGCTCTGCAGAAAATGTAGCGATTTACTGTAGTAGAAAATGATGTGCCGAGCTCTGCAAAGCTTCTTTCATGCGCGACTGAACAAATTTCATGCACCGAAGACTAGCAAGCAGCAGGGAAGGACACATGCACAATGTGGTATTTTATTGTTCTGTATGAGTAAAACGTTTCTTTCTTAAGCAAGATAACCCTGAAGGATCGTGCTTTTACTGTTCACAATATGGTTTCCCATATGATGTTCGTGTTATTTTAGGAAAAGGTAGAAGCTAAAGGTGCTCGGTTTTCTTTTGCTAATGTCCGCCGCGGCACTGTCCATCGAGTGTAGCACTATACAATGTCCTTACACTACGGGAAAGCTAGAAATCGCCGAGTGTATTTTTTTTTGCCGAGTATTTTTTCTCGAGCACTCGGCAAACAAGCTCTTCGCCGAGTGTCAAGCCAAAAACACTCGGCAAATAAAAAACACTCGGCAAATCGGGGCTTTGCCGAGTGTCAAATAAAAAACACTCGGCAAACCACCCTCTTTGCCGAGTGTCAAAAAAAACACTCGGCAAAAAGGGGAGTTTGCCGAGTGTCAAAAAAGACACTCGGCAAAGAGGAGGGTTTGCCTAGTGTTTTTTTTGACACTCAGCAAAAAAATAATTTTTTTCCCTCTTTTCACCACGAAATTTTTTCTACTCCCCACATACAACATGTGGTACTCCATGTTAAATTTTGGTATATTTTTGGATTTATTTGCTATATTTATTTAATTAATTGCATTTCAAGGAAATTTTTGGTATAAGTCAAATTTGAACTGCAAGTGATTCAAATTATGGAACAAAATGAGTAGAAAAATGATATTCATGTTATTTGACCCAATTTGAGACCTGACCCATGAAATGAAAAGAAAATTTCGAACATCTTGTTCAAGAAACACGACCATGAACGTGTGGCAGTAGTATTTTTAAATTGTAAAAAAAACAAGCAAAGTCTGAAAATCATGAGATTTGTCATGATGTGATGATATAATACGTGGAGGCTATGGAAAAAAATTGAGAAGGTTTTGCACATTTCATCATGTACAATGATTACAAACCGAAGCATCTCAGAAGAAGAATATTAATTTTGAGAAGATTCGATAAGATTTAGAGTCGAAGTGACGGTCGAGTTTGATTTGACTACAAAACTTTTTGTATAGTCAATAGAGAACATATATTGATTCGTGTGAAAATTTGGTATTTTTTTGAAACTGTTGGATATTTTTTAAATTTTTTTCAAAAAAAATTTGCCGAGTGTCCTATGGTGGACACTCGGCAAATAAACCGTTTACCGAGTGTCCACATATGACACTCGGCAAACAGACGGCCCACCACAAAACAAAACCCCCCCCCCCCCCGGCCCCCTCCCCCCACTCTCCTCTCTTCCCCGCACGCCGCACGCCTCCTGCCTCCTGCCGCCGCCGCCGCCGCCGCACGCCTCCTGCCGCCGCCGCCGCCACACGCGCACCTCAAGGCCGGATCCGGCGGGCCACCTCCCTTCTCCTCTCCTCCGGCGGGCCCCTCCCCTCCCTCCCCTCCACCGCGCCGCCCCTCGAGGCCGGATCCGGCGGAGGCCATGGTGGGCGGGGGGTGTGGTGGCCCCTCGGGGCCGGATCCGGCGGTGGCCGGCCGCCACACCTTCCCCCGACCCCGCCGCCAGCGCCGCCCGGCACCCGACGCCCCCGGCCCCGCCGCCTAGCGCCGCCCGGCGCCCCCCGCCGCCCGGCGCCCTCGGCCCTGGATCCGCCGCCGCCTGGCGCCCCCAGCCCCGGATCCGCCGCCCGCCCGGCCCCTCCACCGGATCTGCTTCATGGCGTGGCGGCGGGAAGCAGTGGCGGTGGCTGGCGGCGGTGTGGATGGTGGCGGCGGAGCAGGTGGCGGCGGCGGCGGCGGAGCAGGATGTGCTGGTTTGGAACATGATTTTTTTTTATTTTTTTCAATAATTGTTCGCCGAGTGTTTTCTGGGCACTCGGCAAAGTCTTTGCCGAGTGCCCGACACAAAACACTCGGCGAACCAGTGTTTGCCGTCAAGATTTTTGCCGTGTGTCGTTTGCCGAGTGTTACACTCGGCAAACGCTTTGCCGAGTGTTTTTGGGGCTTCGCCGAGTGCCCCTGGCACTCGGCATCTTTCCTGTTTCCCGTAGTGTTAGTCTTTTACGGCTTTGTGACACTGCACATGCTACTTTCAAGTGTGATATATACTTGCTAATTTCTTTACTTCATTTCTTCGCAAGTTTCTTCAAATTATGATAAGTTCACAAGATCCACCTGAATAATTTATTAATATTTTTTGAAAACTATTTTTTACTAACTTTATCTTTCATTTTTATATGAGCCATGCGCATAGCATGTACTAAACGTCTAAGGATCGACGAATTCTTAAACAAGGAAGTTATTATACGGCACAAGCAGTAGTTGATTTGGGGTTTAAATGTCATCAATTCAATTTTGGGTTCCATTTTGATTAATTTTTTATTTGATGTGATACATTGATGCGTGATGACTTAAACACATACACTTTTCTATTTTTACTTTCGGTTAAGCGCTTGATGCAAAGTGTGCATAGCACGGTAATCTAACTAGTTATTTTAATTGTTAAATCCAATGACGCCCCCCCCCCCAACCACCCACCCACACCCACATACACACCGACAAAGAAACACCAATCACCTGACCTTGCGGAGGGTGAGACATGTAGGAGGAGCCTGCAGCATGCTGATAGCAGGCTACAATTGCAATCATGATCACTGGCATCTGCTCCTGTTGCTGAAGGTCAACCTCAATCTTTCAGGGAGCTTTCTCCTGTGGCTGATAGGTGCTCTCGTGCTCAGTCCCGCACGCCGCTCCCCACCCCCACCACTGGTGACCACTCCGGTCTCGGCGTCCACAGCCTCCCGGCAGCGGCCATCCCGGTGCTGTTGGCCACCAACCCACAACACCCTCCCTGCTCCTCTTACCCGCTACCCTCTTCCCCTTCCCCCTCGTCCACCATGCCAATCTTAGATCTAGATCCAGAAAGCTCTTCAGCCACCCCTCCTCCCTGCGCGATGTCTGCCTCCAACAAAATGCGAACACCAAAGCCGGGCTCCTCCGAGGCGGGGCCATCCATCCCCTTAGTGGGGGAATCTGGGCCTACACGGCCTCAGGCTCCTCGGCATTCATCTCGCCCACCTTGTCGGCCAGGAGGTCTCCATCTCCGATGTTCAGCGAGGTGCTGCATGGCTCTAGGGTTTCCATCCCGGAACGGACGTCGTCGCCCTCGCCAGCGCTCCTTCGGCGACAGGTCGCGGCGGTGGTGTCGCCTCCTGCAAGTGCGGCGCCCACCAAGCTGCCACCTTGCCACTAGAGGACATCCACCAGGTCCGCCTACTCACCGATGCGGGGCGCTCGATCCCCACCACCACTACCCAATCCGTCCTCATCCCTGCTGGGCAGACCGGCGCGCCTACCGGTGAATGGGCGGACTGGAGCCATGCTCTCTACTTTTCGCCTGGTTCCCCACCTCTCCGTCCATGATGTAGTAGATCCGCCCCCGCCTCTGCCTCCTCAAGGCTTCATGGTAGACACCAGATGCCAGGCACCCCCTCGGGATGAGGCGGCCCTCAACGAGGAGGAGGGCTGGGAGGTGGCGGGCCCTCGCAAGCGGCGGCCATCACGGTCCCCTCCCCGCCCGCGCCGGCAGGTTCCAGCGGATCTCGTCGGCCTCTGCTTCAATTGTTTCATTGACAACCACGTCATTGCCCATGCCCCACTACGCCTAGGTGCTTCCGGTGTCACGTCGTCAACCACTAGGGCGAGGACTGTCGGCGGCTGAGGGTACCGAGGCTAGCGCCGGGTGGTCGCATGATCACTGCAGGTCGCCGGGTCATGCCAGTCGATGGTCGGAGGGGAGCCAGCCAACCGCGGGTGGTTCCACATCCACCACCTCCATCGTCACCAGATGGTCGTATGGTCGCTGATCATCGCTGGGTCGCGCCGCCTGCCGATCGGAGAGGGACTGGTCACCCACCACCGCTGTTGTCCTCCCTACCTCGGATGACTGAGCTACAGCATGGACCTCCACCACCGCGTCGTCAATCGCCACCCACCAGCATCGGCTCTACTTCTAATTCAACGGCAGCAGGTTCCTCTGCAAACTCCACGCCGTCCATGTCAGACTCCTCCCCGATTCAAGCTGGTGCTCCGGCAAGGCTGGTGCCTACTGCCGCTGCCTCCCCTCCTCCAATTGGAGCACCATGTAGGAGGCCAAGGATGGAGCTTTGTGTCATCCCACGCATGGTCGAGGTGGTTGCCAATGAGATCGCATTGGAGTGCGCCTTGGTCACAGTGGTCATTGGGTCGCGGCCTGAAACGTCATCCGCAGACGTTCATGCATACTTGATGGGTCACTTTGGGGTCGAGCTAAGATCTTTCATGGTTCACCCTCACTACCTAGAGGATTTTCTAGTGATGTTCAGAGATGCCAATGCAATGATGCAAGTGATGCATGCCCAGGTGCTGGAGGGCGTGCTTAGGATCATTTTCAGGCTATGGTGCCAGGAGAACTGGCTAGCGCTGCTAACATGGATTTTCACCTAAAGATCGATCTAGTCGGTGTCCCTGCACACTTGTGGCTTCGCAGTACTGCGCAGGAGATACTAGGCTCCTCCTGCAGCATTATTGCGATGGCCCCAGAGATAGAATCGAAGGCCACACTCAAACAATTCTTCATTACGGTCGGTTGCATCCATCCTGGCCTGCTACCAGTTGAGAAAGTCATGGTCGCTCCTATCCCATTCGACCACCCGGACCAGCAGCCATGCCTCTGGTATAAGGCTGTTATAAACATTCTAGAGGTTACGGACTTGTGCTCACCCTCTGAGCACGGGCCTGCTATGGGCGATGGAGGGGATGTTTCGTTCAGGCCAGCCGGCTCTGGTGAAGGCAGTGGCGCCCGCAGCTCTGCCGGGGCCACTCTAATGGGCCGAGAAACACTTGCAGGGGTGCGCTTGGGCCCTCGATTCCTCCTCGCATGGGTTATGGTGGGATCGGTGTCGCACCTGAGGGAGGCGGCCACCACATGAGGCCCCAGGTCACCCAGGTCGCTACTACTGGCGCAACTACCTTCGGCGCGTCGGTTACCACCCCACCACCGCTTGCAAGACCACGATCATTCCCTGCAAGTCTTCTTTAGGGCCAACTCCTCCGTTCAGTGACGCCACTATCTCGCGGGCACCCTAGCCCCACCCCTCCCCTTATCTTCACGAGACATATAGGCCCTCCTTGATCAAACTCTATATGTTCAAGAAAGATCGTTGGGTCGATGAGCGAGAGGCAGATGACCCTATGTGCTGGGAAGCATCCATCCCTCCTAGCTGCGGACGCATGGGAGGACGCCCGGTCGTGAGGACTGTCCTCGTGTGCGCGGCCTTCAATAGGATTTTAGCATCTCTGCTTGGTGGGGCTGTGGGTCCATAGCCATGGCTGTCGACTGCTGCCCTCAAGACGGTCTCCTTCCCAGAGGTCGACGCGCCAGTAGGGAAGGAGCTAAGTTGCGAGGTGGATTCTATGGTCGCGACGCCACCTGCCGCAATGCCCACCCAGGCGTGCACACTAGCTGCTACTAGGGGGTCCGCCCAAGCGGTGGAGCCCGATTTGCCTACCCCAGTCGCTAGCCCTGCTCAAGGGTCTTCCATGAAGGGGCTTGGGGATCTTACTGCAGCTTTTTGTTCCTCTTTACGGAAGGAATGGCAGCAGCATGTGATCCATGTGAAGCCCAGAGGTTGATGTGCCAAGGCTCCCGCACCACATCCTTCAACCCTACGTCGAAGTGGTTGCATCGCTGCATTGTCTAAGGGTGGGGGCACAATGCCGATCACAAGGGGGCAGAATGTCATCATGCGCCAATTGGGTTTGGTCAGGCATGACGAGGCTCCGGACTCGACCACTTTCTAGGAGTACCTTTGCCTCTTCGTCGCAGGGTCGTTTGAGGACCACTGCCTAGCCATAGAGGAGATGTTTGGTGGGAAGTTTGATGCGGCGATGCAGTGCTGCATTTTGGAGGATGATGATCTCGTGGCGGCATCGAAGGAGCTTTTCGTAGAGGAACAGTGGGTTGATGGGACGCAGCTATCTTGAGCTGTGCTCGTAGTCGCTAGGTCACGTTAAAATGGTTGTAATGAATGAATGATCAGCAATTTGGAATGTGCGGGGCCTAAAGCACCGTGCACGATGAACGGCGGTTCGGGAACTCGAGAGGTCGGAGAAAGTATCTTTGCTATATCTTTAAGAAACTAAGCTTGATGTTGTATGTAACAAACTTATGTTAGGTTTGGATTTCGATTACTTTGCTCTCCCCACTATTGATACACGTGGTGGAATCTTGGTTGCTTGGAATGTTAATATCTGATCACTTTCTTCACCTATTATAGGATCCCACTCGCTATCCATCAAGGTTGCGCCGCGAGGTTCACCAACCTCTTCTTGGTGGCTAACTACAATATATAGCCCTCAGGGTGGTGCCCACAAGGTCGAGTTCCTCCAAGAGCTACGATCACTCCGCCCATCTCTAACTGGCCCATGGGCTCTTTGTGGTGATTTCAACCTAATCTACCAAGCCTCAGACAAAAATAATGGTCACCTTTCTAGGCGTATGATGGGTTGCTTTAGAAGGTTTCTTAATGATCTCGAGTTATCGGAACTCCATCTAAACGGTCGTCTCTTCACTTGGAGTAATGAGTGCACACACCCAATGTTAGAGCGTATTGATAAAATGTTCATTTCTAACGAGTGGAAGGTGTATTTCCCGCACTCCTACCTGCAGGCGCTTGCTACCAGGACCTCTAATCACGCCCCTCTGCTTCTCTAATTTGACGACGGTTTCCACCCCAAGCGTCGCTTCCGTTTCCAAGCTTTCCAGACTCAGTTTGATGGCTACCTAGAAGTGGTGGAAGTAGCTTGGATAGGGTTGCACCCGGTGGCGGATCTGCTGCGCACAATTGACCACTTGTTGCGCGAAATAGCAAAGGGGCTGAAACGGTGGAGTGCCAAGGCGGTCGGCAGCATCCGCACACAGATTCAGGTTGCCAAAGAGGTCATTTTTGGCTAGAGGCCGCACAGGAGCACCGGTCGATCTCAAGGGCGGAGCAGGCGTTATGGCGCTTTCTAAAGATGCGATACCTTGGACTTACATCCCTGGAGCGCACTATTGCGAGGCAGCGATCCAGCATGCGGTGGCTCCATGAGGGGTGGCTCCATGAGGGGGATGTGAACACTAAGTTCTTCCACTTGCACGCAAACCAATGACGGAGGAAGAATCACATGGCATCACTACAGGTCAATGGAGTCACAGTGCTAAATGAGGAGGACAAGGCAGCAGTAGCATTTAACTACTACGAGGCAAGCCTAGGCACTTGTCACAACAAAACAGCGGCAGTTGACTTCAGAGCACTAGGCCTACCACTGCTTGATCTTTCAACACTGGGTCACCCTTTCACTGAGCATGAGATCTGGGAGGTCATTAAGGACCTCCCTCTAGACAAGCCTCTCGGCCCAAGCGAATTCATAGGTCGCTTTTATAGGTCGGTGTGGTTGATCATTAAAGGCAACATACTTGGGGCATTTGAGGCCCTGTCATCGATGGACTATAGAAATTTCTATCACCTTAATGAGGTGTTGCTTACTCTCCTTCCTAAAATTGAGGAACCTATTGAGTAGGGGACTACCATCCAATTAGTCTCATTCACAGCTTCGGGAAAATCTTTTCAAAGGCTCTTGCAAACCGTCTCGCTCCTCATCTACATAGCCTAATCTCACCTAACTAGAATGCTTTCATCAAAGGCTACCAAATCCAAGATAACTTCCACTATGTCTTGGGCACTGCAAAAGCATTAGCGGCCAAGAGGATACCGCAAATCATGTTCAAGATTGATCTCACCAAAGCTTTTGACTCGGTGAAATGGATTTTCCTTCTTGAGCTGCTATCTACAATCGGCTACCCAAGAACTTGGACTAATTGGATTTTGACTCTACTTTCCACTACTAGCATGAAGGTGCTACTTAATGGTGTTCCGGGTAGGTGAATCTGTCATACTCGTGGGCTTAGGCAAGGGGGTCCGCTCTCCCCTATGTTGTTTGTTCTTGTCATGGAATGTTTCAGTGCCATGATTAAGTTAGCCGAGAATAGGGGCCTGCTTGAGCCCCTTAGGCCGGCCACGATTAAGCAGAGAACTTCTCTTGACGTGGATGATGCGGTCGTTTTTTTCTCACCGGTCACACAGGATCTCGTACTAATAAGAGAGAACATGTCCTTGTTCCACAAAGCTTCTAGCCTAGAGCTAATTACACTAAAAGCAAGATCTTCCCCATACACTGCTCGGAGGACCACATTCGAGTCATCATTGACACGTTGAGCTGCCAGGTCTCGGCTTTTCCTTGCACAGATTTGGGGGTGCCCTTGTCCACCCATAGACTGCCTAAATTTACTATGCTGCTGGTCGACAAGGTTGCTAAGCACCTCCCAACTTGGAACGGGAGGATGCTCAACAGAAGTGGTCGTTTAATCCTAGTTAAGTCAACCCTATGCACAATTCCCATCCACATCTCTTTGGCGATGAAGGTCGCACCGTGGGCTATCCAAGCTATCGAAAAGTTCATCAAAGGGTTTCTCTGGTGCGGCACGGAAGTAGCTGCAGGGGGTAAGTGCGATGTTGCTTGGGTAAATGTCTGTTGCCCTACAAAATTGGGAGGACTAGGGATCCCAAACCTCTAACTTATGGGCTTCGCCTTACAGATGCACTGGCCTTGGCTAGCAAGAACGGATGGAGACAAAACCTGGTCAGGCTACAAGTTCAAAGAGGAGGGGTTGGCCAAGGCATTCTTTGATGCCTCGGTAACAGTGATGGTAGAAGAGCTCTCTTTTGGATGGATCGGTGGATCAACGGCTGTTCTATCAAAACTTTGGCCCCCGACCTTTGGCATGGTGTTCCAGCCCATATCAGAAACACTCGTACCATGCAGGAAGGCCTGTTTGGTCAACGTTGGGTCCGTGACATCTCACGTGCGCGGAAAGTGCAAGTCGTGGTCCAAAATCTCCGGGTTTGGGATTTAATGTGCCTTCAGCAGTTGAGTTCGGACCCAGATAGGTTCATTTGGAAATGGTCACCTTCCGGCGATTTCTCTTCGGCTACAGCATACCGCACCCTCTTTCTTGGTCGCTCTCAATTGTATGGTGCCGATCGCTTGTGGAAGGTGCAGGCACCAGAGAAATGACGTTTCTTTGGTTGGCTAGTATTGAATGGTCGTTGTTGGACTTCTAACCGCCAACGCCGGTATGGTTTGCATGATAGGGACGAGTGTGCGCTTTGTGCTCAAGAGGTCAAGACGATAGACCATTTGCTCACAGGATGTGTACATAGCCGTGAGACTTAGTTTCGTATTTTACGATACCTTGGTGTACAATGGTTGACACCTTAGGTCTCGAGTGGTGGATGCAAGTAAGGAAAAGGGTAGCTAAGGTGCAACGGAAAGGCTTTGACTCTCTTATTTGGCTGGTCACTTGGTTGCTGTCGGATTTATAAGCCCGACAGTCCACCAAGGGGTTACCCAAGTGGTTGATTTGTAGGTGGAGGTGATTGTGAAACCAAAAACTCGAAGGTGATCACTAGAACAAAAGGGACACGAGGGTTTTAGATAGGTTCGGGCCTTCGGAGAGTAATATCCTACGTCTTGTATGTTGGATTGTATTGCTGGTATACGATTGAATTTGTTGGGTTGCCCTCGGGAGGCTCCCTTGGCCGCCTTATATAGGTTGACGACCTAAAGTTACAAGTCGGTTTGAATCTAACCTACTTGGTAGTTACATGGAAGGTAATCTGAGTCGGACTACAATACATATCCCACAATATCCGAGCTGATTTGAACTATCCAGTTGCCTCATCTTGTACTCCAAGTAACTTCATGTCCTTGGCCCCTACGCCCTGGTCGAGCGGGCTCACTTATTAGATCCGACCAGTATCCTGGTCAGTAGGGACCCGTGGGGTACCCATATCCCTCAGTCGCTTTGGAATGAATGGAATCGTCGAGTTCACGAGAGGGCGGCGCTTCAACCGGTGGCTTTGGCACCTTTGGTGCTGGAGGAGGCACGATGTTGGGATCGCGCTGGGTTTGTTAGGCTTCGCTCTCTATTGCGGCTTAGGATTTAGTTTTGGTTTTTTCTCTTCTCTTCTTCTTCATTTAAGGGCCTGTTTGGCAACAAGGTGTTAAAATTTAACACCCGTCACATCAGATGTTTGGATGCTAATTAGGAGTATTAAACATAGGCTAATTACAAAACTAATTGCACAAATGAAGTGTAATTCGTGAGACGAATCTATTAAGCCTAATTAGTCCATGATTTGACAATGTGGTGCTACAGTAACCATTTGCTAATGATGGATTAATTAGGCTTAATAGATTCGTCTCGCGAATTAGCACAGGGTTCTGCAATTAGTTTTATAATTAGCTCATGTTTAGTTCTCCTAATTAGCATCCGAACATCCGACGTGACACTGTTAAAGTTTAACACCTCGTATCCAAATACCCCCTAAGTCCTGTTAGTTGGCTGGTGTATCTTTTTTTTGTTTTTTTTTTCAGCCCTCTCAGCCAATATGTAACTGCACAATTCTCTTCTTCTTAATGAAAAAAGCGAGCTTTCTCATCCAGTACATGTTATTGGTCCTAAACACCCTCACGCTCCCAAGAGCATGTTCTCCCCTCGCTATCTTGGCCTAACACGAGTAACACTTGTCGTGAAACCAACTGAGAACCTGCACAAGTACCTCAATCCAAATCCGAGTTTCCTCAGAGTAGGAATTCGAAATCTCTAAACATCGATGAGAATCTGGCCGGTGCGTTCAGGTGAGGCGCTAACATTGGGGTGAGCTCCTTGACAAGGACGTGGTGACTGGCTGTAGGTGCACCCTCCATCTCTTTCCCAAATGGGTCGGCAGGAATCTCAGAATGATTCCGGCATCCTTGTGCTACTTGATTGCCCATCCATCTTGCTCCAACTTCAATGACCTCTCTGCTTCAAGCGTTGATTGGAGAAGTTCCGAACGATGGATGAATCGCTAGAGGAGATCAGACAAAATACGACCGGTAGGCGTAGAGTCCACCTTAAGATGTGAACTTCTCAATTTCTTCGGGTATAGGAACCACTAACCAGGTTCAAGATATTGAGCTCTAAGATGGTCAGGAAGGGTGGAGAGATATGGCCACAGTAACAATGCACACAGGCAAGTATATGCTAATTAATAGTATTGGAATCTCAAGTGACATAATTAACAAGTTCAGACGTCTAAATATGTACCGCGAACAAGTTAGAAACTCGTCGTTGAGCTCCTTTCCAAAAAAACCAAGTTGTAGAACCGGATCTTCAAGAGTCCAAAGCCCAAAAAACAATCGAAATCGTCATCAGCCCGCTCCTTTCCAATTCTGTCTTGATTACTCCTTACTGCGATGACCTACAGCGCTGCTATTCCTTCTAAAAATGTCTCTGCTGGAGATATAGCCGTATGTATGTATCCCCCTATACCACTATGGAACCATCACTTAACCTGTCCGGACAGTAGTCGGGTCATCTCCGGTTGATCGGTTGCGTCTCAGAGTAGGCACCGCGGTACTCCCCTGACTGCTCAAACTCCCCGGTGTACTCCTCGGAGGCGAAGGCGGTGAGGCGGAGCTGCTGGATGGCGGCCGCCTGCTGCCCGGAGTCGTTGTAGTTCCGGCTCTGCCCCACCTTCACCCCGTTGCTCAGGTCCGACATGCTCCCTTCGTCGTCAAGCGCCCTCATCACCTGATGACGACCATCACACCACACCATTACTTTCATGCGGGGTCGAGGAAATGTTCGTCTTCACATTGCAAAGATTTGTCTCACTGTCGTCCGACAGTCGTACAGGTTTAATTACCTGCACCATCCGCGGTCGCTTGGGAGCCGAGTGGCGGACGCACGCGGCCGCGGCCTCCACCATCACGATCATCTCGCCCATGTTATAGGCGCCGTCGAGCCGGGGGTCGACCACCGCGTCGAGGTCGCCCGTCTCGACGGCGTCGACGAGGACCGGCCGTGCCTGGCGCAAGGACGACAAGAAAGAGTCAAGTGAATTTGGCCACAAGCTCCAGAGCTGAAGTTGCAAGCAAGAGCACTGATGGTGAAGGGACGTCGTACCCATTCGACGAGGCTCTCCTGTCCCGGTGGGCGCGTCTGGTCGACGGGCTTCCGCCCGGTGATGAGCTCGAGCAGCACGACGCCGAAGGAGAACACGTCCGACCGGTCCGTCAGCTTCCCGCTCGACGCATACTCCGGAGCAAGGTACCTGCATCGCATTTACTAGCTGTGATCAGAGAAGATTAGAGCTCAATCGGAATCGGAGCAGCCCGGCCAGTTTCCAGATATATGTGGGAGAGAAAAATAATGGACAAACTTGGAGGTGGACGCACCCAAACGTCCCCATGATGCGAGTGGAGACATGCGTGTGCGTGTCGTTGGAGAGCTTGGCCAGCCCGAAATCTGCAACCTGCATGGCATGGCACCGTCAGATCGTGAGGCAGCAACTGCCATCATTAATTTTAACATGATCACAAGCTGAATCCTAGCTCGTCAGTCATGCCTGTGCTTCAAACGAATAATCGAGCAGAATATTCGCGGACTTGATGTCTCTGTGGATGATCCTGGGGTGACCTATGGAAAGTAGCATCATATCAGAAAGCAAAACATGAGCGTTCTTGATATATATCTCTGCAAAATTTAAACATGAACACACTCTGGGGATGTTAACTCTATTTTTGGAAAAACATACAATCTTCGTGCAGGTATGCCAATCCCTTTGCCGCGCCGATGGCGATCTTGAGCCTTGTTGGCCAGTCCATCACCCGCATGCCACGACCTACACCACAAAGCAAAAGATTCACTATTCATCAATCTTACCATTATTAATTGGATGTTCCTTTAGGCCTCCACGTAAAGTCACCTAAAATTGGATACTCTATAAAAAGAGAGAAATTCTAAAAATTCTTTCAAAAAAGCAAAACACCTATCCATCAATTCAGTAGACTCAAATCAGCATAGCCATTGGATTATTATGGTTTCTAAAAATTACCCACCTCTACCATTATGAAAATAGCCTAAAGTAACCCCTAAAACCTATACCTAAATTACCCACCTATACCATTATATAAAATAAAGTAATGTAACCCTCTAGATACCCAATTATGCCACTATAAAATAATTAAAAATTCTAAATTTGCATCTAAATTGTCCACCGCTAACATTATAAGAATAACTTAAAGTAACCCCATAAATTTGCATCTAAATTACCCATATATGCCATTATTAAAAATAACATGATGTGACTCTAAATTTGAATCCAAATCATTTTCATTAAAAATATACCCTAAGGTACACCAATATTAATTTTAAATTGTCTATTTCTTACAATATCGGTATAGAAAATAATAATTAGCGTATATATGCATGATGTGTGTCACCATTTATAAATATAATGGAAGTGGTGAGAATATAAATTTCCATGTCAAAAATATATCTCAAACTTAGAGACCATTATACAAATTCAAGCGTATACCTACAAAGCAAAGTGAAAAAAATTATAAATATGGAACGTTATAGAGTGACTAAAGTCGAATCAAGATAATAAATATATATATCTTCATAATCATTTTGTAAGAACATTTAACCAATGAGAGAGAGTTCAAGCTAAGAGTTTTGATTGCTAGCTATGTGCCCTCATTTTCTTAATTGGAGACTCCACATTAATTCTCATGAGACGCGCTAGGAAAAAATGATAGATTCTAAAAAATTCTCACAAAAATCAGAAACATCTACACATCAATCCTAAGATTCTAATAATTATAACCACTAATCTATTATGTTTTTAAAAAATTACTCATCACATTTATTATGAAAATATTCTAAAAATATTCTAATGTAAACTTCTAAACTTTATATCTAAATTACCCATCTCTATGATTATAAAAAATAATCTAAAGTAACACCATAATACTCATCTAACTTAACTGTCATTATAAAAAAACTTAAAATATCCTCATAAATTTGTAACTAAATTACCGGCATATATTATTATTAAAATAACTTAAAGTAAATGCATAAATCTTAATTTAATTATCTGCATGTTTATTATACAGAAATATCCAAAAGCATGATTTAAATTACATATCTTTGTCATTATTAATATAAAAATATAAAATTAAGGTATATACGTATGATTAGTATCATCATGAAGAACATTTATACATGTATGGGAGGTAACGACGAAAATATCGATTTTTCATGTTAAACACAATGATGGAGGTGCAATGCAAAGTGAAAAATGTAAAAAAAAATATATAAACTAATTACTAACTAAAAGTCAATCAACTGTATAGAGATAAGCACATATTTATATAAGTATCATGTTAGAATATTAAATAAATGAGAGAGTTGTAGGTTAAATAATTTTGATTATTAGCTCCGGGTCTAATTTTAAATAACTTTCTAATAAACTTGCTCTTAAAATTATTATCCCATGCGAGAGCTGGGGTTGATGTGCGCTATTGGGAGGAAATTAGAAGAGTTGGTACTGTTTATTTACTATACCGTGGAGATGTTGTTCCAGGGTGCCGTTGGGGACGAACTCGTAGATGAGCATCCGGTGGTGCGCGGCGATGCAGTAGCCGACGAGGGAGACGAGGTGGCGGTGGTGCACGCGGCTGATGATCTCCACCTCCGCCTGGAACTCGCGCTCGCCCTGACCGCTGCCGGCCTTGAGCTGCTTCACAGCCACGCACTTGCCGTCGCCCAGCCACCCCTTGTACACGCACCCGAACCCGCCCTCGCCGATCACGTTGTCCCGGGAGAAGTTGCTCGTGATGCTCGTCAGCTCCTCGTAGCTGAAGGATGACTTCGAACCCAGCGGCTCCATGCTGCCTGACTCGTAGTACCCTCCCCCGCCGCTGTCCGGGCCCGACGGCGGCGGAGGGCCGTACGAGAAGCCTGGTAATGTTCCCGGATAGACTGCGCCCGACGGGTTGGAGCCGCCGAACTGACCCGACGGCAAGTTGTTGTTGCCGTCTGCGGTGTCGCATGTGCATAACTTTTAGTGGGAGATAATATGTAGTAATCTCGCGTCAAGTACTACTTATACGTGAACTGAAGCATACGATATGATGTGATGCATGAGCTAATAAGGTTACCGTTGTGATAAACTAGTCCGTCCGTCTTCTTCTTCCTCCTCCTGGCAATGAAGAAAACGGCGAGCATAGCAAACATCAAACCGGTGATCGATGCACCGGCAATGGCCGCAGCTACATGGCTAGTGCCTACTCCTGATGACCCTACAGATGAATGGGATGAATTGCCGGCAGTGCTAGCATTGGTTTCTTGTGATGAAGACAAGTTGTTAGACGTCAGGGTGCCAACGGCGGCACCAGGCGCAATGGACACTAGCCCGGGCGGTGACGGTGCCCCCGGAGGACTATTCTTTGATGAGACAGGGACAGGAACGAAGACAATCGATTGGTTCGTCGGTGGTGAAGGCGATGCGGAAGAAGGTTGGGAACTTGCTTGATCATCGTTGCTCTCCTGTGGCGGTGACGGAGAAGAGTGAGTAGGAGATTCTTTGGACGGCGATCCACCTGATGGGTTTGGAGGGGCCTGATTGGAGGACGGAGATGGAGGCGGCGGAGGCGAAGCCGAGGAGCCTTCTGACCGCTGCGGAGGCGATGATGACGATGACCTGCCTGGAGGTGGTGAAGAGTTGGAATTGCCTCCGCCGCTGTTCCGAGAAGATTCGGAAGGTGGAGTTGGTGGTGGTGAAGACTTCGAATTGCCACCGCTCCAAGAAGATGGAGAAGGTGGTGGGCTTGGTGATGGTTCTGACGATTTCGGAGGCGATAAATGTGACGGTGGAGGAGGGCTAGAGGACGATGAATCTTGTGAATCTGAGGGTGGCGTTGATCTTGAGCCTCCTCCTGAGCTTGGAGATGGAGGGGGACTAGACCAGCCCTTTGAATTGCCTGAGCCTGAACTTGAACTTGAAATTGAACCGCGGGGTGGTGGAGCCTTGCTGGAATCGTTGTTGTTGTCATTATTGTTGTTGTCATCGGCACTTCCATTTTCTTCACTTGACGATGAAGAACTCGGCGATGGTGCTATATCCGACATGCTTTCTTTCTCAGACGCGTCTCCTTTACTAGTTGATCGAAGTTGATATTATGTACCTCGGTTGCGAAAAACATCAAGCAGCTTCTCCTGATGAACTGGTCCCCTTCCTTTGATTCCTTTGCGCTTGGATATGAACTGCAATCCACAAACTCCTTTCTCCCCATTCTATGTTAATACAGCTCGGCATCTAACATCTTCCTGAATGTCTTCACATCTATAGGGAGATTTGCTATAAGCTTAACAATGGACCAACATAAACTCGATTTCAATCGGTAGCCTAGAAAGTCTAGAGAAGAGATTTTGCTATTGAACTAAAAAATGAAAGAAAAAAATTGTAACTCTCATCAAGGGGTCCGGGAAGATGGGTTCTTGTCATCCAATACCTAAGAATAGGAAGATCCATGAGTCTAGAGCAGCAAAAAGGCCCAACCTAATTAAAGAACAGTGTTATTTAGGCATTCTTGTTCTTCACCACGAAGGGACAAAATGGGATGGCTCGAAAGCAGGATGGAAAAATAGCTCCTTGCTATATGTGGCTTACGAGCTCGTTTTCCGCGTGCCTCCCTGGCCTCCTCATGTGATGAAGAGTACATGAGCCAATTTGACCAATGCTACACCTATGCTTCGTCAAAGTGATACCTGTGCGAAGATGCCGCCGCAAAATAAATTCATCCAGCAAAATGCCACTCACATCCACATCTATGTACTTGATAGATGTATTGACCTCTGCTATATATTGCTCAAGCCTCATGTTAATAGCCGTTAACAGACAAACGTTGATGTAACTGCACGTATGAAGTACAAAGGCTTTCACATCGCCACCTACGGATGAGGTCGACAGCAAGGCTTTCACGTATGAAGTATTACTGTTACCCTTGTTTATTGCAACTACGAAGTTTTACAAATCAGCAACCACAACGCCAATTGACGCTACTTACAAGATTGTATAGACAGCATAATGGCACTAAAATATCACACGAGTGCCACAACATTCTTGGTGTTATGATAAACTCGAACTAATCCTAATAAACTGGAGAAATATCACATGAACATTACATCTCCACTGCTGCATATCTGACAATCCGAAAGGAACAAAGGTCGACTTTCATCACAAAATAAATAGGGAACAAAATTAGCGAGAATAGTTCCAGTTCCTGTTATTTTCCCTATGGCTGTGCTCGGACCCAACACCAGTTCCAGCGCAACTACTATACTCCAACCAACTCCATGCAACATAATGCCCGACGCTCTCAAATGAACTTTCACATATTATGCACTAAAAATTATCAGCACATGACCTTAAAAGAAAGAAAACTATTCCTTCTGGGTAAACCAAATAAAGCTGTACAAATCAAAATTACTACAATTTCACCTTTGCTAAATACTTACAACTTACAATGATACGACGACCCTGACTGCAGAGCAGAATACAAAAAAAATTTATAACCAAGCGCAAAATTGGGGAACTGAATTATACAGCGGGGAGTAGAAGGGGCATATCATCATTGTTGGTTATCATCTGTTTGCAACCTTTCATCTTTTTTCGACAATGCAATGATCTGCTGCTCAAGCTGTCATGCAGAGAATCCATGCAATCTTTTAGAAATTTTTTCCACATATATGTTTGTAATTAAGTATTTAATATCTAAAGTCAAAGCTCAAACACCTTTAGTACTTGACACATTTTTAAGTACTCAGAGAAACTCACTTGGATTTTTCGGAAAAAAAATACACATATATGTTTGCAAATAAGGATTTAATATGGAAAGTCAAAGCTCAAACACCTTACATTTTCAAATATCAGAAAACTCACTTCGTTAACTTTTTTGCAAACTTATCAACAAAATTCAACTACTCAAAATCTATTTCCAGATAGTTTTGTTACCTGATTGTTTCGGAGCTTTAATCTTTGCACTTCGTCAGAAAGTTCGGTGATGCTGGAAATTTTCACATAATGTGTCAAGTGTCTGCAAATATGCTGAACCATTATAAAAAAATTTTCATACCTTTGCTGCAATTGGACAACATACGACTGCAATTCCTTTTCTCTAACAGGCCCTCCAGAAGACTGCAGATATATCAAACACTTAGTATGCCACTTATTCTGCTATACAAGACAACTTCAAACACAAGAATTAGATTGATCGATGACTGCTCAGCTCTTTCTAAAGTTCACATGTCAGGCAAAACATGAAAACAGAAGGAGATTACAAGCCAGAGTCAATGTTACATACCTGATATGAACCACTTGTACTTGCTTCAGAATCATCTGTTAAACAATAGCCCCAGGCATAATATTAGAAAGGATCAAACTTTTTCACTGAAGCTCAAAATAAACTAATGTATTCATACATACCAGATGTTTCCTCAATTGAAGAAATCAGCCTACTTAATACTTCCTGCCAAAACAACAAAAAAATTGTTAAAATGCTGAAAATTCTTCCCATTTAAAATTGAATCATAAACATAGTAATCCAATACCTTTTGCATAGTATTTTGCTGCATCAAGAATTGCAATGTTGGAAGAATTGCAGATGACTTGAGATTTGAGCGTGTTGCTCCAATTGGTAGATTTGTCCTGCTGCTGCTGCAGCCTGATGTAGCTACCTAAGAAAAGTACAATCAACAAACCAGTGTTAAAACTACTTGCAACCTACTTATTAAAGCCTAGAGTCTAGGGTGGCATTACAAAAGCACATTTGGGTGGTTAGTTTTTCACTGGCTGCCCATGCCTGTTGATCCTCATGTCAAGCAGTATAAAGTACAATACAACTACAAATTAAATGGCACGCACACGAGAATTGTATCAAATGCAGTAGGAGCATTTTAAAACAATATTAGCATAGTAAAAATCAGGAGAAAAAACATTCCTCATGGTTTCAGAATTGTTACTTATGGTAAAGGACAAGCAGATGTATGTATGTGCTTTGGCAAGGTAGAAAAACTATTGTTCGGAACAACACATTCAGAATATAAAGAATCTTCCAAAAATTGGGAAATACCACAGTACAAGTACAATAGAGGGATGTTAAGTACTAATTATTTAACGCATTTATTTTCAGAACTTGAGCGATTAGAATTCGAATTAGTCAGAATTAATCGAACACCCCAAGCTGCCCAAGATCTAGACTGTAAACGCTATGTTATGTTCACTAGAACCAGTGGATAAAGAAGAAAAAGGAAATACAATAAAACATTTACTATGCTGGTAAACTGTGAATTTTCAATTAAATAATTCATTACCTTTTGAGAAATACTATCTGATGTAACCTGGAAACGCCCCCTTCGACGGATAATTTTTCCTTCTGACGGCTCCTCAGGTGCAACTGCACCAAAAATGGGTGCGATAAGCCAAATTAAGCGTCAAGCATAGCTAACAAGTAAAAGCGAGATTATATGCAAGCTTTCAGTTAATTCTAAAATTAACAACTGCGGAACCGATTAGTTGCCAGATCATGCATGCTAGATTGAAACAGACAAAGCTATGAAAGCAAACATAGAGACAAACGGAGACAGCAAGGGGTTGTGTAAGTCATAGTCATCTTACCAGATAGATGTGTGCGTGAATCCTTCATTTGGCGGAACAATAAAGGTCCACTACGGTTCCTGATGCTTGGATTTCTCTGACAATATTCATCCCTTTCATGACAAAAGTGCAAGTGTTACCAGCGTAGAATAGCCATTTTGAAAGGCAGAAATGTGTGTGGAAAACAATACACAGAATAAGGAACACTGCTGCCAAAAGATGTATGGATCATGCTTCTTTATTATGTTCTAATTTCCAGATCCTCTATAATACCCCCGTCGACTATGCTCTACCAACTTAGTTGCCAAAACAACTAATGAAGAATTTCATTTTGCAATATCAAAGGGAAGTTCAAATGGGTCATTGGACTAGGACAGCAGTTCATAGCTTTAAGGAAGCTATGCAGAAAGACTTGAGGCTAAGAAGATCATTACACAAAAACTGAAGATATGTACCCACATCATTATCTTCAATGCACATGTCCATAAATCATGGCTCACACCAAGAAGATGTAGAACTGATATGCACGTAAAATGTGGTGTTTCAAGAGTTAGACAGGCACTCTGACTAGCCTAAGACTATCTTCTAGTATTAGCAACACCTTTTTGTTACTATTTTTTATTCTTTATTTTGTTTTGCTACCACCACACAAAAGCATGTATGACTAGCAACTATTTCTCTAAAAGTCACCTGGTATACCTAGATGTTGCTCAGTAGTGCTTTCGGAAGTGATATAATACATAGACTACCTTTTATGGCCAAGTGAATATAAATATATAATAAACCAATACACCCATTATACTGCGTATCAGACAAGAGTATTGCTAGGAAAAATACAAGTCAACATGGAAAATACAGAAAACAGAGTGAAACTATTTACCCTCCCACCTAATGCTGAGCACAGTAGCACTTTCCGAACATAATATAATACAGAGTTGGATTTCTTTTAAGCACGAGTGAATAGAATCCACCCCTAAAGCCTATTGCAGCAGACTAGGAAAAGAAAAATACTTGACAATGAATAAGATAGACTTGAGAAAAAAGCTACCTTTCCAAATCAGCAGTCATGTAAGGAGAAAGAACTTGCTCGGGTATAAGAGAACCACTTGAATGCTTGTGGCATCCACTAGTGCCCAGATTCATGGGTACAGAAACACTTCTTTCCAAACTTTCACCATTGCAGTTGGCACTTTTGCAATGCTCAATTTTTGGGAACTGCAGGACAGGTACAGGTCCGACATTTGGTTGCACTCTCGAATGAGCAGCAGTACGGTCGGGATCATCAGCACCACAAACATCAAAGCAAGATCTGTATCACTAGTTAGCGAAGATCCTTCATAGTTCACTACTATTTTTGAAATTCAAAGCTCAAAACATAGTAAAGATAGCATAATAGTGATAGAGGAAATAAAGAAAAAGCAAAGATAATGGTCAAGATTCTAAATTCAGTTCAACAAGGATTTAATCTTGAGATTCACTGTTCAGCATCATCAGATCATGTATGATAACTTGAGAAACCAATATATATGCACTCCAAACAAAATAATCCAAACTATGTATCTAGTAAAGATACATGATTTCTATCTTTACTAGATTAAGCACTCGAACCGATTGCATATACAGACAACACAAACAGTAATGCAGGTAATTCACAGATCATCCCTTACTTTATAGGAGATTCACAGCGTCAAAAAAAATTATTGTTAGCATTAATCTTGTTACTAGTGAGTTGTGTCCAGGTTCACCTAGGGTCTAGGTTCATTGCTATTAGTGCTAGCTAGATTTCAGCTTCTATTTAAAAGATAATAATATGCAGATACTACTTGTGCTGTCTTGTGCTTGTGTGTGAGACCACCGTAGAGGAAAACTAGTATGTGTTTATGACAAACACCTGGAAAGTGAGGAAGTGATTTCCAACAATTATTACCCCCCTAACCTCCAAGTTGGTAAGCATGATTTAATCAAATGTCCAAACAGTAGCAAGTTGCATTCACAGACTACGCAAACAAAGAAATTTTACAAAACAGATAATTGACCAAATCATACTGAGAATAAGGATATGTTCAACATGACGGGAAAGTTGCAGTATGAAGAGCTCACTTTAGTGCCTCAAGGGGGCGGCTTGGAAAAGAAGAGGAGAGAGCATCATTCAAATCTTCAACTTCTTGTATCTCATCCTGATAAGTTGGAACCACGAGGCAATTAGTGTACAAGTATAAAGTTAGTTTATGCATGGGGTCTCAATCGGATAACTATGATGATGAAAACCCAGTACCTCTTCAGGCCTTCCAGAAGCACCATGGTTGACCCTTTCCTGGTAAATAAGTTCTGGGTCATTGTAAGCATCATGTGAGTCATCCCTAACTTTGTTATCCCTGACTTCTAAGTGACAAGTGCCATTCGAACTGTCTATCTGCCAAAGAATACAGCATCAATTAGAAAACACAGATTTTTGGCAACCAGTTGTTCTTTTGGCTGATTTATGCCTCAACAGCTAGTAGAATCCAGAAAAATTGAAGTCTTACAAGGGCAGCTGCATTCTTCAAATCCTCTAGATTGAAGTTCCAACCACTGATGCCTCGTATGTACTCTTTCTGAAAGGAAAATAATTGCATCTGTCAGTAGTAACAAAGACAACATCCGCATGCATAGGTCAACTCTCAAACAAAAAAAGTTCAAATAGTTTGTATTCCAAAAGATAATGAAATCTGACAAACATAAGCGGGCGGTTGCTAACATCACAGTTGAACAAACAATTGGACAAATAACATTTTGCTGCAGCTTTCGAAAAGTTAGGTAAATTCATCTTTCAAAACTTCACAAAAGCTTTATTTCAATTATTTGCCACATGCACGATGGAAAATTTGTTTAATTTCCTTCGGAATAAGTAGAGGGCCCACAACTATAAAGAAAAAATGTGTTTATTTCAAGGAGGCTGTCATCAAGTAAACAAAGATCCCATCTTACTATTTTAACTCAAACATAGGACCATGGGAAATTCCAGACGAGAGGACAAATACTAATTTCTAGTAAATGTGATGTAAGATATCGCAGAACAAAAGAGCAAACTCTAACCTGTGATAGCTGCTCCTTGCTCTCTTGACCAAGCTTGTTATTGAGAAGCAACTCAGCCTCTTTGCTCTACAATGCAAGTAAAACAAAGGTCATGCAGGTTACAGCAATACCATGCCACATCTTAAACACTTATTTGCCCTTATTTGCACCTTCAGTTCCCTAAAGCGTTCACCCAGTGGAGGGAGGCCATCAAGAATACTCCGTGATAGATATTCAGCTGATCGAGCATGCTTAAAGAAAGAATGCTTCAAGAGCTTTTCTGAAGGAGGACGCTTGCGTGGATCCTTGACTAAGCATGTCGCAACCAAATCTTTGAAAGACTACAAATAAAAAGAATGTATTAATATAGACTTATAGAGTCTGTACATTACACAAAAGGAACTCAGTAATAGAACAAACCTTTGAAAACCGCTTGTCCCTCTCATAGTCTAGACCTGGTGGTGCATTTTGCAAGGTCATAAGCAACACCTACAAAGAGAAAAGATATCACTTTCATTCTGTACTTTGGGAGAAATTACTGATGCAAAATAAATGTAGTTCAGTGCTGACCTTCATTGGAGGATACTTTGAAAATGGAGCATGACCATGTGCTAGTTCTAACGCCGTTATCCCAAAGGACCATATGTCAGCTCTATAAATGATAAGAAAAAAATTAAAAGAAAGGGGAAACATGTATAAACAATAGAATAACCAGCAAGGACATTATCCAGATTTACAGGTGCTAGTCATGTACTTACTTGTAATCATAACCATGCAATTGTTGCATGACTTCAGGAGCCATCCTGAAGATGCAAGGGATTATGTAAGATCAACAGTAGGTTCATTTAAGCAAAGAATTAAAATGACATTACACACTAAACATAATGATATACAAATCAATAGGTACAAAATATTCACCAGCAAGGCGTCCCTACGAATGTATTTCTTGCTCTTTGCCTATTTCCAGTATCGAACATGCAGGCTGACACTCCGAAGTCTGCTAGCTTCACAGCTCCATTTGAATCTATTAAGATGTTTCCAGCCTGAAATAGATTAGTAATGTGGAACATAATTTAGAACATGCACCCAATGATGATCAATGAAAACAGAGAACTGAATCATATATCATGATCTAGCCGCATCAGAATATCCAGCAATGGTGTTAGTGAGACCAGATACTTAAGGCATGAGATGACTAGTATCCTAAGTTTTCTGTCTTCCCCTTTGTGTCTTTCTTTGTGCAGCATTCCCTCAGTATGTTCTTGTGTTAAAAGTTTAGCAGCATGCCACTAAGTTTCTGCTTCAGATGATAGATTTGTACTCCAGAATTTGAGCAAGTGTTGGAATCTGACATGAGTGTTCGGTCTGTTGGCATCCAAATCAGCAAGCTGGGGAGAAGGGGTTCTTGAGCTCATCAAATATAGATGATTTTCGAAATATTTTAAGTTATTGAGTACTATCTCCAGTCAACAAAGGTAAGGTACCCTAAACACGCCTTCAATAATATGCTCAAAACAAAATAAAATTGTCATATTACTAAAGTATTTTTAAAATGAATCTATGTGTTCCATTTTCAATTTACAATTCTAGATGCATATGAAGATATTATGGGCATCATTGAACTTCAAATTTGCTAACTGCACTCCTACAAAACATTAAATGTCACTTTATGTGACTGAGAGGAGTGCAGTATAGATACTAACTACCACAAAAATCTCAAGTATCATGCCCTGCTACAACTTACAAGAGGAAATATCCAACATGACAGCAACAAAATGCACCATACAAGCACCAGCTATCATGAGATGTGTAAGCCATTAGCAACCCCTCTACTAAACATCTCCAAAGACCAGAACTCGTATCTCCTCCCTCCCTCCCTCCACTAAAAGCCTAAGGACGTTCTTCCTGGCTTCATCCCTTCATCCATGCCTTGCCATTCCACAGCAGTATGATAGCTATACTTGTGGCAGAAGCGTCTAACACATCACACATTGGAGAAAAAAAATATCATCTGACGAGGGGAACCTTTTTCTGTATGTAAGTTTTAGAAGCACTGGAGAAAACATAATCAAAAAAATCTGGTTCAGTTTAACGCCATGATAAAATTAGCTGCATTAGCTAAATGTCCCCTGCATCAACTAACCGAAATTGTGTCAACATTCAGATTATTTTTCCCAAGGACTTAACATCCCTTACACTTCACCCACTGTGTTATCAGATTTTTTTCCACCCCCAAAATTTGAACAACTTCACCCTTCTCAATTTATTTTGCAAGAACTGGCACCACAGCTCCCTAGCAAGCTGGTGACTATAGAGAAACCACTGGAAAGATAGGGACTTATCCAAACACTGCCAACCAGTTATATTTCATTTTGCAGAAAACCTGTTAGGGGGGAGCAACATAGTGAGTGGAGAGTGGTGGTGAGTAGAGCTGATCAGTGTGTGAGTGAAGCAAGTTGATCAGTGTGTGAGTGAAGCAAGTTGATCAGTGTGTGAGTGAAGCATGGAGTGTGTGCATAGTTAAGCATGATTAGTTTACAGAAGTAGTGGCTGTGTGCTGATTGGAGCTTGTGCGTGCAGCGAGTGCCTGAGTGCTATGTGGAGCTTGTGCAACCTGTGTTAGTGGAGCTAGCTATGTGAGTGTTCTTGGCCAGGTTGTGCAGCTGAGTCGCAGCTTAGAGCGTGCGTGTTTGTGCTATGTAAATCTATGTAACCATCGTGTTGAAGTGTGGTGAATTACAACAAAAGAGGTGCTGGTGCGCAGTGCAAGAGAAGTGTGTGTGCGCTCCTCATCAGTAAGTGCCTTCCTGTAGTGTGCCAAACATTGTGTGGGTGGGGGTGTGATCCTGGGAGCTGGTGAGGCTAACAAACAGTTATATCTTCCCCCGACCCCCCCCCCCCCCCCTTAAGTTTCTTTCTTTTTTTTTCTTTTGGGAGAGGGGGCAGATCCCTTGGCAACAGCCATATTAGAGCTCACTAAAATGAGCTCTATCTTCATTATGCTACCATATCTAATCTCCGCACACATCCTACGATTTTGCTCTATTATATTATAAACCCAGAGATGCTTGTGGCCTCAGTCGAAATCTTGCATGCAAAATTGGAACACCTGGAATCAGGATATGCAGTCATCTCTAGAAAGGACAGAATAAGAGGCTTTGATATGGTCCATCAGACAAGCCCTCTGATGAATTGACTGGTGCATGGCTTGAGCCTAAGGGTACTGTACTATTTAAAATACAAATACATAGAATAATTAAAAAGGAATCTAAATGGTGTGTAATTAATGATAACACTCTGGAAAGGCATACAGCTGTAAAGGAATTTCTTGAGTGGTTTCTTTAAAGCAGAGGTAGATGCCATGCACAAGTCAATCCAAATTCTGGATGCAATGTTTCTGCTCTAATACATAACTGGAGATTTGAAGAACTGCGGAAATATATTACCTTTACATCTCTGTGAATATGTCCTTGAGAATGTAGGTAGACGAGAGCTTTGAGCACTTCCCGCAGCAGAGTAGCAATGACCGGCTCATCAAACCCTTCTGGAAAAGAAGTTTTCATAATGTGCAGAGCAGATCCAGCAGCCATGTAAGGCATGACAACCCAAAGCTGATGCCCATTTGTAAATGAGCAATATGCACGAAGAAGGTTTGGGTGGTCAATCAAACTCATCGTTTGCACTTCCCGTCTTATCCCATCCTAAAGAATGGTAATCCCAAAAGGATTAGAAACACAAGTCCCAAAGTAATGAATAGATCAACATTAGTTTGATATTATCATGCTCACAGAGAAAATAAGAAGTAGCTGTCTTAAAAGGATAAAAGATGGATGTAGCTTAAAAGTTATCAAATACAAAGTGAGGCAGCATATCCAAATGAAGTTGCTTTGCACCAATATTGCAAAGGATTGGGTCACATAAAGTTACGATGGCAGTTTTGATTGTTCTGATCAGCAAATTACCGAATGAAGCCAAGTCCTGCCCCCCCTCTCCACCCAAACACACCCCACCCCCGCAAAAACTTAAAAAATAATAAAATTGCAAGGTGGCATTTGCACTTTGCATGCAAACAATATCTTACCCTGAGGTCATATTATCTCACTCATACTGAACATGTTTAAAATTAGGAAATAGCATTTAAAGTGAGGATCCCGCATGTCAGCCACTCATAATGTAGTTATCCAACTACCAAGAAGTTTATGCTAAAATTAGTCAGGTATAAAGGATTGCATAAAACTAGATGTCAAGTCTCAACAGTGTGCTCCATTAAATATGAATGCTTTAAGTGCCTGGTGGTTTACATGCGGTATAAGATGCATGTAGTGAAATGCATGGACAAACACTAATACTCCCTCCATTGTAAAAAAAGATGTTCTTTTATACGCCTAACACAGAACAAGATGGCAATCAATACTTCCACACAATGCATATCTGACTCCTCTTATTGCTCCCACATTCAATTAGTGCCACTTGATCATCATACTCATTCAATGCAAACACCGCTTTGCAATATATGGGATCTTTAGCAACCACACCACCTTGAAACCCTTAAAGAACATCTCTTGGATAAAAAAATCAAGTTTCTTGTACAACATCTATAATCTATTTGAAAATTGCATTGTAGGTCTTATAAACTATTACAAATTCTAGAATCTCATTCCGAAGAACCAGCATCCAAAAGCCTTAGGTCTAAGCCTACCCACATGAACAAACAAATCGTCGATGCTCTGCAAGAACTAAAAGAGCCTTACGATGACATAATTGCCATTGTGGTTTGCCTACGTTTTATTTTTTGTGGTAATGATCGTCAACTTATGTTACAAGAAAAGGAATTCACATTTATTTCTCCCAAAGTTTTTGACAAGGAAATATCAATTAGCATAAGTGAATTAAATGAAATTTGGCACAGAACATAACTTACCAGGTCATTGTTGCATTTCTCAAGGTCAAGAACTTTGATGGCAACCATAATGTCAAGTGGGACACAAAGAGCTCGGTATACACTGGCACTAACACCCTCTCCAATTTCCTCATATAGCTTATACTCATCTGGATTAGTTGGAAACCTTCTACTAAGCAATGTATGCTCCATGGTCCAAATTTAGAGAGCACTACAAGTAACATCAGCGCTCTTAAAATTCCCATTGCAAAGAAGCACAGCAGTAAATGACAAGAACACCATATAGGTGTGCCTGAGAATAGCCTCCAGCATTGTGAAATTTGATAGGTGAATGTTTGGACCAATATGGGAGCATTTATTTCATTGGGTTTTCAGGCATCCTTTGCTCCAGTGTCTTATATTGACAGACACAAGAATGACGTAGACACCAGAAAGCTACCCAACCTTCCTTCACCAATAGTACTGTAGCAGAATATTATATGCTGCAAAGCAAGGAATATGCAAGCATCAACAAGGTGGAGCACCTAGGATAGGGAAAGGACATAGCTGCATTAAAAAGCACCCATGTCGCAAACAGCATAGCAACATATCCAGATGTAACTAACATTTGCTAAAATTCCCTATGGAAGATAAGAAACTGAATAATTCGACAATGCAATCTACATCTCGCATTAGCATGTGATAGAGATGCCTAGCAAGCTATCGAATAAGCTCAACAATTCTCGAAAAGTGAAAAAAAATACAAAAGCATGAGTTGATCTTCTAATGCTAAACGGTACTGCTTATAGTTACAACTAAACAAAACTCCAAGTAAAAACCCCAATCTCAACAAATACATCAATCAATAGCATAGCTTAGCATCCAATCTCCAAACCGTGGAGCGCAGAGCTCAACTAAGCAAGCTTGGGTCCGTGAACGACTTGCTCTTAGGAGGTGTCCCCCATACAGCATCATTGAGCTCTAAGCTCGGTTCATACTTACGCAAGCTAGAGGTCCAGCCGTCTCGCAGTAGTTAAGCAATCACTTCGTCCCCAAGCTAAACCCACGATCGCGTCGCACAAACCATCCTAAGCCTAAGATCGCGGTATTCAGAAGCTTCCCCACTGCCCTGATACCACGGCGCGCGATCTCCCGGGGAGCAGCGTTACCTAGAGACGGTGCGACGAGGCGCTCCAGGAGACGGATCGCCACCAGCGAACAGCGGTTGAGCCGGCGCGACGGTGGAGGATCAAGGCCGCTGCGGGGGAGGAGCACCTGCGGATCTGAGGGGCAACGAGGCGGGGGCGGTGGCCACGCGGATCTCGACGGAGGAGCAGGATGACGTAGACCGGTAGAGGTGAGGACGCGACAGCTGAGGAAGACGCCGGCGATTGGAAGCGGTGGCCGGGGAGACCGGAAGAGGACGACGAAGCCGAGCAGCGGAAGCGGCAGCGGCAGCGTAACGGGCTGGGGGAAGACGAAGCGGAGAAGAGGAGAAGGTGGAGTGGAGGTCTGTCTTCCTTTTCGGGCCCGCTGATTTTCTGTGGCCGCCGCGTGACGGGGCGTCGCTGCCTCGCTGCGTCGTCTGCAAGACTGCAACTCTGCGTGCCTGCATCCGACTCGGCCGCGGCAATTTCAGGTTTTCTTTATGTAGGAAAATAGATTCGTTTTTCTTTTCCTTGAGGTCCCCCAACGTCGGTGTTGTTTAAAGATTCTCCGTGAAATAATGCACCATACAAATAACAAGGGTGATGCCACATTGCACGCGCCTGAAAATTACACAAAGATCAGGCGAACACTTCCGACCATTAGATCGTGATCGAATGATCCCAGTGTTTTCTATTTTCTTCCTCCTTGGAACAAACATACACTCCCTCTAAGCGCTCGTTTGTTTCAGCTTCGTGATAGCTTTTCCGCGTGAAAAGTTAGAAGCTCAAACAACAATAAAGTTCTTGTACAGCTTGGAAGTTCATAAAAGCTTAGTTTACGTAAAAAGCTGAAAAGCTCGGTTTTATAAGCTTTTTTATCTTTCTGAGCTAAGAAAGCTAAATACATCTTCTAAAAGTTAGTGTTGTCTTTTAAAAAAAATAGCAACATTTTTTCAAAAAACTCTAAAAGCTGCCGCTCAATTTTTCAAAAAAACTCTAAAAGCTACCGCTCAAACAAAAGGTCCTAAATTACTCTTGGTTTTTAGCTTTCTAGCTTTTTAATATGCAAGTAGCAAAAGCTATATATCTAAAAAAGCAAAACAAATAGTAATTTTGAACGGAAGGAGTACTACCAAATATAGAGCCGAATATGTAAATATGTGCGCTCGAATATGATTATTATCTATCTTGTACTACCGCTCTATCGTTTAGGGTTGTACGTGAGTTTATCGATACTGAAGTCTAAGGGTGTGATTAGTTTTGACTGCAATCTCGCTCGCATGCAGGCCCGTGATGGCTAGGATTTTCATTTGGTTAATGATGTTTGCACCCAGCCATACCAGATGAGGACGTCGTTTGGTTGCCTACACAAATCTATTTTTTCTCTCGCACACTCACCCTATGCAGTCGTCAGTGAACTACGCAAGCCTGACCATATGAAAATGACTTATTCTCACATTTTCTCGGGACCTGACTGAAGGGGCGCTTTTGCACGTCAACAACCTACCACGATGGCTGGACCAGGCAATCAAACTAGTATCCCCCTATATCTCATGGACCTGGTTGAGCCACTTGTAGAAACCAATCACACCCTAAATACATATGAGTGTTGCATCTAATGTCATCTAGCCTGTCATTGCTACGTGGCTAAAAAATAGGCTCAACCCAAAACATTATAAATCATGATTTTTTATGTGAAAATCAAAAGCAAAACTAGGGTTGTTGTCCTTGTTTTCATACTCATTGAATTTTAGGACCTAAAATGAACTTGTGGGGCTCTCGTTATGAAAGGGAGCTTGAATTATTTAGCATAGAGTTTCATTGAAACATGTCGTCATGGTCCTTAGGCTGTGCATATGTAATTACTAGGAAGTTAGTTGTGGCTCGACGTCATTAGAAGCCAAGAGGGGAAGTAAACCGCACTGTTTCAAGAAGGTCGTCGCGATATGGGACCCATCACTGTAGTGTCGATGCAGTACCACACACTCTAACCAACTAAAGGATTCCACTAGATCTAGACATCTCCAATCACCACCATGATAACAAACCCACATTCGCCACTTCTAGACATTGTCCGATTTGATGAGGGATTGTGTGGATGATGTTGCAATGCAACTATGAAAGGAGGAAGGGTTGCTTAGTGAGGATCCACAATCGGAAGCTTAAAAAGGAAGGGATGCAGGAACATGCACGACTGGTGGTGGCGATGGTGGCCGGTGAGGTGGTGGGGTGATGAGAGATAGGTGAGGATGCTAGTAGTCATAGACGTCAAGAGATGGCTGGATGGGTCATATCATGCGGTTATTGTGCCAAGACAACGACGTGCATCAATGGCGATGGGCGCGTGGCCCGTGCACGATGACAAGCCCAGGGATGTCAAAATTGTGTGCAAGCGGCCCATGGCCGGATCCTCTTCCTACGCAAATATCGGCTGCTGCTGTGGTACATTATCTTCTCTTTTTTCTTCACTAATGTACATGCAATAGAATTTCAAAAATTATACCTTTTTGGGAGGTTCATATATATATATATATATATATATATATATATATATATATATATGTCTAACTAAACATGTGTGTCCTGCCGACTTGATCAGATTATGCATGTCAAAGACAATGATGGTTTGCTTTCCAAGTTGTATTTGTGGTAAAAGATGGAGAATTGGTAACATAAAAGAAGTTGCTTACGGCTAACAGTCATGACATGTATATAATTTCATATTTTTTTCAAGATTGAACGAGTATGCTATGTTGTAGCGTGTTGCGCGGGATGCACGGCTCGCACGGAGCGGGAAAAAACACCCACAAGTCGACGTGGGGAGGAGCAAATAGATGGTCTCAGGGACGAGGACCGAATCGTGTTTAGAGTTTTTTTTGGTAAGTATATGGAGATTTTGATGGCTGCACCTCAGTTGTACTTGTAGTAATACGATTATACGAAAGTTTCCGGATTGTCAGTCTTCACGACGCCCTTAGCCAACTACCTGTCCATGGACGGCGTGCTTCGTGCATTCGCTACCTTCCCTGCACCCAGGTGGCGGCGCCGTTTCACGCTGCTCCTCTTTTGTGACGATAGACTCGCCAAAATTGGTAACCAGTAAGCTGGTCTAATGATTATCCTGAAGCCAGAACCCGAGAAACACGTACCGAACCTAAATTGACTATCTCCGCGTACGGTCACAGATGAGTAGACCCACTTGGATACTGGACCCGGCTGTCATACAGAAAATAACGGAGACCTCCGTCCCCGTCCACGTTTCCGGCCGGGACCATCGCTCCGGTGTGCAGTCACCCTCGCCCACCCGCCGCACACGTGGACCGCCGCAGGGCGGGCCACCTTTCCCGTGACGGCTGGCTGGCGGGGCCCACTAGCCGTCGCCCGCCCGGGCTGGCCTTTATCTCCACCCGTACGCGCAGTCCACTCGATACTCCCCTGCTCTTCTTCCTCGTCTATCAGCCGTCGACACTCTCCTCCCCACCGCTCCGCCGCGTGGTTCCTCCCCCTCTCCTTCCGCGGATCCATGGCGATGTGGAGGGCGGCCGCGAGGCAGCTGGTCGACCGGGCGATCGGCTCAAGGGCCGCGCACGTAATGATTCCAATCCTTCCACCCTCCCCTTCCCCTCTATCGTTGCGTTCGTTTCTGTGCCCCGCTTTTCTCGCTGCGGAATCCTCGCTTGGCTGTTGATCCATCGTGGTTCCCTAGCCGAGCCTTTCAGAAAATTTCGCTTGCGATTCTTCTGCTTTAGCTCGGTGTGTGTGATTATCTGGGTGGGAGAATTCCAAAAACCGTCGATTTTCACGCCTTCAGTGAAATTCTTTGTTCATCCTCCTATGTGAAATTTAACAGAGAGTCGTTCCCATCGGATTTTTTTTCTGCCGTGAATTTTGGATGCTGAAGCAATCCGATCTATCTATGAGACAAACTCTAGAGACTGTCCACTTATTGGCTTCTCCCTCTGTTCCGCAGACATCTGCAGGCAGCAAGAAGATCGTGGGGGTGTTCTACAAGGCCGGCGAGTACGCCGACAAGAACCCCAACTTCGTCGGATGCGTGGAGGGAGCACTCGGCATCCGCAACTGGCTCGAATCGCAGGGCCATCACTACATTGTCACCGATGACAAGGAGGGCCCCAACTGTGGTCAGTAGCCTCCAAGGATCGGTGCTACTGTTGTTGTTGTTATTGTTGTTTCCTTCTTTTGTTCTCAAGTCTACAGTACTTCTTGACTCGTAAAATCCTGATATAGTGTCATAGAAGCATTCATAGTCCATGTATGGTGCCTTCTTTACATGAAAATCACTACTGTTTAGGTCGTTACCCAATGCATATATGCAATATGATGCCAACGATGACTGCTCTTCTTTTTTAATATTTATAGAGCAGCGATCTTTCATCTGTTCCAATTTCCATGGCTCATGGCAGAGGGAGAAATTGTTTTCTTTATTTGGTTCAGCCATTTGTTTGATTAAATGATTGATGGCTGATAAGTAGCAGTAACCTCTAGCTTATCCAACTTTTCACGCAATTCAGGAATTACGCTGGAATTAGCTTTAAGCTTGTCATACTGGCTTACACCTGCATATTTAACCTGAACACTTTTGTATGCTTTAGTTTACTAAGATGATGGTATACAACTATTTTTTACATAGATTTGTAGTTCTGACTGTTGTTATGTAATGGTGAGCCATGGATGGGTTGTAAGCAGGGTCCATTAGCACATAAAAAATTTATCCAGCCAATCAGCCACATAGAGAAAGGGAAGAGGAGAGAGATATTATGTTATTTTATTCTTATGGTTGGGCTATATGATAATGGCTACATATAAGGTACTTGCACAATGGTGAGCCAGGCCATGTAGGCTTATAAAGACCACTTTTTCTCTACATCGTGGCTGCCCTGAGGGACACAGGCCAGCCACCAGTGGCTTGGTGGTGGGCCCTTGCACAGGTTATTTATAACCTACCCACCCCCCCATGGTTTGGGGCTTCGAGTCCTAGAATTACCTCCTCTAATCAATGACAAAACTACTATACATTATTTTTGTATTATAAAAGTGCTGTTTTCGTGGGACTCGTGCTTATTTTCACTAAATGTTTATTGTTCTTGTTCCAGAACTGGAGAAGCACATTGAAGACATGCATGTCCTGATTACCACCCCGTTCCACCCAGCTTATGTTACTGCAGAGAGGATTAAGAAGGCAAAGAACCTTGAGCTTCTTCTCACGGCTGGAATCGGCTCTGATCATATTGATTTGCCAGCAGCCGCTGCTGCAGGCTTAACTGTGGCAGAGGTTACTGGAAGTAACACCGTCTCTGTGGCAGAAGATGAGCTCTTGCGCATTCTCATTCTGCTCAGGAACTTCTTGCCTGGGTATCAACAGGTGGTTCAGGGTGAGTGGAACGTCGCAGGCATTGCCCACAGAGCTTATGATCTTGAAGGAAAAACTGTTGGAACTGTCGGGGCCGGTCGTATCGGCAGGCTCTTGCTTCAGCGTCTTAAGCCCTTCAACTGCAACCTGCTTTACCATGACAGACTAAAGATCGACCCAGAGCTTGAGAAAGAAATTGGGGCCAAGTTTGAAGAGGACCTGGATGCTATGCTTCCAAAGTGTGATGTTATTGTGATCAACACACCTCTCACCGAGAAAACAAGGTTTGTGTTCATCATGTACTTGTCCTTTCCAAAATCTTTATACATATGACTTTCCTGAATTTTGGTTGCTCGTTCGTTCAGAGGCATGTTTAACAAAGAGAGGATTGCAAAGGTGAAGAAAGGTGTAATAATAGTGAATAATGCTCGAGGTGCAATCATGGATACTCAGGCAGTTGCAGACGCTTGTTCCAGTGGTCACATTGCTGGTACTTACGTCCATTCATTTATTTCTTTAGCTTTTTACATACCAGTGTTCTTTCATAAGTTGGCCTGATTCTACTGATGGGGTCCATGAAGTATATAATTTTCATTAAGCTTGTCATGCTTCACATTTTGTGAATTCAGTATTAAAACTAATCTGAGGCAATGGTGTGATTTTTTATATTTAATTTTAAAAATTTACCGAGGTACTACCATAAGCACTCTGCTCCTATTTGAGTATTCTTTCTGTGACATTGTTTTGTTGGATACAAATCAGAGTCATTACTCTTGACATACCATTACTGCATTTTATTTGACGAATAGGGAAACAGTGTAACCTATATTCCTGTATTGACCAGTATGTACTCTAACATGGAGCATCTCATTCCCATTTATCAGGGTACGGTGGTGATGTGTGGTTCCCCCAGCCGGCACCAAAGGATCACCCCTGGCGCTACATGCCGAACCATGCCATGACCCCTCACATCTCTGGGACTACAATTGATGCTCAGGTCAGCTTCCGAGTTTTCTTTACTACCTGAATCTAAACTCTAATACCTCGTAGGAACTTGGTATCAGTTTCTCTTGCATTAGCTTAGTAAGGTAGCACCATTGCAACTTCTCATGGTGTGATGTGATCATGTCCTACCATAAGCTATAACTAATTTGTATGTCATTCGTTTAGCCATTTGAGCGGGCAAATAACTCCCCTGTTGCTCATATTTCATTGTGATACGTTAAAAACAATGCACATTGTCACCGAAAGCAAGGCAGCCAGCACTCAGAATTCATGAGTACTGGTGCCAAATTTTCTTGTTAGAATGGCAATCATGTTAAGGATTACTAGAATAAATCATACTGAGAACTCGAGTTAAATTATGATATATCTAACTAAAGCAGAGTTGCCACACATGCATCTGACCATTTCTGCTGGTGACAAGTTGAGGCCATAAGATTGTAAGATTCAGGTTTAATATTCTGGCTACCTACGTTCACGTTGATGACAAGTTCAGTGCACGCGCACCATATAGAACCATAGACTATATGCAGTTATGCACCACTCTGTTTTCTATCTACTGTCACACATGCTTTCTGGCCATATCTGGAATGATTAACACTGAAGAAACAATTGGTGCAGCTGCGATACGCAGAGGGTGTGAAGGACATGCTGGACAGGTACTTCAAGGGCGAAGACTTCCCCGTGCAGAACTACATCGTCAAGGAAGGCCAGCTCGCCAGCCAATATCAGTGATATTTCTCTTTTCCTGAAGAGATTGCAAGGAAGAAACCGTTGTTCCGTTGCTGTATGAGTAGTAATGTTCTCAGAGATCTGTCGGCCATCGGAAATAAATAAGGGATGCCTTTGCTGTAATGTTCTCAGAGACTTAAATCACTCGGGTGAGCTATAGCTTTATTTCCTGTCATCGTACCAGACGTTCTGTGGTTAGTCTCGGCTGGAACATCTGTGTTGGTTTGGTGCTATCCCTTCTGTTTATAAAGCATTTTTTTCACCGGAAAGGCATATATGTTTTGAGTTCCAGTGAATGTTTGTGTTTAAATCCTTTTAAAATACTCCCTCGGTCAAATAGTCGACGTTTTTAAAATTATCCGATTCTGTCTACGAAAGTATCCATCCTAAATATATACTTTCAATTTTATTGGTAGCCAAAGTTTCATCTAATGTTGCCTAAACGTCAGCTATCTGGAATTTACCACTGTACTAACAACAATCCATCTATCATCGCTTCGCCTTTTGCTCGCCGGGGTTGCTCGCGCGCTGGCGCCGCAGGCAGAGCTCCGGCTGGTACCAAAGTCTTTTTCCTCGCCCAGTCGCCGTCGCGTGTCCCCCGAGCCCCGAAGCACGCCCACGTCCGGTGACTCCGGTCTCGCCGCCACGGCGCCCTGTCGTTCTCTCACGATTTGTGCGCCTCCAACATGCTGATCCTGCAGCTGGCTTCGGCTCTCTCATAAAGCGTTGGCGCTGCTTGCTACGGCTTTGACTTCGCTCCGCTCGAACGGAAGGCGAGCACCCGAACAGCAGCTATGCATGAAGATGATCGGGAACGGGGGAGACAAGCACTCAGGGGTGTAGCTAGGATTTCAGCATAAGGGGGTCAAGTAGTAGTGTTACTCTAGCAGTCGATTTAGGCGTTAGTTTACTAACCCACCTAGGGTGGAATCCCACATACAAACTTCATCGTGTTTGAGCTTATCCAATTGCCGATTAAATGTTGAGCGCTATGGCTCAAAATTTGACTTGCGCACTAACGGTCCAGAGGAACATTTTTATGTAGACAATGGTCTTAGAAGAAAATTACATAACAACATATGAATATTTGTACAATCCAATACAATATAAGTAAACATAGAGATACTTTTTTAGCACTAAAACAAATAATTGTTAATTTGCTCCAATTAGCATGGGTTACAAATAAGGGATTCATCGAAAATTTGAAATCATTAAATATGTGTTCGATCAATTGTCGTAGCACACATCTTATATGCTTGTTTGTGTTATCAATTAGCATGGCAATGGAGAAAGTATCGGTGTTTAGACCCGGCAACCTATCGAGGGGGTACCGCTTGGTAGTGTTTTATACGTGGGGCTCGCCGAGATTAGGAACTCGAAAGTGAGCTTCAACACACGATTTAGATAGATTTGGGCTACTTATGTCGTGTAATACCATACGTCCTATGTGTTGGTTGTATTGTATTGGATTGAACTTGTTAGGAGGAGATCTCTGCCCGTCTTATATTGCCGGCGGTAGGGTTACATATCGTTTATTTACAAGAATACTAGTCGAATTCGACTAAATAGTCCTACTCTAGTGGTTACGAGTAGTTTCCTAATCCTCGACTAGTTCTTGTCCTCCACGTAGACCACGCCGCCCTGCACCGTAGTCTCCATATATGACACGCTCGGTGTACATCCCCATATTTAGGACTGTCCAAACCTTCTGTTGGGCCCATAGATGTATGGAAGACAAACCTCCGAGTACTTTTTAGTCAAATACAGCAGTCCTAAGTACTTCTGTAGACGTCTCCGACTAGTTTGTGGTGCTCTTTGAGTATTCCATCGAATTGAGGCTTCAAACATACTCGAGTACTGCCATGCAGCTAGAATGTGCTCAAGCCTCACTTAACTTGGTCTTGAATCTTATATGGAAGTGCGATGGAAATCGCACTCCATATGGAGTAGCCCTCGAGCCTTAGGTTGAATCGAAGAATCTGGCTGATGGTCAATCTTGTAATTTTATATCTCTTTTTTCTTAAAACCCAAAGAAAAAACTTTTTAGTCGATGATACGACTAATTTGGGTATAAGGGTCAACCACCGGTCAACGTGACTATTCGCCAATAGTATCCTTATCTCTTCCAAAAAATTGGAAACTATCCAGCGATAACTTTGGGCATTTAAAAAGGAATATTCCCTTTAATTTTGCCTCTATTTTAACTGTGCTACGGTTATAAATAACGGAGGAATTCAACCCTTCTGTTTCACCTGAGCCATTTGCCCATTCATTTTCCACACTATAGCCCTAGCACTGCCGCTTGCGATCCTTGAGCTCGAGCGCCACCCTCCCCCACCGCTTAGCCCCCGAGCGTATGCGCAAGAAGACCCTTGTGGCAACACGAATGGGGAAGAAGGTGACCTCCAGTAAGGGGCAGAGAGCAAGAAGCGGAAGGCTACGAAGAAGGAAAGGAGATCCAATTGCCAGCGCCGAAGTATGGAAAGACTGACCACTCAGCGCCACCGAATCAAGCGTGTGCCTGGAAGAAGTCCGTGATGAAAGAGGCAGACATCCAGGCATCAGTGGATGCCAACCTTCTCCAGGAGCAAGACTTCATCAACTGGAGGGCCGCCGTTGGCAACCCCTGGCCGATGGAGAACTGCACCTACGAGACATTGATCTTCTCGCACTTCATCGAGCGAGCTTTGGCTCTGACCACATCTGATTTCTTCCACGGATTGCTGAATTACTATAGGTTGGAGTTAGTCCACCTCAACCCCAACTCAATTCTGCATGTAGCCATCTTTGTGCACTTGCACGAGGCTTTCCTTGGGATTCAGCCACACTTCCAATTGTTCCGCAAGTTCTTTAGAGTGAAGCCCTAACCCAGGATGAACCACACAGAAGTAGTTGGGGGAGGGGGTAGAAATCCAACTGCGGGAGCAAGTTAAGGGCTTATACTTGGATTATGAGCTGATAGACTCCCACTCTAGCTGGAAAGGGAGGTGGTTCTATGTTGAAAATCACCAGCCTCGACTTCCCAAGGTGACCGGCCACTGCCCAGTCTAGAATAATTGCTGGTTGGACGAGCCAAGCCATGCAGATAGCTTTCAACTACCCGAACTTCTAGAGAAGATCGCGGTACTCAAGAAGGAAGGGTTGACCGTCATCGGCGTAGCCTTCAGCTTCATGAGGAGGCGGATCCAACCATTGCAGTTGCCTGTACCTGGGGATACGATTACTCAAGTCCCAATGACCCATCTTGGATGACGTTTGAAGACTTGTCCGTGGATGAGGTGATGGTGCGATTGAGGTGCCTCTTCAAGCATGCCAGGGTGATCCCGATGATCGTGCGAGAACACTACACCGCCAACCCGCCAAATAGTGTAAGTACCCATGGCCTGCAACCCCGAGTACTAATTTTTGCACTTGTCAATTTGCTGACTTGTCTTCTGTTGCAGGAAGAACTTCACTTGTTTTGCTCCGCTTCTCCTCCACCCGGATCGGATGGCTCAGACGTCGCTCCGCGTGTACATACCACTGCGGATCTACAGAAGGCGATTGAAGAGGAGGAAGAGGAATCGAAGTGTTTTTCCTCCTTCAGCAGCTCTAATTTAGAGGCTGCTGAGAAGTTAGTTGTCAAGCCTCGTTCGTCAGACAAGGCAGGATCTTCCTCCAAGACTTGGAAGCATGAAGCCGAAGATGACATGGAGGCTAGATTGGCGCCACCCCTGAATAGGAAGCACACTGTCACTGTCAAGAGAGCAGTGAAGAAACTGCCTACTGCTGATGAAGTCCCCGCTCTGGTAATCCCATTCGAAGAAGGACAAGATCCTAAGGATCGAGTACTCGTAAGTTGTTTTCCTTACTGCCATGCCTACCTTGATTCTGACATGGATGAATTGCAGGTAGTCGAGGAGGAGACAGATGCGAAAAAGACGACTACGGAAGGCGTGCAATAGGAGCTGCCGACAATTAAGGAAGTCATCAAGCTGGAGGATTACGAGAAGCCTCCTGTAGCTAGGGTCAACCCCTTCACGGCGTAGACTACTCAAGGGGTGGAGACGGCAGCCAAGGCTAGCGAGGATCAAGCTGCAATCCAACAAGCCGCGCCAAAGAAGCCGTTGCTCACAATCAAGTCCCTGCGTCTGGGGGCAGAGTCCTCCTTGAAGATAAGGCGATCCACAAAGTAAGTACCCGAGTACTGATTGTGACTTGATTTTGCCGTGCAACGTGCTTTGACACTTGTCTTTTTTAGAAAATATGCCAGCGTGGACATTGGGGGCCCAAGCTCGAAATCTGGGGCTGATGGTAGCAGCCGCTCAGCCCAAGATCTCATCCTGGAGCTTGCAATTCCACCGCTAGAGGAGCAGTCTACACCTGAAGTCACTCCAGGTGTTGTATCCCTTGTCGCTGCACTCATGCACGATGTTATTGCATCACTTAATGTTGTTGTAGTACCAGCCCTCGAGCTGCCAGTGGCCGAGCCCGTTGCGGCGACTACTTCTTCAGTGGTAGCGACGTTGGTAGCCCTCGAGTCGGAGGTGGAGACCGAGGCAGAGGTGGCGACTACTGCTGGAGTTGAGGCTACGCTTGTAGCCCCCAAGCCAGAAGTTGAAGTTGAAGTTGCCGGGGCTCTGCAAGTGCTGGCTAGGAATGGCAGTCGGGCGGGTTTGGACCCGAAACCCACGGGTTTTAAACCCGATGGGGTTGGGGGCGGGTCTGTTTTCCCCCGTGGGTTTGCGGGTTCGGGGACCTGAAATTGAGCGGGGCAGGGGCGGGTTTATACTTCCTCCCACAGGTGACCCACGAGGCCTCAAAGTGTACATTTCGGCCCCCTCGCCCCACCACCGGCCACCCACGCCCGTCGCCCCCTCGCTCGAGAGCGCCCCACCGCTCGCGCCCCGCGTCGGCTCGAGTTCTGTCACTGTTGCTCGGGTTTCGGGGGCGGGTGCAAGTTATCACCTGAAATGAGGTTCGGGTTCGGGGAGGGTTTTATTCTCGGGTTTTGAGACGGGTCCACGATTGCTCCACCCGACCCCAACCCGCCCTGTTGCCATCCCTAGTGCTGGCCGTTAGTCCGCCGTCTGAGGTGGGGCCGTCTACTAGCAGTGGTGTGGCCACCTTCTCATGTTCAGAAGCTGGTCCCTCAATAAGTCGAGCATTGGTTCCTCTAGGTGCGCCAACCGTCGAAGAGCACGAGGAACCGTGGATAGCTGAAGGTGTGGACCTAGAGAAGATCCAGCTGCTTGCTGACCCTCTGACCACCGTGGAGATGGAGGCCATGGTCATGGAGATACACCGCCGTGTAGGCGGGTCCACAGTGGTAAGTTTCTCTTCTGTGATTGTCTTCATCTTAAAATCAGTACTCTTTACTTATATGAGTACTTGCTCTATTTCTGCAGAAACTGATCGAGCGCTCCCACCGAAAATCAGAGATGATCCAAGGCTATGGAGACACCATCATGCGGGCTCAAGCGCTTGAATAGGAGCTAGCCAAAGAGAAACAGTAATCTTCTTGGCTACTCATGAAGTACGATGGCTAGGCTACTGAGTACTAGAATCTTGTTCAGAAAGCCACGGAAGGGAAGGACCACCTACGAAAGTGCAACAAGGCATTGAAGAATTGATTGGAAGGTAAGTTGTCACCCCTCGCTGGTCTTCGAGTACCAATTTGTACTTTGATGAATCTGACTTGCTCTTTGTGTTGTTGTTGTAGCGCTCACCAAAGAGAAAGAAGATCTCTAGGGCCGCGTCACAAACTAGCAGAACTCGTATTACAGAGTGATGGATCAATATGATAAGTTGTCCACTCTGTACGAGACTCCGGAGCACAAGCTGGAGAAAGAGCGAAAGTTGCGCACTGATGGAGAAGTTGACCTAGTGAATATCATGATGATCCTCCGAGAGCATGAGGCTGAGTTGGTGGCAACAAAACTTGCTCTGAAGGAGCTAACTGAAACCGCTCAGCTCATCGCCGATATGGTGGAACCCCTGGCAGAAGGCGTGGAGCCCCACCCCTTGGCGGAGGTACTCAAGGATGTGCTTGAGAGGATCACCGGCTATATCTAGAAGATGGCAGAGCCCGTCTCGAAGTAGCTATTGGCCATGGTGAAGTCTTTCTACCTACAAGCTGACTTGGCTCCTATTGCGGAAGGGATTGCCGAAGACTGCTCTGATGAGAAGTTCCAACAGTACCTGCAAGAGGTGGCTTCTATTGCTAAGGAGGTAGCCGGTCAGATAGACTTTGAGTAATTGTTAGTAAAAACATGAAATCCTTGTAAAATAAATATGTCATGAAATAAAATATAAATTATTTGAAGTCTTGTCGCAATTTGGCATTGCTTATCGACTTGTTTGTTTTAGTGCACCTCCCGAACTACCCTAATATTTGCTCGTGCGGTAGTTGTGATTGTCTGCGCACAAGGCTACTCTTGTGAGGCTCTTCAGATACACAGTGTAGAGTACTTCTGGGATGCAACCCCTTTCTGTGGAGAGCAAGTACTCGAGTGTCTGGATAGTTAGCCTCTTGAAACGAGTAGACTCTTCAGGACTTCATCAACTGGAGCCTAGCTTTGCAACCTCTCTGGATTGGTCGGGTGTTGCAGATTTATTATTACAAGCTTCAACTAGACATAATTGTTGTTTAGCTCAACTTAATTGATAAGATTCTATTTGGGGTGCTCTACACGCTGTTGGACCTAAAGGAGTGGTGACCTTTGATGAGTGCTAGCTCGCACTACAAACTATCAACTCATCAACTGATTGGTCATTAGTGCTGGAGTTGGGCCGATTGAAAGACATGAATCATACATCGGCCACTAGTACTCATTCCAGGTTCCCACGACTACTTAGTTGCTGATCCGTATACTTCTCCTTCGACAACGATGCGGACACGGCACCTGGCCACGGAGTTGGTGACAGAGCTGGGCATCACGGACCACAAGGTGACTCACATCACCAAGATGATTGACGGCGAGGTCAGCGTGCTGTTACCGCATTGGAGGCCGGACCCCGACATGGATGACAACGATGGTGACAGCGCCACTGACGGTGTCATGGATGCGCCGATGCCAAGGGCTCCCTCCTTCAAGAACTGTCGGTCCAACACCTCGACGGATCATCACTCGATGACTACATGTCGGCGATGGTGCGCCGCGGCTGCCGGTGTGCGGAGCTGCACAGCCGATTCGAGGAGATCCTGTTCCAGGCTGACGACGATCGGGGCGTAGTTCCAGAGCTCAGGGTGCAGTAGCTCTGGTGATGGAGGAGTGATGGGGATTACACATAATATATGGCAACAGGATCAGGGTCGGCATTATCTATGAGCCAATACACGACACCTCCAAAGCTGCAGAAGGACTGGTCGATGGAAGTTTAATTTTCATGCCCGATGGCCGTCCGACCAAGAGTGGCCAGTATTTTATTCCTCCAGGTGGACAAAAGCTGCATGCATATGTGGACTCATTTGGCAGGGTTGTGACTGTGGCTGTTTCGGCTCATGCTGTGGCTTCTCTAGTGAAATAGTTTTTTTTTTTTTGGCTATGGCTGGTCAGGTTGGAAAAACGTTTGGTAAAACGGCTTCTGCTAGGTGTTTAAAATGGATAGAAAGGTGAAATGTCCATAATATTTTTTTCTTTTTTCTTTTCTCTTTTTCTTCTTTTATTTTTATTTTCCCTTCCCATTCTTTTTTCTCTTTACTGCCCATTCTCTCTCCTTTATCCATTCTCTGCCTTATCACTTCTCTGTCGCCTCCACCCTCCCTATGCCCACGCTGTTGCAGCAAGGCTTGCACGGCTGCCTTGCCGGCGCCGCCGTGGCCCTCTGCTTGCGCCGCTGCCTCGCTAGCGCCACCGCGGTCCTCTGCTCGCACGGCACCGTCACCCACGCCGCCGCGGCCGCCTCACCCACGCTGCCGCAGACCTCTACTCGTGCTGCGCCATCGCCCGCAACCGCGCGCCCACCGGCCACCTCCCTGAGCTGTCGTTGCTCTCCGTCTCCCTCCCCCACCTCTTCTTCCAGGGACATGGATGTCAAGACATGACGAGAAGCCGCGGGGAGCCACTTTTTTGGCTCCCTCCCCGTCAAATGGCTTCAGTCAGCACGATTCGCGAAGCTTCTCTGCCGAAGCCGTTCGCCATCTCATCATTTGGTAGGGCTCCAGCTTCAGCCGATGGAGAAGCCGAAGCTGAAGCCCTCCCAAATGGGGCCGTACAACTTACTTCCTTTGGCTAAAATTAAGATACATGCAAGAGCATACACCAGAGCCTGGAGCACGATGGAGATAATAAAGGAAGAGCCGATGGAGGTTGATTACACACTACCAGAAAACGGATATTTCACGAGAGTGAAAAAATGTCACGAAATATAGTTTTACTCTCACGAAAATAATGCGTGAGGGTGGACCGTCACGCATTCACTCTCATGATAATAGACACACGAAAATACCATTTTCGTGAGAGTTCACCGCCATGGATTATTTTCATGACGGGAACCACCCTCGCGAAAATGATGCTCCCATCAGGTTTGCATTGGTACTTTCATGACGGTTTATTGCTGTATTTCGTGAGAGTCACCGTCATGAAATAAATTTTGTGAGTGTTGTAATAGCTCATAGGAAATATAGTATTTCGTGAGAGCACACGGCCACAAAAATATTTCGTGAGTGTTCCAATAAGTCACAGGAAATATACTATTTCATGAGAGCACACTGCCACAAAAATGGTGTTCAGACCATCACAAACACATGTTTTCCTAAGAGTTGAAACCGTCACGAAAATTAGACAACAGCACAAAATTTTATTTTCATGAGAGTCGAAACCGTCATGAATATCACCCAACAAGACGATCTAAAACCAAATTTCAAATGCCAATCCACATAAAATAAATTCCAATACATCCATATATGCATCTAATCGCAATATATTCCAACTCCATCCAAATGTCCAACCATTACAATAAAAGGCTTACTAGCTTATTCAACATGATAAGTTCTAGCACATAGTCATCCAATATAACAAGTTTCAGCACATACATCTATATACTTACTGCAACAACAAAAGAAGCACAAAGTTGCAGCATATACACATACTTACTCCATCCAAGTGTTTAAACCAAGGATGGCTGATTAGCAAAATAAGCCAAAAGATTAGCAATGGTCAGGTTTCAATCATATCCATTGCATCAGTTATCACTGATATTAGCCCCATTGGTATCACAACCATCCTCTTCTTCATAGCTACTGCTTATGTCGTCATCTTCACTGCCTCTCAAATCATCACAACCATCATCATCTTCATCAAAGTCATCACAGATATCATTGTCATCATCATAGTTGTTACTGTCATCCATCTCATTGGTGTCATCATCATCATCATCAGTGACTATGTTATTGGCATTGCTAAGCATTTCAAGTGAGTGAGTGGCAGCATGTGATGATGCAGAGACCTAAAAAAGATAAGTACGTTTGAAATGTTTTAGTCTTCAAGTAAAAAGAGGTATACAATGGATTCAGGTTTTTTCAGAGTACTAACTATTTTTTTTGGAAAACTAGGCTCAGGTTTGGTGAAAAATACTACATTTACCTGATGATGACGGGCATCAAGATTTGCTAGATGGTTCATTAGATCAGCAGGTGGTTGCTTCTTAAGATCTTCATAAATTCTCTAAAAATTTGGATGTGTAAGCACATGAAATCAATGCATATGATCAATAAGTAGTTACATGGGTGAGGGATGTTTATTACCAGCATAAGCTCACGATTAACACCATTTTCCTTAATGAGAATCTCATTATTCTCGTTCAATTTCTTATTTGTTTGTTTCAAGGCATCATTCCTCTCCTTCAACTGCTCATATTCATGTACCATATTTTGATAAGTAGCAGTGCTTTGCTGAAGAGCGATGTGATTTAGCTATTGCTGCAAGTGCTTGCTTATCCACACAACCATCACCTATTGGCACTCTGCCATGGGCCATTCCATGTTCCATGACATACAATGCTTGTACATCCAGATCTTTTGAATTCTTAGGTAGCTGTGTTCTTGTACTGTAGTTAGCCTGAAACAAAATACTAGAGCATTTATATGTAGTAAGAAAGCAGATACTTGCCTCCCTTTCTCTTTTAGGCTGTTATGATTAAAATGAACTATAATGAGGGTCAGACAATGTATTTTCTGTAGTTTTATTAGCTGTGAGTATAGGAACAAACCAAACGCCCATATTTTTCAGTTCCATGTGTATGTGCAGCCATGAGTATAGAAACAAACCAAAAGAACTTTTGTGAAATACATACCAAACGTTTTTGTGCTCTCTGACTAGGAATGGGCGTGCTTATTCCAGTGCTGTACACTTTTTTGAATCTAGACTTCATTTCAGCATATGTGGTCACAGTGCCAGCCTTATCAGGGCCAAATTTATATTCCTACATGACCACCAAGTGAATTTCTTAATCTTTGACAATTGTGATTTCATACAAGACCACGAAAGAACAAGGATTTCATACCAGCAATTATTGTGCCTCTCCAAATGGCCTCGGACCTTCTCTGTTCTAAGCAGCATCTTTAGACTTTAGGCGTGAAGCTTGAGCTACCTTCCGCTTATCCATGTACCTCTTACTTGCCCAATACTTTGACAGAAAGCACCAAGCATCTTGAGCACACCACTCTAGCCTGTTGTTTATGTGTTCTTCTTCTGTAAGATGTATGGTGCGTGCTTGATTGTCATCGCAATTTTCATAAATCTTAATAGCATCCAAACGAGTTTGATATATCAAATCAGAAACTCTTTTCACTAGATACACATCCAATTTACGACCAGCTTTTCTCACATCAACTCGAGTTACCTGGAAAACTCTCTACATACATAAAAGAGGAAAAGTCAGGTATTTCAAGTCAAATAGTAGAGAGGAAAAAGGGTACATGATGGTTACTTTCATTACCCAGAATTGACACTTAACTAGCTTGGCATATGTTACTCCAGCGTGATCCTTTTTAAGATAATAATCATGCCATGACATTGCTGCCCGTCTTTCAACAAGTCTGCCTTCCTCATCACGGATATCGACCATACCCGAGTATAGCCGTCTAATAATAACTCCAACTTGTGAACCATACTTGTAGTCTCTAGGGTTGTAGTTCACATAGGTGAATTGACTGCAACTAGCTTATATCCTGTCATTTTATTTCAGACCAGCCTAACACTACCAGATGGCATACAAGATATATTTTCATCATGTACCAACATTGGTTCTAGAATGTTTAAGATATATTTTCATCATGTACCAACATTGGTTCTAGAATGTTTCTAAGAAACAGTGTATCAGATTTGTTCTCTCTGGCAAAACAGTGAGATTACAAAGAACATGGCTCCTCATTTATTTTCTTAAGCAAAAAATAAGAATAGGACACAGGGATTAACTGTCCATGATTAAAACTTGTTAGCTCAATGTAATGTATGATGTTATTAGCAACAACCAAAAGCAGGGACATAGGCATACATATATTATCTAGATATCATGTGCATGTCCTAGTACCACAAACATCTACAGGTACTAGTTACAAAAGGGTTTCAGCAGCAAAAAAATGATAAATATTGAACCAACAGTGCACATCCTACAACTAGTAACACACTGGAGGTAGCAGAAAAAGTAGCAAAAATGTTTCAGTAGCAAAGAGTAACACATATACGCACCGGGTACCCACAGGCTTCAGCGTGACCTTGTCATGAGATGGAAGCACTCTCAATTGTGTCAAATTTCTTTTCCCTCTCCCTTTTGCCTTTTTTGTAGGTACATCCCTAACCAATAAAGAGCCACTTGCACCATCATTGGAGTCAAGACAACCACCGGTGCTCATTTGTGCGTCGATCTGATCATCAGTGACTCTTTGAGAGTTGACAGTGCCACCATCAGCAATGGTCTCTTGAGAGTTTCCATTGGTGGCTCTTTGAGAGTTGGCATTGCCACAATCAGCATTGATCCCTTGGGAGTTCCCATTGGTGGCTGAGCATGGCCTCTTTTTGCAAGCTCTTTTGCAAGCTCTCTGTGTCGAAGCCTGTACATATCCTGCATTATTACAAAATATACATTAGATTGAAATACCAGGAGGTGACATTCAAAAATATGCTATTCTCCGTCACTTAATCAGATTGAAATACCTTTTCAACTATCAACAGCAGCAGTCGCCCTTTTCAACTAACCACAGCAGCAGCCCTGCAAGTAGAATACTGGAATCAGATTTTTTTTTGACAATTAGCATATCAAAAAGGAAAATGAGGGGGTTGATCATGAACACTTGTTACAGATTCTTTTTTCAGAATATATATGAGAGACAACACAAATACAATAAGTGAAAATTTCTAGCAGTACATTACTTAGTAGTACAACCAAGTTTATTTGATGAAAACAATATTCTAGTAGTACAACCAAGTTTATTTGATGAAAACAATATTCTAAAAATCATCTGGGTCATTAGGTGCATATTCAGGCAGATCATCTTGGTCATCTTCTCCATCTCCATCTCCATCTCCATCAGACTGCAGATCATCCATATCTTCATCTTGAGCTTCAGTATTCAATTTGCCCAAAAATACGAGATCATCTGGATTGGTTATCTCATCAGAGACAATTGGAACTATGTTGTCTAGTTCAGCCCCTAAATCAATGACAAGAGAGCCTAGCAGCCCATCCTCTTGATAGAACGATACTTCTATTGGCTCATTAGGAGGATTTGAGTCATCATTGGTGTCATTTGCCGGAATATAGTTTCGTGGAGACACAATATATACAACCCACCAATCCATTAGATCAGATTTATCATTGCATGCATAAGGCAAATAATAGACTAGCTTAACTTGACTAGCCATGACAAATGGTTCAAACACTTCAAGTCTAGAAGAATGCTTGATCTCCACCAATCCTAAATTTGGAGTACGCCTTGTTCCATTTGGTGTGGGATCAAACCAGCAACAATCAAACAACACCATCTCTAGCTGCAAGTGCCCTTCCCATTTTATTTTTACGATATCCTTAATAATACCATAATACTCCAACTCGGTTTCATTTTCATCAATACAGGGCACACAAACTCCACTATTAACTGTGGTAAATCTGGGTTTTGTTCTCTCATACTCTTCAGAACGAAATCTATACCCATTCACATCGTAAACCCCATAGCTGGTCACCATTCTACGAAAACTAAATGATATTTCACGCAATGCACTATCAATAGTAGGATTTTGCAAGCACTGCATGTCAACAGTAGTAAAAGTGTGTTAGTTTTAGGAGTATACAGATGGTATTAATGTGAATTATTAGTATTCAGCAACATTACTTCTTCTTTGAACCAATCAAAGAAGTTAGGATCATGCTGCCCACGACTGTTTTTCCATCCTTTCAACCATAACTCGCGGATCTGGTCATGTCTTGGTCTACTTCTACTCTTCCATTGCTCCTTATCAAATTTTCTAAGAGGCCAAAAATAAGTTAGCTAGAGTCAACAAACTAGATACAAAATATACTAGGACTCAAGGTTGAACATGCACGTCCTGGAAGAATTCATCCATCTCCGGCATGTTTGTCAGAATGTATAAAAAAGCAGCCTCATACTTCTCTTTTGGCAGCTCATGAACACCCCGAGGCTTCATGCAATGGCCAGGGACTTGAAAAAGTCCAATGTCACTTGAGCTTTTGAAGTTAGCAGCACCATCATCATAGCGAGGAATCTTGTTTCTAATTGACCGAGCTTGGGACCTAAACAAGAGAGTGAGGAAATTTGTTGCCTCCTCAACTAATTGAGCCTCAACAATGCAGCCCTCAACACATGCCTTATTTTGAACTTTGGCTTTAAGTTTTTGAATTTTCCTACATGAACCGAAGAAAGCATTAAGAGAAGGTTATTTTTGCTAAAGACTTAGTATAGCAAGTTATGTTTTTTTTACCTCTCATATGGATAATTCCAACGGGATTGCATAGGCCCTCCTAGTCGAGCCTCACGAGGAAGATGGATTATTAGATGTTGCATAGGATTGAAGAAACCAGGAGGAAATATCTTCTCCAATTTGCAAATCAAAACAACTACTTGCTACCGCAATGAACATATGGTATCCTTGCTCAACTCTTTGGCACACAATTGTCTATATAGAAAGCTAAGCTCAGCCAAACACAACCATATGCTATTCGGAAGAAATCCACGGATTGCAGCAATGAACATATGGTATCCTTGCTCAACTCTTTGGCACACAATTGTCTGTATAGAAAGCTAAGCTCAGCCAAACACAACCATATCCTATTCAGAAGAAATCCACGGAATGCAACAGTGAGTAAGCGCTCCATGAATATGTGGTAATCATGGCTCTTTAGGCCAAAGATCTTCTTTTGTAATAGGTTAACCCCTCTTCTAATGTTGGCTGCGTAGTGTTGGGATACAAGGTAGTCTACGCTAGCGCAAAACAAAATTTTTTTACCGCGTAAACTAAGAAAACTATCGTATATGGATCACGGGATTACCACTCGACGCACAGATGCGGAAGTTGTAGAATCGTGTCGGGGCAGCGAAATCGATCAACGTAGTCGAACACATCGACGTCGAGCAGCTCCTCAGCAGCTCGTCCACGTACAACGAGGTTCTCCTCGTGCCGCGGCTCGTCGTCGGCTCGTCCTGGCTCGTCGACGGCTTGTCCAAGTGCTGCAGGTGCAACACCTCCAAGGTATTCACACGTGCAGGGAGGAAGCGTCGCAAGCCAGACTGCTAGGTCCGCGAGTTGCAACGAGGCGAGGGCGTCAGAGGCGCTGCAGCTGTGGTTCAGCCAAAAGGGATCAACCCTAGAGCGCCTCCACCCCTCTATTTATTAGGGTCTATGACGGGCCTCTAGGTCGAGGCCCATTAGTACTCCTAAACCTAGTCCAATTCAGATCATATCCGAATTAGGCTTCCAACCCTTTAAGTGTGTGACCCTATAGGTTCATATGCATATAGACATGGCCCGAGTATTCCTACTCAGCCAATAGTTAGTAGCAGCCTCTAGCAAGATGTGCTAACTCCTATACGCACACGAAGATCATATTAGACGAACCATCACAACATTACGTACATGCTATTCCCTTTGCCTCACGATATTGTGTCTAGCTCCAAGCCAACCACTCTTTCTTGATGCTGTGATTCAGAATCCCTTTCTAGGTTAACTCTTAACCTCACGTAGCATGGCCATGCATTTTCGGATTCGATCACTCGAGGGGCCCAGAGATATCTCTCTCAAATAGAGAGGGGCAAATTCCATCTTGACTGACCATTCCTCACAGCATGCTTCTTGACAAACCCGAAAGCTACCTTTATGGCTACTCAGTTACGGTGTAGCGTTTGATAGCCCCTAAGTAAGTCGATCCACATCTTGAGTACATACGACAGTCTCAGGTCTAAGGACAAAGCGTACACGTTGTGTGAAGATAGAACTACGTAACTCGCGTTGGGTCAGTCCTAGCACATGTCTCCATATACGTCTACATTATTAGTTTGACATCTCCATGTCCATGACTTGTGAAATATAGTCATCAACTAATACATGTACTAGTCTAATATTTATGTGTGTCCTCACATGAACTCCTACTAGGGACAACTTTTAGAATAACTATACAAGTAAAGAGTTTCACACACAATTCACATACTTGCAAATCAATTCAAGTAGCCTTTAATGGATATTCAAGGAACACAATATAAAACATGGATACAAAGGAATATCATCATCTCTATGATTGCCTCTAGGGCATACCTCCAACACGTAGCCATCAGGAAACTTAAGTTCTTGAAACCATTTAAGAATTTTTGGCTTGTCATCCTTACTAATGCAAAATAGGGCTCGTGGCTTGTCCCACTTCCCATTTGCCTTCAACTTCAAATGTTGTGATGGACGATTGCAAATATCAGCTACATTTTTCCTTGCCTTGGCATTATCCTTAGTCTTGTCTAGTACATTAAAGCAAGTATTCCATATAGCTTCAGCTACATTTCTCTCATTGTGCATCACATCAATGTTGTGTGGCAACAATAATTTTTGAAAATATGGAAGTTGCCAAAGGCCAGAAACATGGGTCCAATTATGCAATGTACCATAGTTTTTCTTGTCATCTACGAATTTGCTCATTTGGGCAAAGATTTCCTCCCCTGTTAAAAGCTTTGGAGCCTCATCAAGAACCACTGTGTCCTTACGAAATGCATTATTTTGGAATCTGAATTCATGGTCTATAGGTAAGAAACGTCTATGGCAATCAAACCAGCAAGCTTTGCGACCATGACGAAGTGTAAATGCATTACTATCACTTAAGCACACTGGACATGCAAGCCTACCATTTGTGCTCCATCTAGCAAAGTTGCCATAAGCAGGGAAATCATGGACTGACCATAGATAGGTTGCTCGCATTTTAAAAGTTTTCTTCAGTGAAGCATCCCAAGTGTTTACCCCTTCCCACAAACTCAATAATTCATCAACTAAATGTTGCATTAGAATGCCTAGTTTCTTTCTAGGATGTTCAGGACCTGGGATCACAAGGGAAAGAAATATGTACTTTGATTTCATGATTGTGCATGGTGGAAAATTCAATGGGGTAACAAACACTGGCCAACAAGAGTAAGGTGCTGCCAAGAAACCAAAGGGGGTAAAACCATCTGTTGCAAAAGCAAGACGCACAATTGTAGGGTCACTAGCAAAGTCTGGAAAGTCTTTGTCAAACTTTTGCCATGCTTCTCCATCACAAGGGTGCACCATTTTGCCACAAGTGCAAAGCTTGTGAGAACGCAATAGCTTTGCCGTATTCTTATGCAAATATAACCTCTGCAGCCTATCTGTGATGGGAAGGTACCGCAACACTTTACATGGAACTCGGCTATTACCTTCTTCATAGCAAGACAAACCACAAACATCACACTTGTCTTTGCTTTGATTATCTTTGTAGTAAAGCATGCAGTTATTATAACAAACATCAATTTTGACATATGCCATACCAAGACCCTCAAATAGCTTCTTTGACTGATAGAAGTCATTGGGCAACTGAGATTCTGGAGGCAATAGTTCATGGATTAATTCTAAGTTTGCCTCAAAGTGTGCAATTGACATGTTATATTGTGCTTTCAATGCTAGCAGGCATGCCATACCAGATAGGGTTGAGTGTGATGTATTCTCATGTACTAATTGATCAACGTTGTGTACCATCCTATAAAAAGCTTGAGCATAGGCAGGTGGCTGCTCATCAATTAGTGGTGGATGTTCACCAACTAGGCTAGCTAACATTTCATCCATGTGGTCAATTTCAGCAAAATTCTCATCATGTCCACCTTCAACATAGGTACTATCAAGTCCCTCGCCATGTTCTGTCCATATTCTGTAGTCTCCTAAAGCCAACTCTACACAAGTGCATCTCTACCGTTAACCTGTTGTGCCTAACACAATTGCGACATACTGCGCAAGGACACTTAATGGTGCCATCTTCAACTACATTAGGCATAGAGAAGGCACGATCCGAAAAATGGTTGGTGTTGTTTATCCAGTCATTAGAGGGGGCTGTGTACGAGACCAACCAGTGTACATCCACTCATGTTCCGTCATTCTTTTTTCTGTGTACGAGGCAAATGTTGCATAGCATAGCATGAGTATCAAATCTTGCAAAATTGACACTAGACAATATAGTTTATATACTCTTGATTAAGTTCAGTGCAACACTAAGCAAAACACAGTGTGACATGCATCAGGCATCCTCATATGGGTACACCACAGCACAGAAAATTTGGGAGGAAAGATGAAGCTTTATTACCTCACTCCGATTGGAAGCAGGAAGTGCAGATCGGCGCAAGGGAGGATCCTGTCTCCTCCAAGCTCGGCTCGGCGTCACTGCTGCATTCTCCTCCAAGCCTAGCTCCACGTCGCTGCTTCCTTCTCCTCCTCAAAGCTTTGACGGAGGCCGTCCTGAGGGACGACAGCTGGATCTAGGGCACCGGCGGATTGAGAGGCGGCAGGGCTCCGGAGAAGCGGCCGCGGCGGCTTGAGAGGCAGGGCTACAGAGAAGCGGCGGCGGCGGCTTGAGATGCAGCAGGGTTCCGAAGAAGCGGCGCCTGAAACAACTAGCGGGGCTCCCGCCTAGGGCGGCAGTGGCAGCCGGTGCGGACGGCGTGACTCCGGCTAGGCCGGCGGCGGCGGGGGTGCTACGGCCATGGTGGCGAGAGCGCGTGTTTTTTTTTTCGGGGCTAAAGCGGTGCTGGGGAGACGGGCGACTGGATGGGGGTTCGGGAGGATAGGGTTTTGGGGCGCCCCTCTGTCTCGGGCTGTATGTTGGTCCAAAAAATAGCACGACCGCGCGGGCCTTTTTGTTCCTAGGCGTGAAAGCGCGGGCTGCAGCGCGAACGTTAATTTTTCCCACCGAAATGAGGCGCGTGCTTTTCATGAGAGTTTACAATAACTCTCATGTTAATGAGTATATTTCATGGCGGTTATCCAATACCATCACGAAAATTACAATTTTCGGGGTGGTGTGTGAATCACCCTCATGAAAATGAGTTTTCGTGACGGCATTTATATCACCTTCATGGAAATTATTAATTTCATGAGAGTTTGCTTTTAACTCTTACGAAAAATTGTTCCCCTCACTAAATCTCGAGATTCTGGTAGTGACGTGGGCAGCCGATAAAAAATAATAAAAGGATATTGGCTGTGCACATAGTGGTTTTTGGTTGCTCGGCCAAGTGCGACACGTCAGTACCATGGGGATAATTGGCCGTTCCTGGGCCGACGCAACAATCAGCCTTCCCATGGCCGACTGGGGTTCTGCCGCCAATGGACGTCCGAATATCGGTTGCTGGTTCACTGTCGTCGTCACGGCCGCGTTTTTCTTCTCGGCGCCTCGCTCATGGGTCTCGCCGGCCAAGATAAGGAGACGACGACGACGACGCTACGTGGCTGACGGAGGCGATGCCGTACGCGGCAGTATGGCGCTGTTACCACTGATATCATCACCTAGTGCCAGATATGACGCGGTACCATTCCATCGTACGGCTCCCGCGTTCCAACGGTCGGAGGCGCCGGCGGTGCGTTCCCGTCACAATGATTACCAGAGCCCATCAATAAACAACAAGGGAACACACACTGGTAGAGAATTGGCCTTTAGTCCCGGTTGGTAGGGTGCATATCTCTCGGATATCCATCTGGGATAAACCAACCGGGACAAAAGGGGGGGTCTTTAGTCCCGGGTCTTTTAATCGGGAGTAAAGGACCCCCTTTAGTCCCGGTTGGTGTCACCAACCGGGACTAAAGGGCCTGCCACGCCAGGCGCGGGACAGGCCCTTTAGTCCCAGTTGGATTTCCCAACCGGGACTAAAGGGGTCCCCTTTAGTCCCGGCTCGATTCCAACCGGGACTAAATGGCGCTTGCATGGCACTGTCGTGACGCCTGAATTTTTCATGCATGCATCACGTATACGTAGTACCGCGGCCCTTTTAATTTGTTAACCTTGTAGTTGAGATTTTTTTAGAACGAAATCAACTAGTATTTAAACGAATGGGATTTGTAATTATACAATTACTATATATATACACAATCCTTATACACAATTCATATACACAATTCAACTAGCTTAGTACAAATCGATCATAATTAGCGCGTATTATATATACAAATAAATCAAAGTATCTTCCTACGATCTTCCCGTCGTGGTGTTGCTGATCGGAGTGTCTAATTGTCGTCCATCGTAATAAAATTCTCCTCTTGGATTTACCACCTCGTCCATTATGAATCCAATGAGACCTTCACATATTGCCGCTACTCTTTCTTCCTTCAAGAGTCCTTGTTGAATATTTAACATCTATAATTTGGAAATTTGTGAATGTTACATGAACAAATACATATAAGGAGCTAGAAAATAATTAACTAGTAATATATTTATTTTACGTACTTTAAAGTTGTGCAGCGTCATCTTCGGTCCCTTGGGTCCCAAAAAACTGTGCATGTGCTCACAGATGTAGTAGCCACATAGATTATTCCCGGGTTCCTGTCTTAAGCACTTCAGTGCGGAAAAAAATAAGTTATGAAATATTCGTGTTATACAATGTAATAAATGTGCAGACTGCATACGTACCGGGAAGTCTGTGTTCCATGTAAGATTTTCTTTGAATGGACCTTTGTGTGTCCTTATGAATTGTTTCCATGCGCTGCGGATTAGAATAATGAATGACATAGTGTAACAGGGATAAAATTTAGGAAATAAATTTTTGCATAGAGATAAAGGTCCAGAATTATTACAAGCCTAGCATGTCTTGCAATTCTTGGTAGTCCACCGGATCTTTCCTTAACGAATCAAAGACAGTGACGTGGCTTCTTTCAGGCTCAATTATAATAAGGATCCAGTGGAAGCTGCGTGCGTAAAATATTCATGCATATTAGAGCTAACTAACATGTAGAGATAAGGAAAAAGACATCGAAAGTAGACGGTATACACACACTTACTTGAAGTTGTATGGAAGTAGTATGAAATCCTTGAATGTTTGTTTGTGTAGGAAATTGTATATTTCCGCAAAGGTTTTTTCCGGCGCTAATTGTATCTGTTGTTGGTTAACTACAGATGGATCCATGAAGCCTACATGTAGGTACGCCTCTCGGCGGCATGTCTGAATTAGTATCCTACATGAAATGGAAGATGAAGTTAGTACGGTGACGCACGCCAAAATTTACATGTAGAGATAATAAACGGACACTTACAGAATCCAAGCGCTGATCAGAGAGACGTCCAGGGCATCATGATGGTACACTTCGTATATATCCTTGAAGTCTAGCCACAGCACTTTCTCCCCTTCACCGTGAAAATCTATCGGTTTTACCTTCATGCTGATCATCTCCCTCGAGTTGGCGGATGCCATCATGTACCATTGATGGAATTCGTACATCTTTGTTGATAGCTTCCGTACCATTGAAGGCTTTACTAGAGGTTTGCCTAGCTCATAAGTCCACTTCGGCTCAGGGGGCGGTGCAGTTGGCGTCTCAACTTGCCCTATGCATTCATCAAGTCCCAGACCTGTTTCTTCCATGAACTTCAATACATTTGCTTGTTGATCCAAGGGCATTGCTTTTACCCGTTGAGCATCTTTTTTTGATAAATGGCTGAGGTCGGGGACTGGACCGCTGGAGGATGATTTTCCTTTCCTTTTATCCTTTTCATCAGCCTTTACTAGAGCCCGTTCATAGTTTGACAAGACTGGTATCCTTTTCTTGGCTCCTTCTTCCATCCTGATAAAAAAGTTTAAATCTCGCCGACTTACTGGCGGTGGCTCCATCTCCCTTGCCTTTTTTAATTCGGCTTGTTTCTTGAACCACTCACTGGCCTCTCGTTGGATTTCTGCCCACTGTTCTTCATGAGACATTGCCTCCCAGCATTCCTTACGAGCCACTTCAGGGTCCTTTGTTTTCTTCTTTCTCTGTCTTTGCTTGGGAGGCGGTGCTCGTGACTTCTTTAGTGGTGCTGCATGTTCCTTCAAGGGGGCCGCTCTTGGTGCCGGCGACGGTGATCGGGGAGGGGTGTTGTTATTGTCGTCGTCGCTCCCAGCACCAGGATGTGGTGGAGATGGAGACCTTGATATAGATGAAGGGACGGTCCTGGAGCAGGAGATGCCGGTCTCGAGTTATGAGGAGAAGGTCGCTGCTGGGGATCTACGGGGAGCGGTCTTGAGGTCTGAGGAGATGGCTCCGTGCCGGGAATAATGATGTAGCGTTTCTTCCATAGAATGATCCCATGAAGCGCATCTGCCAATGTCTTTTCCCCGTCGCCTCCCGGGAAGTCGAGCTCTAGACCTTCATACTGGGGGTCAACTATTTGCTCGACGCAGACGCTGGCGTAGCCTGTTGGAATGTCCATGCCATGACTGCTCTGCCCTGCCAGGGTTGCTAACGCACTCCCGTACGCTACCTGTACATATAGCAGAAGTAAACAAGTTGAACTCCGATCTCGAGGCCTGGATCAATTGACAAGATTGCATAAATATTATGTATAAGTATACCTTAATAGTGAGGTTGCCGACCGGTGCATGCAGCTCACATGAGGTCCGTTGCGTGATGGCATCCACGGGGAACCGTTGCTCCTCCACGGGTAACCTGGGCGTCTGCGCATCGGGGACCCCTGTAGAAGCACAACTGCTCCCGAGGCGTTGAGAAGGGCTGGCGGTGTTAGGATTCGGCATTGCTCTAGATTGGGCCAACTCCGCAACTGTGTCGGCCACCCGCCGATTGATTTCATCCATCATTCTTTGTTCTAGCATCTGCCGCCAGCTCTCCTCGATCTGTTCCTTTCTTCGCTTCCGGCTTCTGTAAGAGGCGCTGTCGCCTCGGAAAGCGAACTTCCACGGAACCACCCCGAACCCCCAGCAACGTCCTGGGTGCTCTGGATTACCGAGGGCCAATGTGAGCTCATCATTTTCTCGGTCCACCCTCAACCTCGCAGCCTTGGAATCTTCAATGTTCTTCATGAGATGTTCGGCCTTCTCACGTATTGTGTCATTGAAAATCAACGTCCCATCCTCTTGGCTTAGGGAGCCTCCATGAGCGTAGTACCAGTTCTTTGATCGTTCGGGCCATTCAATAGTTGCAGGTACGATTCCCCGTTCGATCAGATCTTGTTCCATCTTCCTCCACTTGGGAATTGCTGAGCCATACCCACCTCGCCCCAAATGATGGTGGTAGCCCTTCTGACTAGCATTTGCTGTGTTGGTCGTGATCTTTTTCACACCTTCTTCACTCCTCTTGTATTCAACAAATGCATCCCAGTGGTCCCTCAACTTTGGCCACGCGTTGAAGTCTGGAGTTTTGCCCTTCTTGATGTAGTGGGTGTCCAGCATCTTCTTGAATGTCTGGAATTGAGTAGCCATCTTCTTAAGTGTCCACGCTTTGACATCCTTCTCGCTATAATCTTCGGGGAATGTGAAATGCCTCTTCACGTCTTCCCACAGCATATTCTTTTCTGTCTCTGGAAGGGCGTACGGATTATCGCTTCTGCCCTTCCATTCTCTGATGCTGATAGGCACGTTGTCCCGGACGATTGCCCCGATTTGACTCACGTACTTCTTTGCTACTTTCTCGGGAGCAACCGACCTGCCCTCTTCTGTAACTTCGGTGATGACAAGCCTCCCTTCCATCACCTTTGTACGACCTCGGGTCTTCTGCCCTTGTGTCGATCCGGAGGGCTAACAGTTCAAGATTCGTTAATTAGTACGTAGTAGTAGCGGTGGTGTGAAACAATACAAGAATGGTTGTATATACCTCGCCGGAACCTTCCGCCACGGCAAGTTGTTGCTGCGGCTGTTGCTCTTCATTCCCATCGGTGGACATGTTGAGGAACATGTCCGCCTGGGTGCCCTCTTCATCCGTGTATGATAGTGGAACGTTGTCGCCACTACCATCACCAGCGATTATCTGCTCCATGATATACCTTGCGGTCTCATCGTCTGCCATTTCAACTATTGATGGAAACATACATGGAATCATACATGACTGTCATAGAAATCGTCTTACTACAAATTTGTACAAAGTCCTACAAAGTCCGGAATCATACATGTATATAATGAAATCATAAAATAACATGAATCGTACAAAGTCCGGAATATTTATACAAATTTCTATGAATTTTGACGAATTTCTACAAATTTCTATGAATTTCTACGAATTTCTATGAATTTCTACGAATTTCTACGAATTTCTACGAATTTGTATGAATTTCTACGAATTTCCATGAATTTCTACAAATTTCTACAAATTTCTATGAATTTCTACAAATTTCTACGAATGTCTACGAATTTTGACGAATTTCTACGAATTTGTATGAATTTCTACGAATTTGTATGAATTTCTTTGAATTTCTACAAATTGCTACGAATTTGTATGAATTTCTACGAATTTCTATGAATTTCTACAAATTTCTACGAATTTCTACGAATTTCTACGAATTTTGACGAATTTCTACAAATTTTGACGAATTTCTACGAATTTGTAACAATATCCACGTGCGGTGCCTAGGTTGTGACGGCGGCGATCAGGGCGGCGGAGGCGGGACGGCGGCGGTCAGGGCGGCGGTACGGCGGAGGCGGGGACGGTTCACCGGAACCACGGGCGGTGCCTACTAGGTTGTGATGGGCGGCGGGACTTGGCGAAGATCACGGCGGCGATCACGGTTGGTTACGGGACCCGGGATAAAAGGGTGCCCCGCCAGGTGGGGCTAGGAGCGCACCCTTTTATCCCGGGTCCCGTCACCAACCGGGATAAAAGGGGGGGCTTTTATCCCGGTTAGTGACGGGACCCGGGACAAAAGGGTACGTTCGGGCGGGAGACGAAGCGTGCCCTTTTATCCCGGTTGCCGTTTGCAACCAGGATAAAAGGGGGGCCTTTTGTCCCGGTTGCTGTTAGCACCCGAGACAAAAGGTCTTTTTTCCTATTTTTCTTCTCCCGCCTGTTTTTTGGAAATGGATTTTATTTTACCTTTTCACTGCATTTCAGGATGAAAAACAAAACCTTCACAGATTTTGTACATGCAAAAATATATTTAATTAACGAGTAAATTGACAATAAGTATGAATTAATCATTAATTCTATACCAACTCATTTAGCCTGTAAAATATTTATTTTACTGCATTGCTGTGATCAAGAAATTATTCAATTAAATTATTTGAATGCGCAGAAAAATCCATGTTAGTATGTGGTTAACAATGTTCATGTTTATATAAAAAAAATCTTCACCTAACAAATTTAATAACACATGAAATCATACATAGGGTAAATTACAAATTGTATCAATTAATACACAAATGTCATGTACATTTAACGCATTACAATACAACGTTGTAAAATTTCTTCTTCACGAAAGTTCCTTGATCATGATCGCGGCGTAAGTACGGAGCCTCTTCTTTGGATAGTAGGATGCTTGGATCAACTTCAACGGCGAATGGAGGCATGCCATCAAACTGATCATAATCATCTGATTGGTCTGTTTTATCCTCGACTCTCACGATTTTTCTTTTACCTGGAAGAACTATGTGGCACTTTGGCTCCCATGTCTCTTCTAAATTTCTCTTGGATTTGCTACACATGTCCTTCACATAGAACACCTGATGCACATCATTGGCAAGTACGAATGGTTCATCACTGTATCCAATCTTGCTCAGATCTACTATTGTCATTCCTTACTGATCTTTGGTTATGGCAGTTAGCTTCACCCAATTGCAAAGAAATATAGGGATGTACAGCGGTCCGTATTCGAGTTCCCATATCTCCTGTATGAAACCATAATATGACTCCTTGCTATTATTTCTGTCCATGGCATTTATGCGGACACCACTATTCTGGTTCGTGCTTTTCTGGTCCTGGGCTCTCGTGTAAAATGTGTAATCATTTATCTCATAGCCTTGGAATTTGACGATTGTGGTAGCAGGTCCCCTGGCTAACCAGGCAAGCTGTGGGTGAATCTCAGAGTTACCCATAAGTTGTTGGCGCAACCAGGAGGGAAAAGTTTCCATGTGATGACGGGTAAGCCAAGCATCGGATTTGGTCGGGTTTTGGAAGCTACCATCTGCCTGTGCTGCTCGATATACAGAGACACAAAGGATGACTGTTGTAGAACAGTGTAGTGTGCCTTGTCGAACAAATCAGTATCATTGCTCAAACTTGATTTCCTTCCAAGGGTGCCCATTCCTCGGAACCTCCCCTCATGGCGTGAAGTTGGAACCCCAATCGAGTCAATTGAATCAATAAAATCAACACAAAACTCGATCACCTCCTCTGTTCCCTATCCCTTGGCGATGCTTCCTTCTGGACGGACACGATTAAGAACATAGTTTTTTAGGACTGCCATGAACCTCTCGAAAGGCTACATATTGTGCAGGTATACAGGTCCGAGAATACCAATCTCTTTTACTAGGTGAACCAGTAAGTGCGTCATAATATTGAAGAAGGATGGTGGAAATAACAACTCAAAACTGACAAGACATTGCACCACATCGTTCTGTAGCTTTGATAGCTTGGATGGATCGATTGCCTTCTGCGAAATCGCATTGAGAAACGCGCATAGCTTTACGAGCGGCAACCGGACATTTTCTGGTAGAACACCCCTTAGTGCAACCGAAAGCAACTGGGTCATCAACATGTGGCAGTCATGAGCCTTGAGATTTGTAAACTTCTTTTGTTTCATATTTATTATTCCCTTTATATTCGAGGAGTACCCAGACGGGACCTTCATACTATTCAAGCATTCAAACATGCTATCCTTCTCTTCCTTGCTGAGAGTGTAACTGGCAGGACGTAAGTAGTGCTGTCCATTATCTCTCTTTTCCGGATGTAGGTCATCTCGTTGCCCCATGGCTTTCAGGTCCTGTCGTGCTTCCAATGTATCTTTTGAGGTTCCATAAACACCCATGAAGCCTAGCACGTTCACGCAAAGATTCTTCGTCAGGTGCATCACGTCTATTGCGTTGCGAACCTCTAGGATTTCCCAATAAGGTAGCTCCCAAAATATTGACTTTTTCTTCCACATGGGTGCATGTCCGTTATCGTCGTTCGGAACAGGTTGGCTACCAAGTCCCTTTCCGAAGACTACATATACATCCTTCATCATCTCGAACACACGCTTTCCATTACGGTGTGCAGGTTTTTTACGATGGTCTGGCGTCCCTTTGAAATGCATCCCGCTATTTCTCAGCTGGTGGTGAGCAGGGAGAAATCGACGATGACCCATATAGACGACCTTCTTACAGTGCTTCAAGTACATGCTGTCTGTGTCGTCTAAACAGTGGGTGCATGCCCGATATCCCTTATTTGTCTGTCCTGAAAGGTTACTCAATGCAGGCCAATCGTTGATGGTTACGAACAACAGTGCTCGTAGATTAAAGATCTCTTGTCTATCCTCATCCCACACACGTACACCTTCTTCCTTCCAGAGCTGTAAAAGGTCATCAACCAACGGCCTTAGGTACACGTCAATGTCGTTGCCGGGTTGTTTTGGGCCTTGGATAAGCGCCGGCATCATAATGAACTTCCGCTTCATGCACAGCCAAGGAGGAAGGTTGAACATACAAAGGGTCACAGACCAAGTACTATGACCACTACTCAACTCACCGAATGGATTGAATCCATCAGTGCTTAAACCAAACCTTATGTTCCTTGCTTCACTTTCAAAGTCTGGGAATGTTCTATCAATTGATCTCCACTGTGCCCCATCTGCGGGGTGTCTCAGCATCTCATCTTCCTTACGGTCTTCTTTGTGCCATCGCATCAACTTAGCATTTGCCTTGTTCCTGAACAAGCGCTTCAAGCGTGGTATTATAGGGAAATACCACATCACCTTCGCGGGAACTCTCTTCTTGGGAGACTACCCCTCGACATCACCAGGATCATCTCGCCTGATCTTATACCGCAGGGCTTTGCAGACGGGACAAGCATCCAATTTCTCGTATTCATCACCACGATAGAGGATACAGTCATTAGGGCATGCGTGTATCTTCTGAACATCCAATCCGAGAGGGCAAATAATCTGTTTAGCTTCATATGTTGTGGACGGTAATTCATTATTCTCGGGGAGAATCTTCTTGACAATGTTCAACATCCCCTGAAATGCCTTATCGGACACACCATTTTTTGCCTTCCATTGCACAAATTCTAGTGTCGTACCTAGTTTTTTATGGCCCTGCTGGCAACCTGGGTACAACAATTTTTGGTGATCATCTATCATGCGCTGCAACTTTGTTGCTTCCTTCTCAGTTTCGCAATCTCTGTATGCATCTCGTATCACCTGACCAAGGTCATCAGTAGGGTCATTTTCTGCAAACTCATCTTCATCAGCCTCGCCCATTGTAGTACCTGCAAAAGCTTGGCCTGCAACCCAGTCCGGAATGGTGTCATCTTCCTCCTCCTCCTCGCCATCTTCCATTACAACCCCTAGTTCACCGTGCTTGGTCCAAACCAAATAGTTAGGCATGAAACCGTATTTAAACAAGTGGCTGTGAATAGTCCCCTAGGAATCCTTTGAATACTCCTTCCTGTTATTGCATTGGAAGCATGGACAACATACGAACCCATTCTCTGGCTTGTTCGCTTTTGCCACTTCGAGAAAATAATGCAAGCCATCAATAAACGCCTTGCTCCGCCTGTCTGCATTATACATCCATTGCCGGTCCATCTGTATCGTATTACGCATGAAAATGGATTACACTTGACAATGGATTACGCGTGAAAATCGATTAAAGATCCAAACAACATGGTACAATACAACAACATGAAGATCCAAATACACATATTTAAATTAAAGTCCCAAACAACATGATACAATACAACAAGCCATCCACTGGTTATTATCACGGAGGACTTTAAGCATCCTTGGACGGTGAAGACGAAGGTTCCGCTGACCCAACCTCATCCTTAGGTTTATTTGTGCCGCCTGAAATGGTAGTACTAAGTGGACGTGAAACACCCGGGACTGAGGGTGGAGCATAACGACCACCAAAAGGAGGTTCCTGACCCGCGGCAACAGCTTCTTCATGACGTTGCTGCAAATAACGAAGCATTGCTTTTTCCAGCGCGCTCTTTTTCTTCGGCTTATGCTGAGGGCCAACTATGATTGGAACCTTGCCATAATAGGAACCACGATCGCCCCCACCATCGCCACTTCCTCCAGTAGCAGAAGCCATCTATGTACAAAAATTATTATCTTAACATTGCATAAGTTGTTCAACTTGAAGACCGTGATCATCTCGCGAGGATGTCCTCAACTGGGCGGCACCGCACTTCATCATGAAAGAGGTTAGATGCTACGGAAAAGGGGACACAGTCACGATGTCCGTATCCACTCTTTCTCGTAGAATCGAACCTCCTTCTTGACATACGTTGCTGCTCGGCGGAGAACATCCTCGGCGAGATGAACACGGTATGCAAGTTCAACAAGTAGCAGAAGTCATCTATGTACAAAAATTCTTTCCTTACCACTACAGAAGTTGTTGAACTTGAAGACTGTGTTCATTTCGCGAGGATGTCCTCAGCTGGGCGGCACCGCACTTCATCATGAAAGAGGTTAGATGCTACGGAAAAGGGGACATGGTCACGATGTCCGTATCCACTCTTTCTCGTAGAATCGAACCTCCTTCTTGACATACGTTGCTGCTCGGCGGAGAACATTCTCGCCGAAATGAACACGGTATGCAAGTTCAACAAGTATATGGATTTAAAAAACCATATTGAATTTGATAAGATAAACCGTCTAGACAAGGTAGCATCATTTTTAAACCACTGAAATAATGCATACTATATATGACACATCAATCTCCCTCACATTCTAGCTCAAAATACCTCTCCATTTTTCTACTTCATCATCACATTGTAGCAAATAATCTTTCCATCTCCAAAGCATAAATCAAAGCATAACACGAGGATGAAGTAGCAAACCTTCGCAACACTTGTGTTGGCTGAGTCAAATTCCCACGAAAATGAGGGAAAAAACTTCGGGCAGCACCTCCCTTGCTTTGGCACCACCGGAGAGTAGGTGAAGCTCAGCTCTCTATCAATATGCTGGACTGGCTCGGGCTGGAGGAAGAAGAAAGTCTCTGTCTCGGGATATAGTGGGGGATGAGTTTTTATCCCGGTTAAAAACTCCAACCGAGACAAAAGGAAACACCTTTTGTCCCGGTTGGAAGTTTAGTCCCGGTTGGATCCTCCAACCGGGATAAAAGGGTGGGACTAACCTTTTTATCCCGGTTGGTGCCTCCAACCGGGATAAAAGGGTTCACCTTTTATCCCGGTTGGAGGATCCAGCCGGGATAAAAGGGTCCCGCCACCGACGCCCCCAGCTAGCCGTTGCAACCGGGACTAAAGGGGGGCCTTTAGTCTCGGTTGCAATTACCAACCGGGAGTAATGCTCCCCTCCAATTTTTCCCACCCCGGCGCACCCCCTTTTGTCCCGGGCCAACTTTAAATCGGGATAAAAGGGGTCGGATGGAAAGCCAATTCTCTACTAGTGATATTTTTGCAAGAATAACCATGCATACAGTACGTAACAAGCCACCGGGATTATGGAGGCTTGCATCTATGTACAGACGCGTCGCTACTACAAGGTGTAGACCGTGAAGCCCTTCCCGCATCTAGGACGGCAACGACTCGACGACCACCTCAACCTCGACGACCAAGCTGTTGGGATGTCGCCTACCGGTCCAGCTACACCGACCGCACATCTAATGCCTCTACATCGACAACTACTACCCGACGCCACCAAGGCCGGGGGACGCCGACGTATGGAGGACACCACGGTAAGCGGCGGCCTCATGCAGATGCAGCTCAAAGGCAGGTGGTGGGTCCAGCTCCACCTCGGGCAGTGGCTCCCGTTCAGCCCGGCGGTGCCCTCAGCGATCTACATCGGCAAGCTCTGCCCTCGACGATCCACATCGGCAAGTCCCGGAGGAGCCGAATCATGATGCCACACGAAACCACTGGACACTCTGGAGATGGCGCCCATGAGATCTACACCGCGGGTAATTACCGAAGACGATGACGATATGCCATGCTGACCGGCCGGAGGCGACTTGATGCAGCTGCGATGGTGCCATGCCGTCGTGCGACCCACACACGCCGACGACCAGAAGCGCTCAACACGCAGGCAAGAAGACCGAGAAACTCCAGCATGCATACAAGCAAGAAGTCTCACGAGAGAAGTCTCACGAGAGAAGTCTCAAGAGGCCATGCACGTACGTGCATGTGGACTAATTAGAGATGACCAGGAGGCTAGCAAGGAGCCCTGAAGGACGTGGCCCCTCCGCAACTCTGCAGATCACTTCATCCACGTCGACCGTGGAGTAGCTGCGCCATCAGCCCATCACGGCCTGGCTGCCGCCGACGCGAGACTACCGGAGGTCCCGGGTATCATCGACGTCGCTACTGATGCCGGAGGTACTGCCGTGATGACGAAGGAGCGGCACCAGGACGACCAAGACGGTGATGACGCGGAGCTACCGGAGCTGAAGGATAAAATGGCGCTGCTGACGACGACGACGAGATCCTAAGGCTGCCAAGCACGGAAGACCGGCGCCAAGACGACGACGAGACCGCGTGGCCAACGGAGCCGACAAACTGGCGCCGAGATGACGACGAGGCCGCGTGGCCGACAAGATGACGCTTGCGATGACGACGAGGCGGCGCAACGATGATGCACGCCCTTATCATACTGATTGCCAAAAGCGTTCACTGGCACAGTTACAAGAGCGGAGCCCAATGCAAGCAAGCCACGTAGTACTACTACCTAAGGCGTTATGGCTGGTTGCTTACTTTGGCCGACCGACCGGGGCAAGCCGATGGGATCACATGCTAGACCAACACTACGGAAATCTCAAATTTACCGAGTGTTTTTCTTTGCCGAATGTTTTTTTCGAACACTCGGTAAACAAGCTCTTTGTCGAGTGCCGAGCTAAAAACACTCGGAAAAAAAACACTTGGCAAACAAGGGCTTTGCCGAGTGTCAAAAAAAACACTCGGCAAAAAGGAGCTTTGCCAAGTGTGAAAAAAAAACACTCGGCAAAGAGGGGGGTTTGCCTAGTGTTTTTTTGACACTCGGCAAATCAATAAAAAAAATTTCTCTTTTCACCTTGAAAATTTTTCTACTCCCCACATACAATATGTGGTACTCCATGCTAAAATATGGTACATTTTTGGATTTGTTTGCTATATTTAATTAATTAATTGAATTTCAAGGAAAATTTTTGTATATGTCAAATTTGAAATGCAAGTGATTCAAACTATAGAATAAAAGTAGAAAAATGATATTCATGTTATTTAGCCAAGTTTGAGGCCTTACCCGTGAAATTAAAAGAAATTCTGAACATTTTGTTCAGGAAACACGACCATGAATGTATGGTCAAATAATTTTTTTAATTGTAAAAAAAGCATACGAAGTCTGAAAATTATGAGATTTGTCATGATGTGATGATATCATACGTGGAGGCTGCGGTAAAAAATTGAGAAGATTTCGCACATGTCATCACGTAAGATGTTTACAAACTGAAACATCTCAGAAGAAGAATAGTAGCGTTGAGAAAGATTCGATAAGAATTAGAGTTAGAGTGACGGTCGAGTTTTGTTTTGACTACCAACTTTTTGTATAGGCAATAGAGAACATATATTGTTTCATGTGAAATTTTTGTAATTTTTTTGGAACCGTTAGATAATTTTAATGCATTAAGTGCAATTATAGAATTTTAATGGATATAAATTTGATTTGAATTATAACCGCATCAAATAATAGAATAATATGAGTAGAATAATCAAATATATATTGTTGAGTGAATTTGACCTATCTCGCATAATATAATCAAATAATATCATTAGAAATTGTTATGAAAAAGAAGGAAAAATGAAAAAAAATTGAAAAAAATCTTTGCCGAGTTCCCAAATCTAGGACACTCGGCAAAGAAGTAGTTTGCCGAGTGTTTTCCTTTTTACACTCGGCAAATTCCACACCCTAACTCACGCACACAGCCCGCCCGGCCATAACACCCCCGGCACCCCCCACCCCACCCGCACCCACGCGCCGTACCCCGCCCGCACCCACGTGGCGCCCCTTCCCCTCTCTCTCTCAACGGGCGGCGCCCCTTCCCCTTCCTCTCCGGCGGGCGGCACCCCCTCCCCTCCCTCTCCAGCGGGCGGCGCCCCCTTCCCCTCCCTCTCCGGCGAGCGGCGCCCCCTCCCGGCCCGCTCCCCACCGGTGAGATCTGGCGGCCGGGGTGGCCTCCTCCCTCCCTCCCTCTGCCGCTAGCCAGATCCAAGCAGCTCGAGGGGAGGGGGCTCCGGAGGCGGCCAGATCTGGGCGACGGCCACGGATCGAGGGGAGGGGGCCTGGCGGCGGTGCACCCGTGCCCCTCTCCCCCTCTCCGGCGGATCCGACGGTGCCGGCCCTCCCCTCACCGGATCTGGCGGTGTCGGGGCCCTCTCCAGATCCACGGCGGCGGCGTGGCGCTGTGGGGGTGTGCTGGTGGTGGTCGGTGGTGGTGGCGGCATGGGAGGTGGTGCTGGCGGTGGTGGTGGCGGCGGCGGAGCAGGATATTTTTTTTTTCAAAAATTGGATGCCGAGTGTTTTCTGGGCACTCGTCAAAGACTTTGCCGAGTGCCCGACACAACACACTCGGCAAATCAGTGTTTGCCGAGTGAATTTTTGCCGTGTGCCGTTTGCCAAGTGTTACACTCGGCAAGCAGTTCGCCGAGTGTTTTTTACCCTTCGCCGAGTGTCCCTAGCACTCGGCAATTTTCCTGTGTCCCGTAGTGCAACAACTGTCGCCCGGTCGATTGACCATCATATTGTACGTGACTAAGATCGATGGGGACCACTCGAGAAGACAAACACGTATGATGGATACAAATGAACAGATGGTGGTAGCTGCAAGTTCGATTGTCGGTTGTGCATCTGAGTTAGAAAAGGAAAAAGGTCCAGGTTCAGGCGTCGGCTTATGGGAATACAAGAAGCCGATGGTTCTATTAGGTGCAGCCGATGATCAGCCAATGGTCCAGTTACGGTGCAACCGATGGTTATTATTGAGCAGCAAGGATTTAGGATCACAAGGCAGCGCTACTGCTGCCGATGCCGCCGTAAGGTTGCTGGAATGATGGAACGATGCCAGACTTAACTAAGACTCAGAAGAGGAGAGTTCAGCATTTGCGCTTATTAGGAGCAAAACTAGAAGTGGCGCATCAAGCAAGCCGATAAAGGCAAAGAGATAGATGGTTCGTCAGATGAGGTTTGATGGATAGTACATGGCGTCAGCTGATCTATCAGGAGATATGGTATGATGAAAGAAACCTTACTTCTTACCGCAAAATACTTGGAAATATTATCTTGCAAAAATAAAAATAGCTTAGCTCCTCAATGATATGATAAATTCCTACCAAAGCCACATGTTGATATTTTTGAAAAATCTTATACACATGCTACTTGTTTTTGCATTGAGCTTTGTCAAACTGTTTATGACCCTTGTGAGGTTCATTTCATGCTTTCATGATTAAGATCACGTACACTCCTCATATACTCATGCTGACTTCTACAATGGAAGTTACTCAAAAATAAGTCTTCCATCCACGCAAAATATTACATCCCTTTAACATGATTCTTTATATTTATTATGCAAAGGTCACGGGGCTATGGCAAAAAAAAAATCCATGCGCAAAAGCATAAAAAAAGGAAGGAAGGTACCCCATATTCGAAAAAAGAAATAAAAGATAGAGTTATGCAAAAAAGGAGTTCAAATAAATTCCATCCAGAAATTCCACACACATATGCACATCTTGATCTGATTGTATGACTTGTTTTTTCCTTGGATCCGATTTTTAACATTGCAAAATATGCAACAAAGTAGGCTTCCTTTTTCATCCCTTACACTGAACTTCAAAAAAAAGCCTTATTAGAAATAGGGAGAAAAGAGGCGACCCAATTCCTTGGTACGGAACCATGCATATTGAGTGATATGAGAGAATCATTTGAGGAGCAATGTTATGTTTTGATTTAAAAATTCTTCAAAAACCCAAGCTATTTGAGCAATTAAGGGATCTGAAGAAGGAGGGGCATGATTGTAGTGATGATTCGTTTTTGCCCAAAGCACATCGGCTTGAAAATTGAGAGGAAGCTTGAAGGGAAACATCAGTTATGAAAGAGCGATCAAACAGATTGTATCGGTCAAAATATTGAGACGTTGGACTTACAAAGTTCGAAGCATGATCGTTCATACTCCGAACTAAGGGGCTGTGTTGATACTGGATTTTGGTCGATAAAATCCTATAGAAGAAGAGATAAACAGAATAAAGGAAGTGTATGCAGAAGGTGTGCGCAAATGTATTTGATAACGACAGCGTCATGAGGCTGTCGGAATACGAGAACGACACCAAGACAACGACAATGCCGCAGGCTGTTAGGGTTTGAACGACATTTTGAGAAAGATGAGACGGTACGATGAGATCATCCTCCGGCAGCAAGGGCGATACCGTGATGCTGCCGAGGACGGCAAGACGGCGCTTCCGTCACCGCCAATACTACGATACTCCCGGAATGCCGCAGGTTGCCGAGGATGACGGTGACGTCGTGGGGTGATAGGCCACAATGCTATAACAGAAGTCCAGTACGTGCATGCAAGAGTAATTAAGGAAAGGACGGATGACCGGTTTGATTTATTAAGATGCATGGCGAATTGCCTGGTGACGCAAGTAGAGGTAGCGTGGCCAATTATTTCCGTGTCCAAGTATGTAGATGACTAGGGTGGCGTTTGGTTCCCTTTGCTTATTTTTAGCACGTGTCACATCGAATGTTTAGATACTAATTAGAGGTATTAAACGTAGACTATTTACAAAACTCATTACATAAGTGGAGGTTAAACGGCGAGACGAATCTATTAAGTCTAATTAATCCATCATTAGCAAATGTTACTGTAGCAATACA